>NW_024704748.1:25352375-25761801 GCF_018977255.1 Callorhinchus milii | reverse complement strand
AAGCTCTTGAGATTTTATTCTGAGAGCATCTTTCTGTGTTTTGTACACATTAAAATTGAGCGAACATAATTGTGCCTTTAACGTCAAATGAATAGGTTATCTCCACGCTAGTACCCAAACCTTAATCGTCCTTTATTGGAGAAAATCCAATTTTTAAAGAAAATGCTTGTCACTTACAAATAACGGCAGGATGATTTTGATCCTTCAGTTCGAGGGAATTTCTTCCCGAGCTGTGTTATACCATATGGAAAGCCGCAGGCCAAATTTAGTTCTCTGTATCCGAAGGATTAAGTTATTGCAGCAATATAATATTACAGATCCTTGTGGCTTCTACTGTCACACAGTTTAAAAATAACAGAGCCAGGAAGATCTAATCTGTAACATGTTGGTCAAGTTATTTCCCTTGCAGTCACATCTTGGGTTTTGCTCAGAGTGTGAAAAGGTCAGCGGACATTTTCGTTTCAGGGTCGAAATGCTCTGCCTTTTTCAAACTAAAAATATCATTTAAGTATCATTTTAAGTGTCCTGAACGTTCGGAGCGAGTCGCAGGTTGCCTGCGCTTAATGCGTATGTTGGTGCTGCTCGTTTCAATTTTACTGCGGGTCCGTATTATGCGGTCCCAAAAAGCAGACAACAGAACAACAACAACTTGCATTTGTATAGCGTCCAGTAGCGTCTCGTAAGGGAAAACTGGGTTGACTTTTGCGGTATACAACTCATTATCACTATTGAGGTCGGATCAATAGAATCATTCGAAAGCGAAAAAAGGATGGGACATCGAGATACTAAGCGAGATGGGAAAAGAGCTGGAAAGTGGGACATAAAAAGGTGACCAAAAAAATTAGAGGCAGAGGTGGCGTAAACTCTTCTGTGTTGAGAGTTGCTGTGTAGCAAGTCAAGCATTCTCTTTGTTTGGTTGGTCCCATCAAGTGATGGAACGTATTTAAAGATTTTTCTGTGCCTGAGCAGATATTCCATTAAAACAGACGTTTCTGACACTGGAGAATCCGCTAACAGTTGTTGAGAGATTACAAAACGAAGCTTAAAGTGTGAATACGTTGATAAAGCAACTCCTCCTCAAAGTGTGCCGTTTCTCAATTCCCTGGAACTCCTAGAGTTCAAGTGAAATGTTCCTGTTATATTTGTCATCTTGGAGCAAATTTATGACTCGTGTTGCGGGAAGAGGTTTTCTTTCAGATGTGTGCAAGTGTATCACGAATGCAAGTGTAAAGCAAGCGACGTTTTTTTAAAAGCACCTTTTCTGCATCTGCACTCGAATAATGCTTAAAAAAAAAAGCCTGCATTAACTCCTGCTGTAGACTCTGCATGCAATGCTGCTATGTAATATAAAGTGACTGGTAAATTCGTACAAATGTAATAAAGTTATATTGAGTGGAATCTATAGTGTGTGGGTTATTTTTGTACGCATCAGGTCCAATGGAAAGTACGAGCACATTCATCGAGTCTATCCGGCAAATGCCTTTTAATCACAGCCCCTCTAAAACAGTTATTTATGAACTCGAAGTATTTTTCAATCAACGTGCAAACAAGTAAAGGCAAAATACATTTAATAGAATTCAATCTTCGCACTTAGCATTTGCAACCTCCATATTTAGCGCCTCAGCTAAGTGCCAGCAACTATAATCTGAAATGCGTCTGAGATCATTTTATATTGTAACTGCATGATGCAGATTCTCTGCTCCACAGTATGTGACTGTGTTATCTGCTAACAGCGCTAATCTTTGCAAACCATACAATCAATTCGCTTTACACTGCATTGCGTGAAGCGTTTTGAAAAGTCTCGAAGACGCAAGGATCAAATGCAGTGATAATTATTTAATAAAGTACCTTTCACATCAGGCATCTCAACACGCTTCACAGGGTTTACTGTAATGTGGACTAATAGTGTGTACTCTGTAGGCAAACACAGCAGCTAATTACACACAGCAATGTTCCACAAATAGCCATGAAGTTAATGACTAATTTTATCCAGAGGATTGTTGGCCAGGACACAGGGAGGAACACCCTTCTCTTTTCAAATACCATGGGATGGATCTTTCACGCCCACCCCCAACAGGCAGATGGGACCTTGATTTAATGTCTCAGCCGAAGGAAGGGATTTCAGCTCTGTATTGTCACAGCCGAGACTGTGAATTCAAACTCCTTCGGGCTGACCTGAGTTTCTCCATGATTCTGAATATCATCAAAGTTGTAATAACATGTTTGTATATTTACCGGTGTATCTCAGTCATCCTTTGCTTCCACTTTTAAACTACTGTCAGAGGCATTCTTAATAATAATAATCCTCGCATTTGATGTAGCGCCTGATCACGTCTTCGAGACGTCTCAAAGCGCTTCACAGGATACACTGTCAAGCGACGTGACTGTATTTTGTGGGTGAAATGCAGAAGGTGTGTGCAAATATATGTGGGCATCCATTTTTTTTGATATGAATTTGAGCTCTGGTAATATAATGATAAAGGGAGTATGTCTATAGCTTACTGTGTCTATTCATAATATTGATAAGGAAAGATGTTTTTCTAAATAAATATGGTACTTGTTTGCAGTTAGGCTTGAATAAACAATCTTAGGGCACAATAACACACCAGTAAATGCACGTTTGGTCAAATATGGGTTTGATTTTTGAAGCCTGACAATATCTCACACGGCTATGTAATAAACATTTATAATTCTTGCAAAATAATGAATAATAATCTTATCAGTGTACCGTTACAAATCGTCCCTTGACTCCACGTATCACATCAGCGGCCGGTGACCTTGGTGGATTAGTAACTGTTAGCAGCTCAAAGATCTGAAGCAGCTGTTGTCACAGGCAATTTAAAACTTCATCAAATAAAAGTCCAGCCTGTGTGCATAATAAGAGGAAGCGAGCCAAAGGCAATAGTAACCCAATCTTGGGTTTCACATGGCGGACATCAATCACTTGTACTGCACTCACACAATTTCCAATGAAGTCTGTGATTCTGAATAGGCAACACCTTAAACCCTTAAACCGGTAATCTTCATTTATTGTCCATTAGCCTTTATTCCCCCTGAACCCAAGCCCCAGTTCGGGTCCAAATCTCTGACTGTCCAGCACCTTAGGACATCCTCCTGACGTGAAGGGCGTGATACAAATGTAATTGTTGTTGTTATTCTCCTTTCGTTTAGCTGTTGTTTCTTAGTTTTCCCATTTGCTTGTCCGCTATTTTAAGAAGCAGCGTTCCTCTCCAGTGGTCTAATTTCAGCTGGGAAAGTGGCCAAAGGAGCTACCAGTTTGCAGACATTGGCACTGACGTAATAATGCCTTAGGGGCCTAGGTATAATGTGATGTATGGCCATTCACAATGAATGGCGTATCTCCACAACTGAATCACAGAACACTGCACAACTGTCAAGTGTTGTTCCCGCTGTTTGGGTAGCAGTTTGGAATCAGATAGATTGGCTGTCAGGGTTTTCTTCATACTCACGAAAAAAGAAACCATCTCATGTGTCAGTCACACCGGTGAGTGAGTGGGTTTCAGCTCTGTTCTTATCAATGGTCCACATTTCCCTACGTGCAGCCGCTGAATAGACGCGTGGAATGTTTCGGTCCAGAAATAGACCATTCAACTCCTTATATCTGCAATGTTATTGTTCTCTGCATAAACTACCGACTGCCACTCTGCTGCCCACACACTCATACCCTCCAATAATTCCTCTCTTTCAAACATCTATCAAATTCCCTTTGGAAAGAATTTTTAGCAATTAAGTTTGAACCACTTCTTCAAACATATTTCAACCATCATATTTCTATCGCAATGGTGATATAACTGTCAATTATTATAATAATAATCCTTGCATTTGATACGCACCTTTTCACGTCTTTGAGACACTTCACAGCGCTTCAGAGAATATATTGTAAAGTGAATTGACTGCATATTTTGTGGGCGAAACTCGGCAGCCAATTCCGCACAGCAGTGTCCCACAAACAGTCCTGAATTGAGTGACCAAATTATTATTGTTTTTATTTTATTGAGGGATTATTATTAGGTGTGTGGAGTAAGGAAACTTGCCCAACGTTTCGCCCTGCCGGGAATCGAACCCAGGTCTCTCGCTTGCGAGGCGAGTGCTCTAACCCCTGAGCTACAGGACATCAGCTTTAACATTAACAAACTTCAAGCACATGAGATGCCTTTTGGTTAATTTTACCCTCTGTCACTTCTATTGGGCCCTTCAGGTGTTGGATCGGTGCCCAAATGTACATGGATGTGTTTTCGAGAGAGGCACTGAGAGAGAGTGTCTCTGACGTGGGAGAATCATCTGTGTGGTCCTATGAGAAGAACATCTAAACCTGAGGTCAATGTGCATCAGTTATGGATGCTATTATCGCTTTCAAGGCCCTCCATGGCCTCACTCCTTCCTATCCCTGTGACCTGCTAACCCCATATCAACCTCCGCTCAGCAGGCTCCGGTCTGCTCCACATCTCCCCGCCCGGCCCACTCCACCATCGGCAGTCGGGCCTTCAGTCTCTCTGCCCCCACACTTTGGAACTCTATCCCACATTCCCTCCGCCTCGCTCCCACCTTTGCCTCCTTCGAGGCACGACTCAAGACCCTCCTCTTCGACCGTGCCTTCGGTCACCCTCCTACCCCTACCCTCCCTGCAGATGGACTGTAATGGTATTGTATGGTGCTATTTTATGCACAGTCACTGCGCTTTCCAGTGTATTCTGTGAAGTGCTTTATCAAATGCAAGGATTATTATTATTACATATTAATTTGGACCCAAGCAGGGGGTTGGGATCAGGGAGGGGTGGAGGGCAGGAATAATCAGATGATGAATCCAAGCATCAATTCCAATCTGAATCAAGACTAATGTCCTGCAGTGCTTTCTACCACATTTTTACACCTTCCCACTCACTGCTTGTAAGATTATGGGGTCGTTCATATGTTGAGGCAAATATTTACCATAGTAATAATCTGAAGGATCCGACTGTCTTTGTGTCAAGGAATTTTCAGGCAGATTCAGTTCCAGGAACAGCCGGCAACTATTTGCTCCTATGCCACGTCTCCAGTATTATTGTGTTGATCCCAGCGGCAAGTTCAGAATGCGGCAATCATTCAGTCTGTTGCAGTATTAGCATTGGCAATACATAAGGATCTTATTTTGCAAGGTACAACTTCCTTGTTGGCAGAAGCAATCAGGGGTATGATGTGATATTGTCTTTGTGTCGCGCACGCGATTTTCACTTCGCCAATCTTGTGACAGGTTCTCTTTAAACTGTTGTCTGTGAAGACATTTTGTGACATGACTTCAAGTGGACTGCCTTGGGTCCAATCCAAAGCCTTCAGAGGCTATCAGCAAGTTCACAAGAGATTTTCCGCTAAGCACAGAGCTTCTATAGAGGCAGGGTTTTGCCGAAAGAGAAATTGCTTCACTTTAATTATCCTATCTGGGAAATTTTGGATAAGAAAAACTGAATAAGAAGTTAGCTTTGTTTCGGGAAAGAGAGCAAAACAACCACTTGATTCATGAGCAGAGCAGTTCCAATCATCATTCATCAGTGACCTCACTGACTCCCATCTAAATCGCGCTCACATTCTCGTTTTATCCCTTTCTGTGAAGACTTTAGAAGGACTAAAAACAACAACAACAACAAAAACAAGCCCTCATTTGGCCTTCAGTACAGTCACGTTTGTCTAATGTGACTATTTATTGAAAGAAAAAAAACTTTCATTTGTATATAAGAAGTTTGAACAGTAATCCAAGGCCTGTTAAAGTGGACCTTACATAACAATGATGATGGTAATGATAATGATAATCCTTGTGTTTGAAATAGCTCCTTATCACAGTCCTTGAGACGCTTCACAGAATAAATTGAGAAGAAAACACAAAAAGGTTACGAAACAAAGGGCAAATCTGTATTGCAAGACAGATAAATGTTCGACTAAATGTTATCATAACCCAGTTTAAATAAGACCCGGATGCACTCTCACAGTTCTACACTGCTTGATCAGAGCCACGCAGATTGAGAGGAACCAAATAGAGACTGGGTGTGTCCTCCACCCAGAAAACCCAGAGGAGAAATGACTGCAATATATCTGGTTATTGTGTTAATAAAAGTCGCCAAAGGTCTGAAGGTTAAAGGTCTATTATGCGTCATTGCCTAATTGACTGGCAGCCTGCCAGTCGTGGAAAAAGGGTGTAGCCCGACTCACAGAGGGACGGAATAAAAGTTGGAGTGAGTTTCACATGAGCTGCTCTCTGACAAGGACTGGCATCTGGCAGGACAGCTCACTGGGAACATATTTGCCTGACAGTTTACAGCACACTGAGACAACTTCAGACTTGATAATAAATCCTTGCATTTGATACAGCGCCTTATCACATTTGCTAGTCGTCTCAAGGCGCTTCACAGAATGCACTGTGAAGTGAATTGACTGCACGTTTTGTGGGCGAAATGGCACGTATTCAACTATATGTAACCGTAACCCAGTTTAATTAAGACACGGATACACTCTCGCAATTCTCACAGTGATGGCTCACATGGCGTGTTTCTTTGCTGCAGCATTCTCTGAGACAACAGCAAGGGGAGGAACTCAAAAGACATCTCAACAACGTGATAAGGCGTCATATCAGATGCAAGGATGCAAGCAGTACAATGATATGGCCAGATTGCAACAACAACTTGCTTTTATATTGCACCCTTCACGCAGGGCAGAGCAGAGAGATCACAGGGAATACTTGGTGGAATACAATACAAAATTACATTTGCCACAGCATCTTTCACGTCAGGAGGACGTCCCAAGGCGCTTGACAGTCAGGGATTTGGCCCTGAGCAGTGCCAGGGAGGGTAGGAGGATGTCCAAAGCTGAAGATGTGGTCGTAAGGAGGGTCTTGAGACCTGCCTTGAAGGAGGCGAGGGAGGGAGCGAGATGAAGGGAATGTGGGATGGAGTTCCAAAGGGTGGAGGCAGAGAGGCTGAAGGCCCAACCGTCAATGGTGGGGTGGGCCGGGTGGGGAACGTGGAGTAGGCCACAGCTCGCTGAGTGGAGGGAGCAGACAGGTTGAGATGGGGTTAGCAGGGTTGCACTGGGATGCCTGGGCTTAGAGAGAGGAAACGTCAGCCAGAGTTTCTGCCCAGCATTGCTGTTTAATGACCCAGCATGAAACATACATGTGAGAGTACATGTGTACATGGAAGGTAAGAAGAGTATTGGGGCTCAGCTGTGGTTCCTATGTTGCTATCTTTTCCACGGTCAACCCAGCTGAACAGTGAGGATCTGATCCTTTCAAAGGGCTTCGCTTCAGAGAGTTGCTTCCCAAGAGCGATTTGAAGCTTGCACTTGATCCACGGGGCCTTTTTTACCATCTGGGTTTTGCCGATTGACGTAGCTAGGAACATAAAGACAGATTGTAAGAGTTTTTAAGAAGTACATAAAGAGGAAGAGACTATCAAAAATTAATGTGGGTCCATTGCAGTCAGAAACAGGAGAAATTATAATGGGGAATAAAGAAATGTCAGAGTCATTAAACAATTATTTTGCTTCTGTCGTCATGTTAGAGGACACTGAAAACCTACCGAAAATAGAGGAGAACCTGGAGGCTAATGTGAGTGAGGAACTTAAAGAAATGAACAGCAGTAAAGCAATAGTACGAGAGAAATTGATAGGAATAAAAACTGATAAATCCCTTGAACCTGATGGTCTGCATCCTAGGGTTTTAAAAGAGGCGGCTGCAGAGATTGTGGATGCTTTGTTTTTGAACTTCCAAAATTCCCTGGATACTGGAATGGTTCCCAGTGATTGGAAGGTCGCAAACGTAACGCCGATATTTAAGAAGGGCGGGTGACAAAAAATGGGGAACTGTAGACCAGTTAGTCTGATATCGGTGGTAGCAAAAATTCTAGAGTTCTTAATTACGGACTTTTAAGACCATCCATGGCCTTGCCCCCTCCTACCTCTCTGACCTGGTGACTCCCTACCAACCTGCCCGCTCCCTCCGCTCATCAGGCTCTGGTCTGCTCCATGTCTCCCGCCCTACCATCGGTGGCCGGGCTTTCAGCCTCTCTGCCCCCACACTCTGGAACTCCATCCCGCAGTCCCTTCTCCTCGCATCCTCCCTCGCCTCCTTCAAGGCCGGTCTCAAGACCCTTCTCTTCGACCGTGCCTTTGGTCTCCCTCCCACCTCTCTACCTTCCTCACCCCTACACCACCCCTCCCCAGCGCTCGGGCCCCGACATCTGACTGTTCAGCGCTTTGGGACGTCCTCCCGACGAGAAAGGAGCTCTATAAATGTCACTTTGTTGTTGTTGTTGTGGAGTACTTAGAAAATCATAACATGATTAGGCAGAGTCAACATGGCTTTACGAAAGGGAAATCATGTTTAACAAACCTTATAGAGACTAGGTAGTGTTAGTGTTCAGAGGGATTTGGGTGTTCTTGTACACCAGTCACAAAAAGTTAGTGTGCAGGTGCAACAAGCAACAACAACAACAACAACAAGATTCCATTTATAAAGCAACTAGGAAGGCTAATGCCATGTTGACATTCGTTGCAAAAGGGTTAGAGTACAAGAGTAGGGAAGTCTTACTGCAGTTGTATAAGGCCTTGGAGAGTCCGCACCTAGAATATTGTGTGCAGTTTTGTCTCCTCATTTAAGAAAGGACATACTCACCGTAGAGGGGGTGCAGCGTAGATTCACTAGGTTGGTTCCTGGGATGAGGGTTTGACCTATGAGGAGAGGTTGAGTAAACTAGACCTATATTCTCTAGAATATAGAAGAATTAGAGGTGATCTTATAGAATTCTATAAGATTCTTAAGTCTTGACAGGGTAGATGCCATGAGACGGTTTCTCTTGGTTGGAGAATCTAAAACTAGGGTTCATATTCTCAAGATTAAGGTTCAGTCTTTTTGCACTGAGTTGAGGAAACATTTCTTCACTCAGAGAGTAGTAAATTTGTGGAATTCTCTACCTCTGAGGCTGTGGATGCTCAGCCCTTGAACATATTCAAGACTGAGGTTGATAGATTTCTGAAGGATATAGGGATTAAGGGATATGGGGATAGGGCAGGTAAATGTAATTAGGTTAGAAGATCAGCCATGATCTTATTAAATGGCGGGACAGGTTCGAGGGGCTGCATGGCCTACTCCTGCTCCTACGTCTTATAGTCTTATGGGATTGAATATGATCCTTTTAATCTCATTTGAGTGGGCCTAGGACCAGTGTAGCCCAGGCCTAATTCAATGAAGATCTTCCTATGCTGTCCACACCAGGATCCTCTGGATATCATTGCGAACTGACACATTCCCGTGTTGCTTCTCCTCTGTAACTCTGTCAGAATTTCACCTGAAATGACTGTGTTGCACTTTCAAAAATGTTTTTGTTCCCCAACTTGTGAATGTCTCTTCCTGCTCTGCTTTTTTTTCTCACATTATGCAGCATTTTCATTATATGTTCCTCAACCACTACCTTGGGGACACCTGACAGCCAGTATTAATCGTTGCGCTCTTTGGACCCACCCTGGAAAATGGAAAATAATTGATCGCAGGCTCAGCCCTTTTGCAGGCTCATTACCATATCATATCAAACTTGCTGCTCAGATCCTGGATGTGTCGAATATTTTCAACTGGACATCCTCAAAGTAAAGCCAATCAATTCCCATCTCATGAATAGTGTTCTGGATCAAAGCTTTATACTGTATGTTTGTAAACCAGCAGGCGCCAGCTGTTCCATACAGATGGCACCCGGCTCTTTCCTGGTCTCTTGTTTGCAGACTCTTGCCAGGTTCCTATTATCAGCGGTTTATTTCAGGATTGACACGTCGGAAACCAAAGGAGTTGGGAACTTTGCAGAGATTAAAAAAAAAAAAAACCCTTGTAGCAGAAATTTAGCACGACCTACTGTGAAAGGAAGCAATTTGTCTTGCAGGAAATGAAATTAGAGCCGTTTGCAAAATGTTTATTGCACTTTCAAGTGCACCACGAACTTGATGAGCGGAGGGAAGAAAGACTCGATCAGTAATAATAATAATCATCCTTGTATTGAATATCGCGTCGTTGAGACGTCTCAAAGCGCTTCACAGAATATACCGTAAAGTGAATTGACTATAATGGGGGGGAAACGCGGGAAAAGCCAATTGCGCACAGCAGTGTCCCACAAACAGTCCTGGGTTGAGTGAACAATTGACAGAGCAGTGTACGTTAATGAATTTAAGAGTGTGGATGAGAGTGCGGGGGGCGGGGGGTGTTGGTTGGGGGAACCTTGTCTTTGAACCATTTATTCACTCCACAACGTCATTGATGTAAGCTGCACTTTCATTTGAAAGGCAAAAAAAAGTTGAATTAGATTTATTAATACAGACGCTCTGTAAAGAAGGGCGAGAGGAGAGAGAGAAAAAAATGTATTTTTTAAAAAAAAAACCTGATACTTCAAAACTATGACTAAAATATTAATGCGTACAATTGAAATACGAACCACCTGATTTTCTTTACCCCCCCCCACCACCACAATTAACTAGTAAGAAATGGCCCAAATCTAGGCAAATGGAGCAATCCATGCTGGTGGTGGGCTTATTTCTTGCTGTTCTGTCCAAATCCCTGGAATACATTAGACTGGAATTTGCAGTAATCTGCTTTCCTGACTCCTGCTGAGGTTGAAGGCTAAGGGGAAAATATGCCCGTGACTTAAAAAAAAAACCTTCACAAACTCGTCCACAATAGATCGGTCACATTGATTCTGCTGCACATTTGCCACAGGGTGAGTGGGGGGGGGGGGGGGGGGCGGGCGGGGGGTAAGGGCTGACAGTTTAAAATTGGATTGGAGATTTCGTTTTGTTTTGCATTGATTGTTTGTTTCACCAGCACAGGGCAAAGTGGGCTTGAGTTATGTCGGGAGATGATTCAGTGGTGCAGAGGTTTGGAGAGGGTGTTTAGCGGACTCTGGCTGATCTCAGCAGAATCTGAAGACCGATCGATGCGCTTTCCAGGCGAGCTTCAATCGATCACTCAGAAGGCGAGATCAGCGCCTGGTTCCAGGTATCGTTGCTTGCTCAGCAGATGTTATTTCATGTGGACTCCTCCCTGCACCGAACGGAATTCAGACACTTGGGATTTCATGAACTTGGGCTGAGGAGCGGAGGAGGAGAGACTTGACATTCCCTCCCGTGAGGTTCAGACTAGCTGATTTAGTGCATGGATCAAAGGTCCAATTGCCTCATGATCTTTAATGTCTCTCCCACAATATATACCTTACAATTCACTTTACAATATATCCTGTGAAGCGCTTTGAGACGTCCTCCCGTTGTGAAAGTTGTACTATTTATCATTGGGAGGTGGGGGGAGAGGGTTTCTTGTGGAGGTTAAACCCTGGCATCTACTTTGCCTCCTCCAGCATCGACTCCAGATCCGCCGATGTTCTATCAGCTTGTCTGGCAGACATCAGGGCCTGGATGAGTACAAACTTTCTGCAGCTGAATGTGGACAAGATGGAACCCATACTCTTTGGCTCCCGTCAACATCTTCACTCTTGCGGATCTAAACTCCTCAACCTTCCTGGGCTCTCCCGCAGACTCACCAAAACCAGTGCGCAATCTAGGCGTCCGGTTCGATACCCAACTGTCTTTCCTCCCCCACATCCGGTCTCTGACAAGGACCGCCTTCCTCCACCTCTGCCACATTGCCCGCCTCAGACCATACCTCACCCCAAATGTAGCCGAAACCCTTTTGCATGCGTTTGTCACCTCCCGCTTGGATTACTCCAGCGCACTTCTCGCCGGTCTCCCCAGCTCCACCATTCACAAGATCAGCTCATTCAGACTCTGCCGCCCTCATACTGACCCGAACCAAACTCAGTCCCCACATCTCACCCGTTCTGGTCAGAATCCACTGGCTGGTGGGGGCTGGGGGGCGGAGGAGCTCTAGATCTTGATCGACTTCAAGATCCTTACTCTCATGTTCAAATCCTTTCACTCTCTGGCACCTCCCTCCCTCTCCGACCTCCTCACTCCCCCAATCCACCGCCCAATCAGTGCCTCTGCCTCTGCTCCTGCTCGTCCCTCACATCCTCTGCCCCACCACCTGAGGTCGCGCTTTCAGCCACTGCGCCCCGAAACTCTGGAGCACTTTCCCTCAATCCCTCCGCCTTGCCCCCTCTCTCCCCCTTTTTAAGTCCTGCCTGAAAACCTTCCTTTTCGACCGTACATACGGTCACCACTGTTAAAAGCGCTCAGAGACACCATAATAAGTGCAAGTTGTTGTTGTTGGCATGCACGAGCTGGGCCGAATGGCCTGTTCGGTGCTGTAGGTTCTATGTACCTTGTTAAAGTCTTAGGGACAGTTGTGTGTTTGTTTTTTCTTTCTCGCTTATTGAGGCTTGCATCTGCTGTCTGAAGACAGTGCAGTTTCCGTACCTTCATTAAACCGGGAAACAATACTTGCAAATGAGTCTTGCAGGAGGAAATAATGGGATCTATCAGCTGCGGTGTCCCTGCTCGCGAATTCCCACGTTACTTCATTAGAACAAATGCATCGAACCTTCCTAACTCTTCTGCAAATAACCATCTGGGAACGGACCTGCCCAACTCGACTGGCTGCAGGCTTCGAATTTTTCATTTCAAATCCCAATTAACTCGTGCTGTAGTCAAAGTGATGTTGTCTATGTCTCTGGAAAATATGTAGCTCAGTGGTTAGAGCACTTGCCTCGCAAGCGAGAGGACCTGGTTTCAGTTCCCGGGCAGGGCGAAATGTTGGGCAAGTTTCCTTAATAATTAATTTTAAAGTGGCGGCATAATAGTGCCGCCACTTTAAAATACCTGTGTATCCTGTGGAGCGCTTTGAGATGTTTCAACCACTCAATATATATATTATATATATATATATATATATATATATCTGTAGCTTTTGCTTTGGAATTTGATTTTTGTCCCACAACTGCACTCAAGTTGAAACTCGCCATGCTTCATTTATTATTAATCCTGAAGCTTTTAGTGGCCTGTGTTGTGTTGAGACAGCACTGTTAAGCGTCCATTCATTTCTAGGCTTATCTTGTGGCTAAGAAAACAGATTAACTAGAAACCTGAGGCCAGGACTCGAAGCCCAGAATGCCTGGGATCAGTCACCTTCCTTCCCCTCTATCCTTCCACCTGATGTTGTTGAGATGCTTGAGATCGCAAACCAGTAGTTTTACTATGACCCATTGCCTCCTCCCCCGAACCCCCCCCACCCAATAATGATAACTACTAAACGCGGCAACCAATTGCGCACAGCAGCAGTGTCCCACAAACAGTTGTGGATTGAATGACCAAATTATTTTTTTTTTGAAGGGATTATTACCCCCGGAAAAGCGATTCGCCAATCGACTAACACCCGGGTTCCTACTTACTGTTAGGTAATCAGAGGAGTTTGGAGTAAGGAAACTTGCCCAACGTTTCGCTCTGCCCGGGAATCAAACCCAGGTCCTCTCGCTTGTGAGGGAGCACTCTAACCACTGAGCTACAGGACTGCACAGTGGTGGTGCTTTAGTGCACTATGCCACTAATCATTTTGCACGTCATTTTTTATTTCAAATAACAACCAAGAAAATCTTTTCAGCTCAACCCCCTGCAGTATTGCACTTTTCAATACTGAAAGATTAACGTGCATAGAGAAAACTGGGCAACTTGAGTAAGGCTGGTGGGGGCAAGAAGCTATTCATTGAAATGATAATTGTTTAAATAAAGTTAAGTACAGCAGTGTTATAATTCTGAGGAAATGAATTGAAGGAGTATAGAATATTGAACTGAAATAAGCATGTACTTTATGGAGTTGTTGGCAGGGCTATAGAGAACTGAACAGATCAAAGGCCCAAATTCCACTGGGTCTTAGCCCGCAAGACTATTTTATTATAACACTTATGATTGTGCAGTATCATGGAAAATTCTTAACTTCAGTCTTAATTTGGCTAGCTTTCTTTCCCAGCCGGACAAGCGGTGGGAAGCTTGCCACAGAATGCTCTCAGTGATAAATTAATGCCGTTTTAGGTGGTTAAGCTCCAGCAGTTACCCCAACCCACATCCAGGGAACCCCAAGCCTTGGCTCTCGCCAACCTTTGCAAATGCGGTCCGGAGTTAAGGCAGGCGGAGTGCACATTCCATTCCAGAACCGGGAAATTTCCATGTGTAGGTGACTTCCGCGCGCGCGCGTGCGTGTGTGTGTGTGGAGCGCTATCTGGTTTGGTTATTATTAAGCACGGTGATGGGTTTCCACGTGTCAGACAACTGACTGACCAATTAATAAATTGCTTTCTGCAGTTCTTACAAGAACCTGCCGGTTTCTAAACGAAGACTCGTTGCTTTCTGGTCGAAGCAAAAAACTTTCTAGTGTCTGTCTTGCATTTGCCCTGTGTAACTCCAAACCCCTGACGTCTTATGGTCTGTGAAAACTCTGCTGGTGGCGGGGTTCAGTGTTTTGACTTGTAAAACTAGTTGCTATTATTTTTTGGTGACTTGAGTCTTAAGTCACCTCCTGTTGTCGTTCTCTGCTGTTCCCGTTGTTGAGTGCTCTGCGTGAATGGCCTTATATAAACACAACTTGCTCTTGCAGGTGGGCCTGTGGGTGTTTTAACACGGTCGCTGATTCACCTTCACAACATTTGCGCTTCACTGCTTTTAGAAACGGAGTAACTCTCCAGTTTATGCTTCAACCTAAAAATCTTGCGTGCCTCCGCAGATATTTTGAGCGAGCGACTTGTCTGGAAATATCTTGCAAGCTGTACGTTATTTTTATTTTTTTTCCAGAGTATAATTGTACCAAAACCCACTTGGCACTGACTTTCTTCTAGTGATCCTTATTGCTTATTGCTCTCCTCGCTGCTTCCAAAAATCACTCCCCCACAACTCCCCAGATAAAATCATTGGTCACTAACTTCATGTCTGTTTGCGGTACGTTGCTTTACACACATTGACTGCCACATTTGCCTAAAATCCTGCGAAGCACAGTCAAATCCTCTCGACTGTGTGATAAAATATATCAAATGCAAAGTTTCTTCGGATTATTTAAAACGAAAGTTGTAATACAACAACTTCCATTGACAGTATACAGTGCCCTTCATACGAAGTAATAAGAATCATCCTTGCATTTGGTAATGAGTAGTGTTTCGGAGCGCTTGGATCCAAATGTGTAACAACTACCACTGTGACAGACTGGAGAACTAACCGGGTTTCAGAAGTGAAGTAAACCTGTCAGGTAAAATATGAAGGAGATGATATTGATTGTACACATCTCCATTGTGACTGCGCTGGTGGGATGATTGTCTGTGCCAAGACAAACTAGTCAAAGTTAAAAGCATCACATAGACCTTGGCACAGACAATCATACTAGTTAGTTTAACTCGTCAAATGAACCCTTCTGATCCAAAGGGTAAATTCCTATCCACTGAGCCAAGCTGACTAATGTATGAGTAAGATTTCAGTTTGTACTGTACTAATCAATAAAAGACCTAACCTTCCTTGTTTGTCCTAACCTGCCAATGACTTTATTAATGATCAAGGATGTTCGTAAGAGAGGGATTGTGTATTTGATCCTGTCTGTAAAGAAGTCTTGGTTGTGTGCTTTAAATCCAGCCCTAATGATATTAGGATAAATTTCAGTATTTCACCATGAGCATCTGAAGTGCTATCTCCAGGGCTAGCTCCAGCCTGTCTCGTGGGCCTGTCTCCAATTACAGATTAAATGTCTTCCTTTATTACATGTTCGGGGCCTGTCTTTTAACAAGTTTCTCTTTAAAGAGGATCTTTGCCACACCATGCAGAATGTTTTATGAAATGCACGTGTGATGACGGATTATCAGTCGTCCGCAATCCGGTGCAGCTTGAAATATTATTTTTCGAAACATTCGCAACCCCTGTGAATTGATGAAAACTGTAGAGTCTTTCACACACAGAGTGACTTGATTCTATGAACAGAAACCAGCACTTCCCCAACTCTGAAGTGCCAGGCTAGACTGTGACACGGTGTGAAACCACAACTTGCTGACTCTTGAGGCATGAGTGCTACCAACCGAGCCAGGATGACTTTGTAGTGAGGTACTTCATCATGATGGACTGTGGGGAGGGCAGCAAAGGAGGAATAAAAATGGCAGAAATCCAAATTGCCCTATTAATCTGTTTCTTAGTGGATAATTTCAAAAATCACTTGATGGTTGCCCAGAAAATGGTGATTTTCTAAATAGATTCTGTCCATCGTCATGGTTAACTCTTGCCATTCCGGTTATTCTCGCTTTAAATCAGGATTTTACAGAACAAGATACAGGGAGGAAACGAGCAATTACCACTCAGCTGTATTTTTGAAAAGGGCTAATTGTCATTAACATGACTGTGCTCAATGGATCTACTCTGAATATTAGGAAGCTGTGAGTCTGAGTGAGTAATTAGGCTTCACGTGTTAAATTACTTGCAGGAGCCAAATGACTATCTTTTTGTATGCAGCCCACATCCCAACAGAGATTAGGATAGAAAAATGGTTTTCAGCCCATTTCATCTTCTGAAAGACAGCATCTCCAACAGTGTGGTACTCCATTGGAGTGTGAGGCCAGATTATTAGCAGTAAGCAGGAACCCAGTTGTTAGATGAATGGAGGAGCGCTTTTCCGGGGATAATAATCCCTTCATAAAATGCTAATAATAATAATTTGGTCACTCAATCCACAACTGTTTGTGGGACACTGCTGTGCGCAATTGGCTGCCGCGTTTTGCCTACAAAATATACAGTCACTACACTTTATAGTATATTCCGTGAAGCGCTTTAAGACATCTCAAAGACGTGATAAGGCATTATATCAAATGCAAGGATTATTATTATTATTATCGTGGGGATGCTCAGATACTCAGATACTTGCAAGCACACAGCCCAAGGAGTAATTGATAAGAACAGGTACTTATCTTGATTTTAGCTAAAAGGCACTCTCATCACCGGCCTTGTTGCTACCTAATTAATGTGCAGTTTTAAAGGAGTTGTATTTTTGATATGAAACTTTTCACTTCCTGCCATCTCTCCAAGGCCATTTTTATTTAGCGAAAAAAAGTGTGTGCTCAAATATGTTCTGACACCTATCTAGCAGGTGTGTTTGTATTGCAAACCCAATATACAAATGGAATTTGAATCAGTTTGAAGTGGTTCACACTTCTCTGCAGGGTATATAGCCTTGATGGGCCATCACACCAGCTGTCTTGATATTGGTGTTATACGTGTTGCTATCGTCAATAGCTCAGTTTAAGCCCACAAATGAATGCTTCCATACCCAAACCTGAAAGACAACTAATAACACAAGTAGCTGTGGGTATTACTGTGAACAGCTGATTTCTGCAAAACCAGCTACAAAACCCTAAGCCAACAGCTTTGTTTCCTGTATTGAGACTATTGTATTAGCTACGAACAGCTTTTTTGGTGTCTGTGCCTCTCTCTGTCTCTCTCTCTCACTATCTCCTATTAAGAGTGCCATAGCCAAGTTGGCATAGATGGGTATATTTAGCATTGCCTGTCTCGTTCTCCAACCCTAAGCACGATTGCTTTTCAACAAATGGGAAGAATTGCTTTACAAATGCCATGTGGATCCTTCAGTATATCAGTGGAAATGATTCTTCTTCTGCCATTACTCCCAAGTGTTTCATTAATGTAACTGACGAGAGTTAATTTCTGAAGTGGTGTTACTGGTGAGGCTGATACAGCAGTGCTTAAGCTTTACCTCCTAATCTAGTTATGTGGAGTCCTGGAGCGTAGTGGTTAGTGCGCTCACCTTGCAAACAAGAGGACCGGGTTGGGGCAAAACCTTAGGCAAGTTTCCTTACTCCACACACACGCATGTGTCTGTTTACCTAACACTAAGTAGGAGCCTGGTTGCTAGTCGATTGGCGGATCGCTTTTCTGGGGGTAACGATCCCTTCAGCATTCTTTTTTAAAAAAAAATAATTTGGTCGCTCAATCCATGACTGTTTGTGGGACACTGCTGTGCGCAATTGGCTGCCGTGCTTCACCCACAAAACACAGTTGCTACACTTCACAGTATATTCTGCGGAGCGCTTTGTGACGTCTCAACGATAAAGGAGCTACATCAAATTCAAGGATTATTATACATTAAATTGTCTCCACAATTCCTCGTTGAAGGTTGATGAAATTGCTGGCAAGAATAGCTCATGCAACCACTGTATTTGGGTGGTATCAGGGCGTTGGCTTGGCTCAGTTTGTAGCACTCCCACCTCTGAGTCAGGTGTGCCTTTGAGAGCCTCGTTGAGACTTTGAGCTCATTATCTGGGCTTACACTCCCAATGCGAGGCTGGGGTGCTGCAATATCTGAGGTACCGTCCTGCAGATGAGATGTTAAGCCCGAGGTCCCGGGCCACCTGTTCGGGTGGACTTTAAATTTTAAGGACGCTGCTTTGATTTTCCAGCAATACGGTTGTCTACAGTATTCTGTTTATGCTTTTCTAACTCTTAATCCTCTGTTCTATGAATGTTCTCCAGTCTGCCTCAAGCCATAAACCAGCATTAGTCTTGGCCAACAATACCCCAAATAAAATTGGTCATTTGTTTCACGGCCACTTGTGGGACATTGCTGTGTGTAATTGGGCTCCTGCATTCACGTACAAATACGCACTCACTCCGCTTTATTTACAGTACGTTCTGTGAAGCGCTTTGAGGCGTCTAGAAGACTTGATAGGCGCTATATCAAATGCAAGGATTATTATTTACAGTAAATCCTCTTAAGTGCTTTGAGACAGAAAGGTGCTATACCAAATGCAAGGGTTGTTATCATATTATAGCCACACAACATAAATCAGAAAGTACATTGTAAAATTAAACAAATTACTTCACAAAGAGCTTCTCAAGAATCCAGGAACAATTGGCAACCAAATCCTGCTTTGTATGATTGACTCGTAAAACAAGGTGAAGTTAGCAGACTTGTATTCGAAGCAAATCTAATTCATGTTTTGTGTTTGCTACCTTGATTGAATATTGCAGCATTGTCCTATACCAGATCAATACCGAGTGTTGAGAGGAAGTGAGTTACGTGAGCAAAACCCACTGACCACTTCTGCTAAAGTATCTTACATTCTGTAAATCTTAAAATACTCTATTTTAGCTTCTCTTCTTTATCCCCCCCCCCCCTCCACGGCTTAATACAATACAAATTAGAACATGGAGTAACTTGATTCTAACCTTCGACCTGAATTTTCTGAGTTGCCCGGCGCTTAAGAGTTGGAATCAAACGAGTGATTGATGTAGCACAGCTTGAAATGCAGCCGTGAATGCCGATACTGTTCTAAATATTCAGTGGCTTTGTGTTCTGTTCTGTTCAGAAAGGGGGGAAATAAGATAACAAGAAAAGGGGCATTGACTGATAGCAAAATGGCTTGTAACCAGATAACTAGTTTAAAAACAAAGGCCCGAGAGATGGGTTCCGTTAAGGGAACTGGCAGCAGTCTCTTAAGCCGTTACCCAGGCAAACCCTGTGGTTGGTGCTGCTTCGAAGCTTCTCAACACAGCACGAGCACCTTACGAAAACACACATTTAACTCCAAAACGTTTAACTTGTGTAAATTGTCAGCTGTCCTGTGTGTTCTAGAATGTAAACTCACTCTGCAGCACGACTGATCTAAGATACCAAGGATTTACTCCATTCAGGGGCCGATGAATCTAGTGACAACATCAATCAATGTTGTAAACCTGCAAACGCTGCGTTCTTCCAGAGTTGATGCCTTGTTTTCTTTGAAGGTGTGATTGTCTACTCTGCACTCCGCATTTCCTTCCATCTGTCTGTCTGTCTGTCTGTCTGTTTCTGTCTGTCTGGCTAATTGTAGCGTTTGATGCTTTAATCATTCTAGCTGCCAGTGGTTTGAACAGTGGTATTTAATTCTAAGCAACTTAGATGAGCGGGTTGACCTTGCAACTTGACATCGCATGGTCAGGAGTGTAATGCCAGGCTCCTTTTCTCAATCACTCTGTGGTTTGCCGGGGCTTGGTGACATTCAATGGGTTAGTCTTGGTTTAGACGTGGCTGCTGCTTATTCAAAACTTCTATTTTTAATTCTGTACTCTGGTCTGTAAATGATCCTTGTTCTGACTGGAAGCCAGAAGGTACCCGGATCATTCTTAGCATTTGTTAACAGGTTTTGTGACATTCATACAGGTAACCAGGACCCACTGGGTAGCGATCGGGATCTCTAGAATTCTTTCTGCTTCTGTTTAACACATGGCCACTTGAAGACCAATTGTCCTGAGCTTACTGAAATTGGCAAAGACTAGACATGGAACTGAGGAGTTTTCTGGCCTGGCCTGTATGGGCAGTGTATTTACTCAGCAGAACCATTTGGGAAGTCTGAGAAGCCTGGCCTCAGTGTGGCTTTGGCGATGATGGTATTACAGTAAAACTCGCATAAGTCTGATCTGTATAAATCATATCATCACCTAAGTCGTACATCTACCCAAGTCCCGTTCGAGAGTTTATGCGAGTTTGACATAACTCATATTTGGTACAAGTCGTATTAAACGTATGGTCCCAACTCATGCAACGTGTGTGAGGTTTACTGTGTTGCGTAGGGGATGGCTTTGAATGTGAGAGGATGGTGAGAATGTCAAATGATTTGATGCCTGAAGCAGTATTTCTCTCAAGACCCAGGCCAGCCTCGTACTGAAATCTCTCTCCGTACCACAAGCTTTTATCAATGTGTAGCTAGAGCACAACACTTAGAACATCTACCCTGTTTCTGAAACGCTGTATAAATGCTTTCTCCCAGCAGTAAGATACGACTTAAATGTTATACCGTGCCCTTCACATAGAACAGTTCTCAAATGAAGTTGTTCTGTTAATCAAATCGATCTATTAGCCCCTAGATCAGCCGTGGTATCTATTCCTCTTCATATGACACACATGAGTCACGATACATGACCGATTGACTGTGTTGTGGCGTCTCTTTCCAGCAATCCCTCCTATTGCGGTAGCAGATGGGGCTCATGTTAAATTGCCTGAAGGACATCAGGAGAGAGATTGCGCTTATTATCTGAGATTCATCTTCCTCTGATGTGGAGATGTCCTTGGAGCAATTGGAAGAACAGTTAGTCAATTCCCTCACCAGCCATGTCCCCGTCTCACTGCAGGAATAATAAATTGCGCTGCGTTCAACCTTGGGTCAATGTCAGGAAAAATAATACATTCTGTTCAATTTACTTACTTGCTTATATAACATTGTCCCTGTACAGTACCTATGTGTCCCTTTTCTGAGTGGAGGAGGGATGGAAACTTGTTTCCCCGCTTCTTTCATAATGTTTTATATACATTTATTTTGCTGTCAAGTGGAATAGTTGTCAAAAGGACACTGATGCAATAGGTTTCAACCAGAGGAATTCCACCCTGTTGCCCTGTGGACAACGACAACAACTTGCATTTACGCAGCGCCCCTCACACAGGGTAGTGTCCCAGAGCGCTCGACAGTGGTGGAGCATGACACTGAGCCGGTGGGACAAGGAGCAGGAGATGACCACAGTCACGGTCAAAGAGGAAGGTCTTCAGACATGACCTGTTGATGGGGAAATGGGGTCTGGACAAGGAGTAAGGGCCTCCTTAGCCAGTCTGTCAGTGGAACAGTGGCCTTCGGGTGCTGCTCTATGGATTTGTCGTTGAATCGACAAATGACTAATGTGAGAGTGGTGATAGAGAGTGCTCTTGACTCACGCTGCCCCCTCAATAGAAAGGGATGTAACAGGTGCAAAATAAAACGGTCTTGAAAGGCAAACTGTGGCTTCGGGCTGTTACTTTTGGTTTCCTTCAGTGTTGATCTGCTCCAGTGGAAGTTTGGCTGTGAATGACCCAGTTCTCTTTTGCGTGTGTGTGTGTGTGGTGTATGTGTGAGTGTCTTCGCAATTTCCGTTTGCAGGCACCCACTGAAATCAGATGAATTTTGACTTGATTATCATCATGTGCTGCACCCTGATTCAACCACAACAACAACAACTTGCATTTACATAGCGCCCCTCACGTAGGGTAGTGTCTCAGAGTGCTTGACAGTGGCGTAGCTTGTCAGATGATTCCGGCTTCCTTTCTTCCATTTAAAGCTTCATAGGTGAGGGTTCATACCCCAGTTATAAAACCCTGGCCTGTAAGGTTCCTTCGTAAGCTGAAGGCCTGCTTGATAGTTTGTAATATGATGGTGAGCTGCAAACTTGCAGCGCGAAGCTTTAAACTCCGAGCTTTTAACGGTATACATTTCTGTTGTGAGTGAAATACCACAGCGTATGTCCAATCCCGTTGCTATTAGGGGTTCTGCGGTTGAATAGACTTTGGTAATTATTTCTGATCCTCTTTTATCGCCGGCTGGACTTTGCTGCCAGTTCATACTGGCTTATGATCCAATATGTAGAACTAAACAAAATGATCCTTCTGTAACATTTGCGGAATTTAAGATGTTTTTCTACAAAGCTTGTTAAGATGGGGCAATCTTATTGCCAAAAGGCAAAACACTGCAGATGCTGAAAATCTGAGCTAAAAACAGAAGTCGCTGGGAACGCTCGCTCAGCAGCTCAGGCAGCATCTGTGGAGAGACCAGAGTGCGTTAATGTTTCAGGTCGATGAGGTTTTCATGAAAGGTCATTGACCTGAAACATTGCCTCACTTGTTTCTCTCCACAGATGCTGCCTGACCTTCCTGAGTGTTCCCAGCGACTTCTGTTGTAATGTTATTGCCTGCCCTTGCAGGGTGGAAGAAGCCTCACAGCTGAGTTTTGTACTACCTCTGGAGCCAGGCCAGTGCTACCAACATGGACCACAAAAAAACAAGGATTTGCTGCCAAAGTAGAGAAGCTGGAGGGCCAATATTTCTCCCAAACTGAGACAGCATCACCTGGGGTATTGAGAGCCTCTGTAGTGCTTGTCTGGTTGTGGATGCACCATTTTAAAATGTCTTTTTTTATGTTTGCTCAAAGTGTTCTTTGAAGGTGGTTTCAGAATGGAGCCCCAGTTCACTGGTACCATTTGGTGCACAGGGCAAAGGTCTTGGTGTGGTAGAGAACCATGGCTGAGTTTTGGGCTTACAGAGTGTATAACTTGAACCAAATGCACCTTTTGCCTACATGCCTTATCAACATCTCCGTACATCAACAAAATAGATTTAACTTGTGCGGTTAGAAGGTTTACATCAATCTGGGGTAATTAACCTTGTTTTTGGTTTCCCCCACATATCTGACATGTACAGTTCTGGTCCCCATATTATAGAAAGGATATAGAGGCACTGGAGAAGGAGATTTAAAAGGATGGTCCCAGAACTGCGAGGTTATACCTATCCGGAAAGGCTGAACAAGCTCGGAATCTTTTCTTTTGAAATGAGAAGGGTGAGGGGTGACCTGATAGAGGTCTGTAAAATTATGAAAGGTTTTGATAGGGTCGACATGGGGAAGATGTGTCCACTTGTGGGGGAGACCAGAACCAGGGGCCATCAATATAAAACAGTCAGCAATAAATCAAATAGGGAAGTCAGAAGAAACTTCTTTACCCAGTGAGTGGTGGGAATGTGGAACTTTTAAGGGGAAGCCAGGTACGTACATGAGGGGGAAAGGAATAGAAGGTTATGCTGATAGGGTTAGTTGAGGAAGAGCAGGAGGAGGCTCACGTGGAGCATAAACACCGGCATAGACCAGTTGAATGGCTTGTTTCCGTGCTGTATATTCTATGTACGGAAAGCCATCACTGTGCTTAAGAGTATCTAAACCAGATGAAGAGTTCCACATTTGTACGCTGCTTATGCATAGAAGCATCCCCGTGATGAGTAACTGGAGCAGGTTACGAGGAAGGGTGGTTGAGGCCAGAATGGAATGGTGGAGAAATTTTTCTTTATGTAAAGAAAAAGCTTGATGCTGTGATGGGACGACAGTGCGTTGGGCATTTTGGAGGCATGAGATCAAATGGGACGAAGGGCCTTCGTGATCTGAACGGATCTTGTGATCTACAGTGAAAATGACTTGCTGTTTTCTCTTTGCCTTGCAATGGAGTAATGAGTTCTTCTCGCTTCCACAGCTACTGATCTGCTTCTGGCATGGAACCCGATTTGCTTAGGTCTGGTGGAGGGAGTCATTGGAAAGATTCAGCTTCATACAGGTGAGGTCTTGCCGGGCTGAAGCCGAACAGCTCAACTCAATAGCCGTGTGACTACAGGCAAGTCCCGTAGTAGTATTGTATATATCATAATCCCACTCGCCGCGGAAGGTGGTGCTTTAAGTTCTAAGAGCTTCACAGTACATCATTGCTGATTTCTGATCCAAGATTTGCAGCAGAAGATTGGCTCAGTGAACTGAAGGTCTCCCTTCAGTTGGATTGTACATATAAGCGTGTGTGTGATTTGAGACTGAGCGGTTTTGTTTCAGGTGACCTGCATTTGTCTGAGACGTTTTAAAACATTTTTTTTTTTTGTGCGCGTTCCATTCACGGTACAATTTGGAATGTGGGTTTTTAATCCAGATTCTGCATGGTGAGTGTGCTGAGCGTGTTCCTGCCTAAATTTGTAGCGATGCATTTTAATATATTCCAATAGATTGGATTCTCTCACAGAATTGACTAGGGGGTTTTAATCTCTTTTTACAGTCTCATATTACTCCAGTGTGTGCTGTATACAGGCTAGTTATGCAGATGAGATTATGATTTAAATTCTGTCCTGTGACAATTTGGCTCCATCTCGGATCCTCATGTTTAATGACTGTTCCTTCAGGCAGTCTCGTTTGTTTCTCCGCAGCCCAGTCTGCTAATGAACATCAAACTATCTATATTCTTGTCAAACTGATAACTTGAGATGCAGCTCTGGTTTCCTTGCCCTGAATCCTATTTTGATTCATGGCAGGTAATGCTGGCTGTATTTTTGGGTACATCTGTTTTAGACAAGTCAGATTTGTTCAAATTCCACGTTGAGCTCAGTCAAGGCTTACACTCAAGTGTATAGCTGTAGGAGGTTCCATCAATCGGATTAAATGTTAAAAACTGAGGTCCAGTTGGATGTTGAATGATCCAATACTCTATTGATAGAGAGATGGGAGTTTTTCCCATTATCATGGCCAGCAATCATCCAGATAAATTGGTCATTCCGTGTTTAACCACAGTCACTACTCAATTACAGTAATGACCTGTGATGCACTCTGAGATGTTTCATGGTTCTAGGCACCAATTCAAAAATTATTTGGATTTTTATTCTTAAAAAATATTTCTTGCATTTAATAATTGAGAGACCTTTATTTGGGTTCAGAAAGTGAATTGGATTGAGATGTAGATTTGTAACCATTCCCTTCCTTCCACCAATTAAAAAAAAAAGATCAGTGATACAATATTGATTATTATATAATATTCGCATTGATGTAGTACATTATGAAGCATCACCGTCCATTAAAAGAAGGGCTTCTTGGCTGTTTGTGCGACATTGCTGTGCGCAAATTGACTTTACAGTAAATCTAATGAGGTGTTTGGTATGTGCTGTTTATTATGATAGTTTGGTGTGTGCTATTTATTATGTTACATTAATTGGCTAACATCTTTCAGATGCTTTGCTGGCAAATGGTTAAATTTATGCAGGCGGTATCCAAACACAGTAAGCCCATCTCTGGATGGAATTGATTCTAAAGAACAAAATAACGCAGAGGTGAATTACAGCCAAGGTTGGGATGTCTCTGGTTGATTTAACATGTTGGGGTAGTTTCAGCAGTAAATTGCTTCAGTAAATTCTGGGACAGATTGCTGAACTTGATACTTCACGGTTTCAAATGACTCTCATTTCGAGTCGTGTTGTGGGTACAAAGAACAAGGCAACCCTCCTGGGCAATGCTGGGCTGTGTGACTGATAAAGGCAAGATCCCGGGAACTCTGCATTTACTGGTAGCTTCTCTAATGTGGCAAGGACTAGAGAGCATCCATGCCCAGCATTCAGGTTCTAGATCAAATCGACTGTCCGGGAAGGCAGATTCTGTCAACACATCGAAGAGAGAATCGGATGGGAATTTTGGCAAAATAATTCAATCTGAGTGAGAACAGTTTTTTAAAAAAAATGTTAAAAATTATCTGCGACATGGATGGGTTCAATTTCCTCTCTGGTCCTGCATCTTTGTATGTTCAGTTCACTGCGGTAATATTCTGCACAAGTCAAACATTCATCACTGCAAGATTTGCAACTGTTTTATTTATTCCACAAGCAGAACCGTGTGTGGGTGAATTTGCATGTCTTGGAAATAACCTGCTGGAACCTTTCTCGAATTTGTTGGACTCTGAGTTTAACTACCTGTGGTTAATGTTCGAGGTAAAGGCATTTTTTTAGTACAGGACTTCTTTGTTTGTTATCAGCCATTGCAGCTCTCTGCTTGAAATGGCAATTACCTCACTAGATTTTTTTTTCCATTTGATAAATAAAGTGTACAAGGTGTAACAAAATGATAGTGTGTGAAGATAAAATGGTGGACTAGATGGATAGGCAAACTCTTATAACAAGGGAGTGAGGTTAATGGATCTTGTGTTTTGTAGAAGTATTTATCCTTTGTCACTTGGAAGCTTTAAAGTCTGAAAGGATGATGAGAGATGGAATCACTCCAGTTGTATTGATGTGGGGATGGACTATTCTCTGAGGAGCTAAAGAATATATAGGGTTGATAAACTGCTGTAAGGAAAGTGATGCAAAGCTGAGGGAATGTGGTTGCTCCGTGTATTATCTACGAGGCAGGAAAAGATCCAGCAGGTTAATTAATTTCAGTGGCTGATCAGATAAATGGTGTGAGTATGAGGGCTGAAATTGATTGTTTAGATCACTGGGGAACCTTCAAGGAGAAGGATTGTTTACAGGAAGCATTCTGTGCACTTTATTCAATGGGGAACTAAGCCGTGGACCCAAAGCATTAAACATAGTAATCGGCTTTTTATTGTAAACTAGATTCAGAACGGATGGGGGTGAACATATTGGGAGTTGAGAACAAGTTGAGGGATGTTGGTATTATTGATGGTGTTTGATCAGAAGGTAAGTAAGTAAATCGTACATCCACACTGACACATGGGGGAAATTTATGAAATCGGTAGATGTTATTCAGGAGCAAAAGGGTTGGTTAACTGCTAGACATTGGTGACCATAGCACAATAATATTCAATCCCAATAACAATCAACCTTGATGACAACGAGGCTCTTACAGTTTCATACATTACTGCTAATTAACATCTTGTATAAAAATAACATGCCCTTACATATAGAACACACCCACACCTCAAGATCCGTGTTCCTCAGTAACACTAATTCCTTTGTCATTGAGAGCAAGCTCCAATCCCTTCCTTGTATCGTCTGTACCAAAGCGGATGTGGGAGCATCACCACCAGCTTTCATCCTTCCATAGTAGGAAGGAGAACAAGTGTTCAGCCAGGATTCCTGCACCTCTGTCTATCCAGTCTGTCTATCCTCTGCCAGTAAACTGGGGTGAAATGCGGTCCACTTTAAACTCCATCCAAATCCTGTCTTAAAACCCATCTCTGACTTTACTTTTGTTTTCTCTTCACCCTCCTCTCCCCCACCCCCCACCCCCGCCAGATCTTGCTCAGTCTTTATGAAGCTCTTCGAGACGTTTCCTCTATGTGAAAGATGTTATAAGAATCCACTGGAGATGTCTTCCTTATTCATTAGTTCAGTTGTGTTGAAAAGTCACATTAATAAAAAAAAATCTTGAATGAGTAAACTGTGAGTCCCTGAATGAGGAATCATGGCAGTATATGGCACACGTTCTCTGTTGAATTGAGACGAAATGAATCATTCTCCCGTTTAATCTCGACTGTGTAGAGCCGTACTGAGAATATTTAACCTGCTCTGTGACTAGAATGGTGTTGCAGCATTGAAAATACGAGCCTGGTCATTTCCTGAATGAATGAAGCTTCAAGGCCAGTGGTTTAATTGGAAATCCAAAGCATTCAGTGGGTGGCTAAGTTTCCAGTCTTTGTGTCACATTAATTTGTTCCAGGGTGAAGGAGCTGGAGGCAGAACCATCACTGACAACTTTTAACAGCGCATCAGTGAGCAGCGAATCTGTTTAAAAAGAACTGAATGTGAGAGGGAAGCTTCCTGGTGGGTGGAAGATTTGTATTTTGTGTTGATTGTAAAGCCGTCTCCGAATCGAATTGTCTTTGCAGCTCGTTTCGATGTGTTATACCCGCTCTTCGAAGGGCACGTCCCCTCGTTCAGTCATTAGAACTGGCATTCCAGTCCGATTCTACCCAACTGCATGATTGGTGGCTTGCCTTTTCTGCTCTAATAAACTCTGTCTAATTTAATACTCAATCTTATATTCCCCCCCCCCCCCCCCCGAAAGTTGTCTGGATGAGATAATGCATTCAGCTTCACAGTAGTAAGTGTGGAGTCGTTACCATTTTCTCTATCTGGGTTCTGACTTGTAGTTAACTCCCAAAGGACTGAGGTGGGGAGGGGGGTAGCAGTCAACTGTGCCTGAAGCTACAGGCAAATAGCTGTACGACGTGCCAGGTATCACATAAGCAGTCTACATTAGTAGATATCTAGTCCTGAAAGTGAGCTCCAGCGCAGCACTATTGGTGCAAATGGGACGATCTAAAGATGCTGCTTGCACATCAACACTGATTGCAGTCCTCTTTCCCCGCTCCCACTCCCCCGTACAATTCACTGTAGAGTCGAGCTGCTTCAGGGGGAGAGGAGACAGGCCCTTCACTAAAACTCTCCCTTGGCTCTGTTGCTTCTTAACCCAATCCTGTAAGGCACGTCGACATAATGAGCCAGTTATTAAAAAGGCAACGTCTCTCTTTGACTTGCGGTCCGTTCTGGGTTCAGCTGAGGATAATGCTGGGCGGTGGGGTGGGGTGGGGGGGGGAGAGTTCAAATTCTAGCTTTTGGTAAATTCACTAAATGAGACTTATTTAACTTACTGAACAGGAAGTCCAGGCGTAAGTAACTGTGCGGGCGAGAGTGCCAGTTTTACAGGGTGGTCACCTGTGTGTATGTTGGACTAACTGTCCCAGTTCTCAAGGGTAACGTCGCTGGGACCAGGCATTCTGCTCATAGAGGTTCTGGGACACTCGCCTGAGGGGGTGCTATGTAAATGCAAGTTGTTGTTGTTGATGTTAGATTTTAAGCTTGCATTGCACAAGTACAGCTTTTTTTTGTAGCCTCTAATGGTTTGGTGTCCCAATTATGTCGTTATCTCTCCCGCCCCCTATCCACTTTTGTTCTGTGTAGGTGTTCTGCAGTTGTGGGCAAAGCGTTTTAGCTTCTGACTCTGAACTTTATCCTCTGCCTCCGCAACTCTGCTCCCGTTAAACCCAGCAGCCATCATCTCGCTTCATTTTTCTTGATACATCTGCTTAAAGTGAGCAGGAATCTGCCCAGCTTTTGTAATGTTACTGACGTGCTTCTTCTGGCTCCGCATTTGATGTTGAAGAGGAATCCGTAATGCGCTTTTCTAATTCACTCCCAATAAATAATTTACGGATCCAAGCTCTCTTGACTTTTTATGGTAAATGTAACAGGGCTTCCTTTGCTGGAGCGACTTTTTGAAATTTCCGAAAGTATTCTTTGGCTGGGAATTCTCTTCTTCCCTCTCTCACTCTCCCTTTTGAATCTTTTGTTAAATGAATGGCCTCCTTCTGTGCCGTAACATTCTATGAATTCTATGTTTCATGAGCCGAGTTGAGGCTTTGGTTGTAACAACCCATGTGATTAAATTTCAGATAAAGGTGACCTTGACATGAAGGATTTTTCTTTGTTTGAAGGCCTTTGGGGAGAGGGAGAGAAATTGCAGCCACTTTATTTAATACCCTAATAAATCAAAGTTTTAGAATAAGTTTGTATTTTCATCAAACAAGGATATGAGTTGAGGGAGTGTGGGTGGGGGGGGCGGAGAGGGATGGGGATAAGGGAGATTAATCTTAACCTTGAATATAATTGTTGTGATGCATTTTAACTCGCAATTTTACCTCCCTGGAAATTTCTAAGAACAATGGGGAAAATGAAGGCGATTGAAACATCAGCCAAGAATATTGATGTTGTGAAAAAACCCTGTGTTCGACGTCCTGGCGACCGCATTCGTCTGAAAGAAATCCGACCTATTGAATTAAAGAATTAGGACATTTTTTTTTACACAGTTGGAAAAGGTACCTGTTAAACGTAGCCTAAGTAAAAGAGTTGTGCGTAGTTTTTTTTTTACAAAAAGGTACAGTGCTGTATGCAGACTGTGTGTATATATATATATATATATATATACACACGCACTCCTTACACAATCCGAGCCAACTTTGAGGAGTTATCAAAGGACGGAATGGGTCGTCTCCTGCACAAGTTGATGCTGTTTCTCTCTCAGCAGCATTCCTCTGAACGCAAGTTTGAGCATGCGAGATGCACTCACACGCGAGTGCTGTCTTTCTCCCCCGCCTCCCCCTCCCCGAACCACATCCTGGAAAATTTTCAATGGGAGGGGAGAGGAAAGGGACTGTGTGTGTGTGTGTCGGTGCGTGTGTGGGTCAGTTTCGGTGTGTCTGTGTGTGTCGGTGTGTCTGTGTGTCGTGTGTGTGTGTGTGTGTGTGTGTCAGTGTGTGTATTGTACATGTTTCCCGACTGGAAGTGTATAAAAGTGGCCTGGTTTTCCTGCCGCACACCTTCTTCCTCTTTCCTCCCCCTCCCCTCATTGCCTTCCTGTGGAGACTTGACTTGTCTGGGCTCTGGAATCTGCGTGGGTTCTAACAAACCTGACTTGTGGCCCATCAGCAGCAAGCCGACAGGCACTATTTTAATAGGGGGCTTAGATTTCCCGGAAATCTCTGCTCTGGGAGAGAAGCAAAACCAGAAGGTTTATGACTGCCTTTTATCTCATTTTGAAGTGACTGTTAATAATAATAATAATCCTCGCATTTGATACAGCGCCTCATCACGTCTTCAAGACATCTCAAAGCACTTTTTTTTTACAGAATCTACTGTAAAGTAAATTAAATTGACTGTATGTTTGTGGGCGAAACGCGGCAGCCAGTTGCGCACAGCAGCAGCGTCCCACAAACAGTCGTGGATTGAAGTGACCAATTTTTTTCTTGAGGGATTACTATCGACACACACATTTGCCACACGTCTGCATGAACCACATCACGTTTCAACAGGGTTATAGTTAGCCCCTTTAAGTCTGCTAACCGCCTCCTGAAGTCGGTTAGTCCTTTGCCCGTTGAGCTGCCGAAAGAATACTCGAGACAAACATTCTCGAGCTTTTCTAGCTTGCCTGAACCTGGGGGCTTGAGTTCCGATCCTCTCTGTCTAGCGATGCTCCTCCCAGCACTCCCTGTCTATGCAGCAGTCACTCCATCATAGGATGCTCCCTAATTAAATCCCATGTATTGATGATCAAGTCTTCTTTCCGGCGAAGGCCGGTGACACATTCCCGTTACTGTTTGCCGTTTAGCTTGATGAGCGTGTGCACACAGGTGTCTGTCGGCCTGTAACGATGATGCACGCTGCCCGCAACACAGTTGACATTGCCTCATCGTCGTCAACATTGTCTTGACTTCCTGCACTCCTGCCTCTCTTTGTCGCCCACATCTGCTTCGCCAGTTTAACCCAGAGAATTCCCCCGTAAAAATCAAACCCAGTTATTCCCCTCGATGTAAACTCAAGCCGATCCAGCAGAGCAGGATTGACGACATGATCAATCTAGATGCATGATTGTGTTGGAAAATGAGAACACTGTATGCCTAGTTCATGACAGTAACTAACATTACACTATTTTGTGCTGGAGACATTTCCCAACACGTCTCACTTTGAGACACTCAAAGCTGCCAGGGAGATGTTTGTTACAGTCTGCATCAGATTTTAACCTCGAGGTCAGAGAGCAACATAGACCTTATTCAACCAGCTGTAAAGAAATTTACACAGCCAACCTGCAAGCAAAAGCATTACAATGGGTTTTGAGTTGCATCCACACCCTGATTTGTAGAGTCCAGATAACGCACAGATTGAGATCAGAAAGTTGTAGCACAGAGTAAGGTCAATAAGGTAATCATTACTTACATTGAATTTCAGATCCCTTGAAGGTCTAGTGAAATAATTCATCTTTAACCAAGAAAGATCAAAGTCTTCAGCTTTGGGCAGGATTTCTTATAATCGTACGTTGTTGGCAAGTCTGTCAATAAAGAAACCACAAATGTTAATGGCAATGAAACTCTGTAGGAATGGGTGCCAGGCAGTTCTGAAATGACTTAATTGTTCAGTGACTTATCAGGTTCTATACATTTGGTGCCAGAATGCATTGGTTAAAGTTCTGAAGTTGAATGGGGGCAAATAAAAGAACTTGCATTTTAAAGGGGGCCCAGCATGGATGGGACCCTTTAGTGTTAAGATCATAGGAGGAGGCCATTCAGCCCATCAGGCCTGTTCCACCAGTCTATTAGATCTTGTCAGATCTTTTAATCGCCGAGTCTCGCTCTTTCTCCAAACCCCTTGAATAGCTTTACTATCCAAATTTTTTTTCTCTCTCTCTCTTAAGCGTATAACCCAGATTACTAACAACAACTACAAATTACATTTACACAGTGCCTTTCACGTTGGGAGAACGTCCCAAGGTGCTGGACAGTCAGGAATATGGACCCGAGCTGGGTTTGGGATCGGCGGGTGTGGAGGCCAGGGAGGGAGGGTAGAGGAAGGAGGGTGGCAGAAGGCACGGCTGAAGAGGAGGGTCTTGAGACATGCCTTGAAGGAGGCGAGAGAGGAGGGGGCGAGGCGAAGGGATTTCACCCTCGGGGTTTAAGCCTCTTAATAGTAGGGTAAGCCTTGACCAATCTCAAATAATAAGAGGAACATGGTGCAACTGCTCAGGAGGCCAGAGCAGCATCTGGTAAAGCACGATGGATTGAGCTTGAAAGGGTCGCTGAATAATCATTGCCTCAAGCCTGGTGGTAGCCTTCAGTGCTATACTCGAAGGAAATGAGGTAGTGGCACTGTAGTAAACCGCTTTCTGCGGTCATTGAGGTCATTTTTGCCGCATTACAAAGTGAGGAAGTTTTGATTCATACAGTCTCACTGCTTAATGTAGCTGTAACCTACTCTAATACGCAAATCACCTACAGACTAATCGCTTGCAAACCCCTTCGTCCACCCGAAGGCTTTTATTTTTGACACGGAAGTCATTTTATCGACCTCGTAAAGTGTTCATGTTGAGTGGAGTGGCGCTCACTGCTCCTGGATAAATATTAAACTGACGTTAGTTAGGATGCTCACACTTTTAACTTGGACCTGATTTAATCCAAACGTAGTAGTAGTAGTAGTAATAATAATAAAGGATAAATAATCCCAAAAGTCGATGTCCTTTCATCCTTTTGTTTGATTCTGTTCGTTTGCACACTGGGTGGGGGTGGGAACCACCAAAGGGCTGAACGTATTCCGTTCATTGGAATACCATTTTTAAAAGAAAATTAAAAACACTGCAATTGGGGTGTGGGTAGGGGTTTGGGAGTGTGGGGGAAAGCTTCCTGTTGGAAACGTGTGGAGCAGAGACTGGAGCTGTCACTTTAGCTCAGCCATTGCCTGGTCAGGGTAAGGCCGGCTGCTCGTGAGATGTTCGTGTCGTGGTCGGCAGCTGGGAACTGTTGTCCTGAGCAACGATGTAATGACGTACTTTCTCTCTCTCTCTCTCTCTCTTCTGGGAATGTGAGGAATTTGAACATCCTCTCATCTTTTAACATCCTGAGTCTGCCCGAGGTGATTGTGTGGCCAGCTATTTTAGCATTGCTCTTACCTTTTTCGATGACTGCTGAAAGTATTATATACCCTCTGTGTATGGGCTGGAGCCTTAACTTCTTTTTAAAAAAATTGTGGCTCAATCTTCTGAAACCCTTGGTCGCCTCTGCAGTGATTCAAGGGCCTGGGTGGGACGAGAGCTATATACAGTAATCCTGGAGTCCTGTAGCTCAGTGGTTAGAGCACTCGCTTTGCAAGTGAGAGACCTGAGTTCAATTCCCGGCAGAGGGCGAAACTTTGGGCAAGTTTCCTTACTCCACACAGAGCCTAATAATAATCCCTCCAAAACCCAAAACAATAATAAATTGGTCATTTTCAATCTATGACTGTTTGTGGGACATTGCTGTGCGCAATTGGCTGCCGCGTTCGCCCACAAATATACAGTCAATTCACTTTACAGTGTGTTCTGTGAAGCGCTTTGGGACGTCCTCCCGACGTGAAAAGCGCTATATCAAATGCAAGGATTATTATTATTATTATTATTATTTAGTCGTACAGTTCAGGAACCCGTTTGACTTTTTGCTGCTGCTTTGGGCACGGTTGAGGGCTTTAAGTCCAACTAAAATCCGATGGTGGGGGTGGACTGATACTTTTAGTTACTGGACTTCCCTTTGGATGGAGAGGACCGTTGGCCTTCATCAAGCGCTCAGCAAACCTTTGGTTATCTTGAGGAGAGAGAAGAGTGACGAATGCATCATTTTTTCCATACAATAATGATAATAATCCTTGCATCTGATACAGCGCCTCATCGTGTCTTCGAGACGTCTCAAAGCGCTTCGTGTAAAACGAATTGACTGTGTATTTTGTGGGAGAAGCCCCATATAGTTGCATTAACTGCATTTAATGCTCCACCTTGTGGACGGGTAGGGAAGGAACTGAGTGTCACTGGGAATGAAAAGTCTCTTAACTTCTCAGCCCAGCGTTTGTCAAGAATCTCTCTATTTAGACGACTACAAAAGGAGTTCAGTTCCATCAAAACTGAGGCAGCGCCGGATAAATATCTCTAAATATTTCGAGTTGTGTGCGCCCGTCTCTCTTGTGTGCCTGTCGCCCTGCGATAAAGTGAATTGCTCTGTGTCTGTCGTTCAACAATTGGTGAAGTGATGTTCACAAGAGCATCATTCAGTGCTTTTTATTTCAACGGCTGATGGCATTGTTGCCAGTGTGGCTGCTAATGTGGTCAAACTGTAGAGTGACTGGTGTGCATAATGAAAAGCTCTTGGTGCGTGAGCTGTTCTGACTAACTCCCCTCTATCACCGACCAAACTATTTGGGGATTCGTTGATGATTTATCGCTGCCCTGTTGGGAAGCACGAACACCACCTCTCTTTGTTCATTCCTCCCCCAAAAGGCCAAGGCTAGAAATTTAGGCCAAAGCTAGAAATTTTCACTGAGCGTTGGTGAGCTTCAGCACTCTGGCATGTTGTATGCCTCTGACTTTCAGGGAGCCATAAAGAATGTAGAGTGAATTTTCTCAGGTCACAGCACATTCAAGGGTACTGTAACGTGATACATCATAGTTTTATGGTGAATTTCAGCTTACTTGATGATGATGATGATGATGATACAATAAGAATAATATAATAATCCCTTGCATTTGATATAGAGCCTTATCACGTCTTCGAGATGTCCCAAAGGGCTTCACAGAATATACTCTAAAGTAAATTGACTGTATATTTTGTGGGTGAAACCAGGATGATACCAGGTTGAGCGACCCAAAATCCTTGTAATCCATTGAAGAATTTTGTGGATAGCATTTGCGTATAGCTGTATGCAAGTTGGCTGCCCCATTTGCTTGCAAATAGTCACGGCATTTCACCAAAACTTTGTAGTGCTTTTGAGACCTTCTGGACTTAATAGGTGATGTATCAAACGCAGGAATTGTAAGTGATTCTGGTTCCTTTCCAGATTTTCCATGGCGGCTCCTCCTAATACGTCAGAAAGCCGTGGTTGGGAAGCTCCTCGGGGAGCATCAAGTGTACAAAATCACCAAGATCGCCGTGATCCCACTCTCCGAAGCAGAGCCTCAGGATTTGGAACTTGAGGTAAAGACTTTGTCGATGTTCCTACCACAGAAATATATATATATATATATACCTCATCAATTATAGACTCTATTGCTGAAATGAGTACTTATGATAGTTATGTCGGTGGAGAATAATAACTTTAGGGCATGATGTTACTGCAGTGTTGGATTCTTCGGGCAAATTCTAATTTCTGAGACTGCGCATTTAAGCTCATTCTTCGAGCCTGTTGGATGTTCGTTCTTAAGCATTGCCATGCCCATCTCTGATGTATTGCAACCGAATGGACGAGAAACACGGCCCATCTCAAAGTCTTTCGGGCTGTGCTTGTAACAAGCGGCACAAAAGGCTTGAGTTGCCCAAACGGGCTCCTCAAAATGCTGTCGCTATCAACGAATGTTACAGTAACCTGTGGCAGTCGTGTCAGAAAGAGTGAAGGTGACTGATTGGATTTATACTCTTCGGTTTTGTTTCCCATTTGCAGCTGTGCAAGAAACATCATTTCGGGATCAACAAGACGGAGAAGATCACCCAATCTCCCGACGACTCCAAGTTTTTACTCAAGACTTTTAGTCAGATCAAATCCAACGTGGCAGCTCCCATCAAGAAGAAGGTGAGAGTGTGTGCAACTTACCAGAGGCTTTCTATAAATAAATAACCCCTGCAAGATTGAGCAACACTGGGACAATTCAGTCCCAATTCAACCAAAACAATTCACCCTAAAAGTGACTGAATATCCTTGCAGCACTTTACAGTGAATCGTATGAACAACAACAATTTGCGCCCTTCACACGGGGTGGCGTCCCAGAGCAAAGCGCTTTGAGGTGTCCTCTTGATGTGAAAGGTGTTGTATCAAATGCACATATTGATATCCAGTCAATCATCTGAATGGACTATATTGCCGTTCAGATGTCGACCTCTGTGTGAAAAATCTACTATTGGCAGGCGGGCCTTCCGCCACTCTGCCCCCACCCTCTGGAACTCCATCCTGCAGTCCGTCCACCTCGCCCCCTCCCTCGCCACCTTCAAGACCATCCGCTTCGACTGTGCTTTCGATCTCCCAGCTTCACCCCCCTCTGCCCTCCCCATTCCCCCCTCAGCTCGGGTTCGTCACTGTCTGTTCAGCGCCTTGGGACGTGAAAGGCGCTTTATACATGTCATTTTGTTCAACAACAAGTAACACCGAGTGCAGAATAACCGATGACCGTTATATTTCTCTTGACGGAGCACCCTAAATATCGGTGGGGTGGTGGTGGGGGGGGGGGGGGGGGGGGGTCTAACTCGCAGCGTCTGCAAGCGTAACTTGTTGCATTATTTGCCGGCCAGTGAAACGATAAGGCGAATAAATGCCCGTTTGGCCAAATATAAAGCATTGCACCTTCAAAACCCAAGCGTGACGTTCGCCCAATGCACCAGTTTCAACCCAAAACTTTACTAACAAACGAGTTGATTTGATATCTGTATGATTTCTCTATTTCTCCCCCCTATCCCCTCCCTCCCCACCTCCATTTTTCCTTAGATTTTTTTTGGGGGGTTTGCTTTAGAAATCTCTTGTTTTCACAGATTGATGAAATGGGCTCTGATGTCTTTCAGTTATTGCAGGTAATCCTGGTGCACGTGAGCCGGGCAACGCAGCAGTTCTTAAAAGCCTCGCCTTCTGATCTTTGCTTAATCCAGGGATTTATCAAATAATTTTCTGTCTGGCGGAGTTGCTCTCCGGGTCGTCTTTGAGAATGTGTTTTATTTTAACTGCTTGCGTTGGGAAATGAGTCACTCACATTGCTCTGGAGAAACTCTACGCATGGGAGGCTGGGTTTGCTTGATGTAACCTCAACTAATCTCTACTCCTGCACTGTGGCACCAACTTGCTTCACTACCCAGTGCGTGTGAATTTGTTGAGTGTAACCATTGTAACGTCACCCTGAGAATGTTTATTTGTGTACTTAATTTCGTAGAATAAATGTCTCGTAACCTTCTTACTGCTGTATTGAGGTATACAAGACAAAGTCATAATTATTATTATTATTACTACGCTAGCTGGACTATGGGTTTGCTTTTAACAAGGTGTCCACGTGAATCCGTGTCTTCTGGTGCAGACCGGCTGATGTCTTGCGCTCAAAATGTCCGCGATTACAGCCACTACGCCCCGAAACTCTGGAACACTCTTCCTCTGTCCCTCCGTCTTGCCCCCTTCCTCCACATCTTCAGGTTGCGCCTGAAAACCTTCCTCTTCGACCGTGCTTACGGTCACTTCCCCCACCGGTTCAGCATCGTGCTCCGCCACTGTCGTTTGCTTGTTCTTGTCGCTCCTTTTTTCTCTCCTTTCTGTTATTGGCACAAGGATCAAGATGGCCACAATGTATGTGTCCGTATCACAAAGTGTTGACTTTCTCTGCGTGTGTCTTTGCAGGTCAAGGAAAACAAGGAGAAGGAGAAGCTGGAGCGACGCTTATTGGAGGAACTGATCAAAATGTTTGTGGACTCGGATTCGTTTTACTATAGTCTGACCTACGACCTTACAAATTCGATCCAGCGACAGAGCACCTCTGAAAAGAAAGGGTTACCGCTGTGGCAAAGGGTAAAACGCCTCTGTTATAATCTGTTTTAAAACACGGCACAATAACCTGAATCGGAATATAACTGCCATTTGCTTATTGCTCACTCACTAATGGGACAGATGTCTTTCTTCTCTTTACTGCAGGTTGATGATAGATTTTTTTGGAACAAGCATATGATTGATGACCTGGTAAAATCGAACGTAAGTGTATGGATTGTTTGCGCTGCCAAAGCACTCTGCAAAATTTACAAGGTTATAATTGACCTGCTCGAGAATTTCTCAAGTGTTGTTGCGCATGTTGTGCGTAGCTCTCTTGTACGTCAAAAACAAGAACAGAAGTGGCTGGGAACGCTCAGCAAGTCAGGCAGCATCTACGGAGAAAGGAAAGTGAGTCAACGTTTCCACGGCCCTGTGTCAGAACGACCCCAAGTTTCTGACAAAGGGTCGTGGACCCGAAACGTTGACTCACTTTCCTCTCTCCGTAGATGCTGCCTGACTTGCTGAGCGTTCCCTGCCACTTCTGTTCTTGTTTTCAGATTTCCAGCATCCGCGGTGTTTTGTGTTTTGTTTCTCTTGTGTATCCGATGGTTGAAGAGGGTCAGAGCAAAGCTTCGGACAATTATCTTCAGAGCTCTTATTATTTCATGCAAGGTTCAATGCAGTAACTTGCTGAACATGTTTACCCTGTGTTTCCTGCAGCTCTGACTGAAGCTAATTTGAATGATTAATTTAACTTAAAAAACACTCGAACTACAAAGCTACCAGACAAGCTGGTGTGAGGTCAGAGGGCGATCTACATTGGCCTCTTAAAAGCTATCCCAAACAAGACTTGTTGGGAGCGAAAGTTTTCATGTCTGTCACTTCAATCCACGACTGTTTGTGGGACGCTGCCGTGTGCAATTGGCTGCCGCGTTTCACCCACAAAATACACAGTCGCTACACTTTAAAGTATATTCTGCGCAGCGCTTTGAGACGTCTCGAAGATGCGATAAGGCACTGTATCAAATGCAAGGATTATTATAATTATTATTATCCAGTATAAAATAACTAAATCTAGCCTGGCTATTAGATTAAAGCAACCTGTAAAACCCAGCCGTGTGTGCCACACAAGAATTTATGTTAAACGGTATTGCTGACACTCAGAGAGAAGTCTGCAGGATTTAATTGAGGTCTGGGGGTTTTAATTATGCCCGCCACCGTTTCCAACAACAACAACAACTACTTGAAATTTATGTAGCGCCCTTTCACGCAGGGTTGCGCCCTGGAGCGCTTGACAGTGGCGGACTCTTGACAATGAGGGAGGGTGGAGGGTGACCGTAAGCACGATCAAAAAGGATTCCCGTTGGAATGAAGCTAAAATCTTGTATCTTCAGGACCCGAGTGCACATTTGTGGATCATCCCGATCATCCAGGGGTTTGTGCAGATCGAGGAGCTGGTGGTTAATTACAACGAATCGTCAGACGATGAGAAGAGCAGCCCCGAGACCCCCTCCCAGGAGATGTGCGCTGACGACATCCAGCCTCGCTTCCTGGTGGCCATTATCTCAAGGAGGAGTCGGCACAGAGCAGGTACTGACACACTCTACACACACACACACACACAGTCACTAGCACAGAGAGCAGCAGGTACTGACACACACACACACATTACATGTGCACACGTACACACACATGTATACACACATACAGTCACTAGCACAAAGAGCAGCAAGTACCGACCCACACAAAATTAACATTGTGGAAAGTCCTGAATTAGCCCTATTCACTGAGAAATAGGTTCAACCAAATCTATTGAAACTTCTCTTTTGAGTTGCTATGAATATCCCAATACAGCAGCACCGGGCGGTCAACTGAGCTCTGGGTGACTGTTTGTAGTTTCCCCGTGAGGGAGGCAGCAGTCAGTGACACTTCAGTATATTTCACAGCTTCTGTCAGGGTTTTAAATGCAGCCGACCAGGCGTTCAGGAGGGAATGTAGTTCCTGCTTGAATAATAATAATGTGCGCTCGGATACAGCTCGGATATATGTGCCTAACAGCGACCATGATCTGTGAAAATCAAGCCTGACTAGTTCAGTGGACACTGCATTGTGCTGGCTAGAGGGACTCTGTTGACTTGATGGTTTACTCCAGGTCTGTGTGTCAGCAGCCCGACTTATTGTATGCAAATGAAATGCCACTACCTTACCTCTCGCTCTCCCCAAACTGATGTTTTCCAATTGCTTTCCTCCCTGAGGAAAGAAATTGCATCTCATTACTCGTTAGACGGTGCTCTCTGTGCACTGCAAATGTGATTGCTGCTCTCTCTCTCTCTCTCCTGTCGCTGAGAATGTATCATTAACAAACTTGTCGGCAGGTGCAGGGTTGGTTCAGAGACCTCTTTCCAACTTTCTGTTGCTCTTGCGAGCCTTAGTGTAACCACATTAAGTTGCTTTGCATATAAGGTCACGAGGTGTTGCAACTGGATGGGCTGTGAGAAGAATGACCTATCTGTGGTGTGACTGTCTCTATCCAAAACGTTTTAAACCATTGCCCACGTTCAAGACGTAGGTTAGAAAGCCGCAGCCAGTTTTGGAGATTCCCATTGCAGAACGGACTACAGAGAGTGAGAGAGAGAGAGAGAGTACAGCGGGGATTGGCTAGGATGACACCTAGGATGAAAGGTGATAGTCGGGCAGGGAGACTTGGAAAAGTACGGGATTGTGTTTGGAGAAGAGGGGCAGAAGGTTTTTCCACCTCTGCAAAAACAGAAGCGAAAAACTTGGTGAATGCTTTTCACCAGGGCAAATTGATAGGATATTTCCAATGACTGGTGAGTGAATACCCAGTGGGTATCCATTGAGGAGCGTTGATCCGATGCATTGCAATTTACCGTTGAAGCTTTTGGAGGTCAGTGTTTCCGGTCGTGTTGCAACACAAATCTGTAAAAAGAAACCTCGACGAAGGTTTTGTTGTGCGATCGGAGTCTCGGAGTTCCATTGAGTTGGCGTTGGCTTTCAGTGTTGACTTGACGGATTCCCCTTTGAATCCACTTTTAATTTCTCCGCAGGAATGCGCTACAAGCGCCGGGGCGTCGACGAAAGCGGGAAAGTGGCCAATTACGTGGAGACGGAGCAGCTGATTCACGTTCATAGCCACACTCTGTCGTTCATCATTGTTCGGGGCTCAGTGCCCCTCTTCTGGAGTCAGGTTGGGTATCGGTATAACCCTCGCCCACGGCTGGACAAACGTAAGCACTGAGAGCGGCTCTGCTCGTTCCTCGTAGAATATTGCAGCCCAGAAGGAGGCCATTCGGCCTGTGCCGGCTCTTTGGAAGAGCTTCCCAATCGGTCTCACTCCCCCGCCCCCCCCCCCCCGGCTCTCTCCCCACATCCTTGCAAGCTTTTCCTTTTCCAAGTGCCTTTCGAGTACACACTCCTGGGGGTAAAGCCCAGTTATCTCCTGTACAGTCGCACGCTAATTACCCTAGCTCGAGGACCTGCCTGTGTAAGCACTCCAGGCCGCTACCCCACATGGGGAGGCGCTATATAAATGCAAGTTGTTGTTGTATAGAAACCAAGCAACTTGATGCACAGGGTCTGGGCTCGTGAAGGGCAACTTTAGGGCAAGTATTTCCTTAACTGGAGGTTATTCGACAGCCAGAATGGGTTATCAGGTAGTTGAATCGAGGGGCACTGGACTCGTTTTAAGAAAAACTTGCTCGACGCTGTAATAATGATGGGAAGAGTGTCAAATTGTTGCTAAGGTTTCCCACTCTTAATCGCTATCCAGACACCCACTGAAAAGTGTTAATGTGGACGTCCGGGTGAGCACAGCATCGAGCTTAGCTGTGTCTTTTTTTTTTACACACACCTTCCCTCTTCCCCCGCAGTCAAAGTATCCCGCCGACAATCACGGTCAAGACTTGCATCATAAAGAAACTGTCACTTGGGCTCTCTGGTTCGAGGGCCTTGGGACGTCCTCCCGACGTGAAAGGCGCTTTGCAAATGTAATTCGTTGTTGTTGTTTGCGGAGGCTGAGGGCTGTGTCGCTGTACCTGCTACTGTTGGTAACTTGTCCTTGTTCCGTGTTGCGCAGCGGAGAAGGAGACGATCAGCAGTTTTGCCGATCACTTTCAGGAGCAGCTGAAGATATACAGGAAGCAGGTGAGCTCTTTGATGAGCCTGAAAACCTTTTGTCACTTTGGTTCCAATTGGAATTCTGCCCCCAAGTGGTTCCCAAATTGACTGACTCCACTCTTCAAAGACAATACGTGAATAATATGTCTGTCCCTGGTCGATAAAAGTAGTGTCAGCAAGGAATTATTCCGCTGCTCGCTTGCAATCCTACCCCCCCCCCCCCCCATCGCCAAAAATGTGGGGAGGGAGGGGGCAAGACGGAGGGATCGAGGAAGAGAGACGGTAGTTACATTACAAAAATAAATCCCATCGATTTTTTTATTTTCTTTTGCTCGAAAATAGTATTTGCTCAAAGTATTTTCTTCCCTCTCCCATCCCAGCTGTACATCTATTGATGTGATGGGAATTTGTCTCTCACAGTTGGTGTCTGGGAAAGTATTCAACTATTGCCTCAACAATGACTCTGAATAGAGTGAAACACGTAGAATGATACAGGATGTTTGACCCAACTGGTCCATGCCAGTGTGTAGTTGACATGAACTCTCTACTTTAGTCTCCTGTAGCTCTCTATTCCCTTCCCCCTAATTGTATGAATTACGTTTCCTCTTAAACACACTTATAGTAAAGGAGGAATAGCTTTACGCACAGAATCTGCGCAAACCATTCCCTTTTTCATTAGTTAATAATTGTCGAATGAGCTTTGAAATAAAATAAAACTCCCATGATGTGCATCAAGCATTATAATCACTTAACTGGGTCCTAACTGAGCTCACTCTCGAAGAGCCTTCTAGCGATGCTTTCCATTTAGGTTTTCATTTTGCTTTGATTTCGATTGCAGAAGCCTGTTGAGATTTTAATGAATCTTTTAATTTATTTATGTTGTTTTTTTTTTCCATTCTGTTTGTCAGGCGCTCCAGGTGATTCCTACTGTGAGCATTCCCTAATAGCCAGACTAACAGATCTCCAAACATTTGAAATTACAGCACACTCAGCCATCGCTGCTGTCCTGTGCCATCTTATCTCTTTCATGTTCTTTTGCGAGCTTTGCTGAAATACCATTTTTCTTTCAATGCTTTGTGGAGGTTCCAGCACCAGTTAAATGGGATTGTGTTGCAATGTCAGAGTTGTCGTCCTTCGGTTGAGAGGTTGAATGAACCGAGGTCTTGTCTGCCTGATCAGGTAGATGTTAAAGATCCAGTGGCACTACTTGAAAAGAGAAGGGAGTTTCTCCTGATGTCCTGGCCCCCAGATAAAATTGATGATTTCCTTCATAGCTGGTGGTGTGACATTTTTACTCACAAATTGGCTGCTGCGTTTGCCTATAAAATAGTCACTACACTTCACTGTAAAATTAGGTGAAGCCCTTGGAAACGTCTCCAATGATGTGATGTGTTGCTCTATCAGATGCAAAGCTTATTATTTATCACTATTAAGGAGCCATTCCTAATCTGCAGCATTACTTTCACTTACATTGGTGTGTTTGAATGCCGACAGGTTATTATCAGTCTAGTGGATCAGACTGGAAGAGAGAAAATAATTGGGGATGCGTTCCTTCGACAAGTTCTGCTGTACAATAACCCAAAACTCACCTACGTGACATTTGATTTCCATGAGCACTGGTAAGGAAGCAGAGACTGAGTGTATGGATGTCCTGGTTACTAGCAAAATCAATAGCGTTACTTCAAAGTAAACTGAACTGCAGTTTCTCCACTCGACTGGATCCGGCCTCAACAACAACAAAATTATATTTATAGAGCGCCTTTCACGTCGGGAGGACTTCCCAAAGCGCTGAACAGTCAGGTGTCGGAGACTGAGCATGGGGGAGGGTTGGTGTAGGGGTGAGGGAAGGCAGAGAGGTGGGAAGGAGATCAAAGGCACAATCGAAGAGAAGGGTCTTGAGACCGGCCTTGAAGGAGGCAGGGAGGAAGCGAGGCGAAGGGACTGTGGGATGGAGTTCCAGAGTGTGGGGGCAGAGAGGCTGAAATCCCGGCCACCGATGGTAGGGCGGGTCGGGCAGGAGACATGGAGCAGGCCGGAGCCCGCTGAACGGAGGGAGTGGACAGGTTGGTAGGGAGTCAGCAGGTCAGAGAGGTAGGAGGCAGCAAGGACATGGATGGCCTTAAAAGCCTCCTGCATGTCCCTCATGCCTTCCGTTCCACCATTGGTGGCTGTGCTTTCAGCCACTAGGCCCCGAAACTCTGGAACACTCTCCCTCTATCCTTCGCCTTGCCCCCTTCCTTCCCCATCTTCAGGTCGTGCCTGAAGACCTTCCTCTTCGACTGGTGCCTACAGCCACCTTCCCGTCCCCTCGTCCCCAGCTCAGCGTCGTGCTCCATCACTGTCAAACTCTCTGGGACTACGTGAGGGGCGCTGTGTAAAAGCAAACTTCTTGTTGTTGTTGCTTCTCAGGCTACGGCATGGAAATCGGTTTCCACGCTTCTTTAGGCAACATTTATGAATTTATCGTGAAGTTGTGCCTCCTTCTCACCTTGAGGAGGACGTTGAGATGAGGCATTGAATCGGGAGCGCAGGGGATAGGAAAATGCTCCAGGAGAATCCGGCCAAAGGAAACTAGAGGAGAACGTGTCGGTCTCCTCGTTCACATACACAATATGTTATCGCTTTGAAAGTAGCCCGTGTGTTGAATTAGCTTAAAACTGTTGTGGCGAGCGCTGATTGAGAGGCTGGCTTCTTTTTTTCTTTTCAGTCGAGGGATGAAGTTTGAAAACGTTCAGACCCTAACGGACGCCATTGCTGACATTATCACCGACATGAAGTGGGGCTGGTCAGTACCTGAGCTTCTCTTTGGTCAACGGTCAGCCTTGGCTGCAACGGGAGGTTTACAGATTGTATAAAATCAACCCAGAATCTAAGGCGCGTGTGGATTTATTTATTTTTTTGGCGGGGTGGCAAACCCCGCAATATTAAGGTGGACCCTAATTCTGGAAATGGATTTGTTTAAAAATGCCTTCCCCCATTGCCACCCCCACCTTCACGTCCCAGATTTGAGTTGATGGGGTAAGGTTTATTTTTAAGATGTTTTGCCCACAAACTATACAGTCAATTCACTTTACGGTATATCCCGTGAAGCACTTTGAGACGTCTCGAAGACGTGATAAGACGCTATATCGAATGCAAGGATTATTTTATTATTATGTGGTGTGTGTGCACACACTCCTTGCTTTTCACTACCTCTGCACTGTGGCAATTCTCCATTTGTCAGTAAATAGGTCAATCTTGGTGGGTTTATTAGTATTTCCTATTGACAGTAAATTGTACAGAAATTTGACAGTAGCCCTTTTTGTCCTTCTTACCGCCTGCTACCAACAACCACTCCGTCCACAAGTCATTGCTCCCCTTCCTGCAGTAGCTGTCATGGGCTTTTCAAGCTATATGGTGAAGCTTTCCTGCAGAGTATTCACTGCTAAATAAGAACAATGCTGTGATTCCTTCCCCCCCTCACACACGCACATACACACACACACACACACCCCGGGCAATTTCTGAGCCAATGTCCTGCCCGTGGGAAGGGAATGGGAAGCTTGGGCATCCCTGCAATGGAACAAAGCATTACCCATTTCAGAACACTCGGAGCAAAAAATGCTTGGAGTTTCTCCTCCTAAAGCCCAGGACTGCTGAGCTGTGGGTTTGCTGGAGCTTGACACAGCGCTCGAGCTCTGCACAGATTTGAAACGGTTTAACTCATTTTTATTTTTAATCGTCATGTCAGCCGGGGCTGGGGTGGGGCTCTTTAAATCATTGTATGAATCTTTAATATATATGACGATAATAATTTGGTCACTCCGTCCATGGCTGTTTGGGGGCCACTGTTGTGCTCAATTGGCTGCCGCGTTTCCCCCACACAAAATATACAGTCACGACACTTTATAGTGTATTCTGTGAAGCGCTTTGAGACGTCTCGAAGACGTGATAAGGCGCTTTATCAAATGCAGGGATTATTATTATCATCTGGGGGCAGCGCTGATTATTCCAGGGAAGACAAACGAGTTCTTGTGTTTGAATGCAGGTTTGACCAGGCAGGAGAGATCTGCAAGCAGGAAGGAATCTTCAGGGTTAACTGCATGGATTGCTTGGATCGGACCAATGTGGTTCAAGCTGCCATTGCACGGGTGGTCATGGAGCAGCAGGTATGAGCAGAGACTCCCATATAACTGTCCGTACCCTCCACACACTCCCCCGCTCCCATTCGCCCACAAAATATTCAGCCACAGTATATATACAGCCACTACACTTTACAGTGTATTCTGCGAAGCGCTTTGAGACGTCTCGAGGCCGTGATCAGGCGCTATATCAAATGCGAGGATGATTATTATTCCTGAATAAGGGGGTTAATGATTCAGTGGGCTTCGGGGTTGCAGAATTTGTAAATAGATGCCCAAAATTCCTGGGAATTGACTGCGAGAATCGAACTTTAAACTTTAAACCTTTACAAAAGTAAGTGCCTGAGATCGGGCCCTTTCCAACCTCTCCACCACATTACAGCGATCACAAGATTGATGTGGATGAAGAAGGCCCTGAGGCCTATTTGATCTCATCCTTCCAGAACACTAATCCTCCCACCACAGCAACAAGCTTCTGTTTATTAAACACAAGACAAGATCCTGGCCTCAACCACCCCTTTTTACCCTCTGAAAAACTTGCCACTTGCTGTCTGTGCTGAAAATCCACCCCCCACCCCAATCCTCTCTCTTTGCCCCTCAGTATCTATCCTCCAATCTGTTAGGACTTTCTCGTCTGCAGAGTAAAGATATTGAACCATTTATATGCTGTGGTTATAGTAGTCTGTGGGATGTGAATATTCCGTTAATTAAAATCTTTCCTCTTTCAGTTGAAGAAGTTGGGTGTCATGCCCCCAGAGCAGCCACTGCCCCAAAAATGCTACAGGATTTACCAGATCATGTGGGCCAACAACGGAGACACCATCAGCAGACAGTACGCTGGCACAGCTGCCCTGAAGGTAACCCACATTCACTAATAATAATAAGCCCTTGTGTTTGATACAGCGCCTCATCACGTCTTCGAGACGTCTCAAAGCGCTTCACAGAATATACTGTAAAGTGAATTGACTGTATATTTTGTGGGTGAGACGCTGCGGCCAGCAGTGTCCCACAAACAATCGTGGATTGAGTGACCCAATTTTTTTAAAAGGGATTATTACCCCTGGAAAAGCGATCCTCCAATTAACTAACAACCAAGTTCCTACTTACTGCTGGGTAAACAGTGGCGTGTGGAGTAAGAAAACTTGCTTAACGTTTTGCCCTGCCCGGGAATCAAACCCAGGTCTTTTGCATGTGAGATGAGTGCTCTAACCACTGAGCTGCAGGACTCCACTTATAGGTTTACCTTCTGGATTGGGGAAGAGTTGTGAAAGTATCTTCCAAAATGCCTGTATCTGGTGACTAATCTCCCTATTACCACGATCAATAAGGAGAAGTGCAGACCTAAGCTGCTCAGTGTTCTCTTTGCTGATCCTAAATTGTTCCTGAGTAAGTGAGTGAGCGAGCGAGTGAATGTGTGGGTGGCTGTGTCAGCTTCATCTCATTTTCCTCCCAATCGTTTTGAATTCCAGGGAGACTTCACGAGAACGGGGGAGAGGAGGCTTGCGGGAGTGATGAAAGACGGCTACAATTCCGCTAACCGTTATTACCTGAACCGCTTCCGTGATGCCTATCGACAAGCTGTGATCGGTAACAAACAGTCGTAACTCTGTCCTCGGGAGCGGTGCCCGTCCCCACGCTCGCTCAGTGTGGTAATGGGAGACTTGAAACACTCGCCCAGTCCAAAACAATGTCTGTGTTCTCCAACTGTGCTTTGTCAGCGGAGTTTAACACGCGCGGTCTGCTTGCCTTTGTTCAGTTTCTTCTCCCGTTATCAGTGAACTGTAAAGTAAACTGAACAGAAATAGGGCAAGTCGACTCTTAAGGCAAGAGCTGGGAGGTGGATTGTATGGGAACTCATTGCAGGAAATTTCCGATAATCTTATATTTGCTTTTATTCTTGGTCAGTGGTGTGTCTTGTCACATGCAGACACCCTTCAGCACGCTTAGGAGTATCCAAACCAACACATTCTTGCCACCGACACGTGGAAAGTCCCATGTGTTGGAATGAAATGCGCTCTCTCTCCCTGGAGCGAGACAATCTGCTTACCTGATTCCGCAGAGCATTAGACACAAGCTGGTGAGAGCTAAGGCTTGGGGGAAGTGCCAAGCTAAACCAGCATGGCTTGCCATTGAAAACACAGCCCGTCAAGTTCTCCCACTGGTTGTCCAGTTAGGAACAAGAACCCCCTACCTGGTTGGGGTTTGGCTTGCAGGGATATCAGGAGCTGAGTGGGAACAATCCTGCTCCCAGTAAACATTTGTAAATGGTGGTTTCTTCAGCTTGTGTCTTAGAAAAACCCGCTAGAAATCCCCCTGATTGCTGGGAGCTGATCCCCCTTTGGCTGCAATTCATCTTCGTGGAAATCCAGAATGAGATTAGAGGCTGAGTGGAGTCTGCCGGCTCAGCTTGAGATGCTTTGGGATTCGCTTTCCTGCAGCTCGCTTGCTTTGGAGCCCAATATTTCACAGGATTAAATAATATTTCAGTGTAATATGGCTTTTTCCTCTTCATCCTGAAACACTCTCCCAGTGTACAGTGGCGTACATGTCGATCAGTTACCTAGCTACCAGGTCACAGGTGCTCAATGCAAGGGTTGTTCTGCTGTTAGTTACTTAACCTGATGATGAATGGTCTCTATTGTCTGCACAACGCCACTGAGCAGCCTATGTCTGTCTGTCCTGGCCATTAATAAAGCATCACCGAGTATTGATTTTCCATTTAGTGGCTTGCTTTGATGCTAATCTATGCTAAAATGTACCTTTGCTTGGCCGGTTGTGCAGTAATCCATCCTCCTGTTGATTCGGTTGCCTTTAGACCTGATGCAGGGCAGCCCAGTGACTGAAGACCTCTATTCCATCTTCAGCAAAGAGAAGGAGCACGAAGCATTGCAGAAACGGAACCAGCGGAGTCAGCAGGAGCAGATCAGCTTCCTCCTGCAGAACTACATGAAGCTGCTGTTGCCTGGTGATGAGAAATTCCACGGGGGCTGGGCACTGATAGATTGTGACCCGAGGTCTGTATCCACAGTAAACCCGTGAGATGAGGTTCCCATTGTGCTCTGATTGAACTATTGATAAATCTCCAGGTGCTGCTTGCAGCAACAGCAACAACAACTTTTTATTTATATAGCGCCCCTTCACGCGGATGGAGCACTTGACAGTGGCGGAGTCTGACCCCGAGCCAGGGGGAGAGGGAGGGAGGAGGGGGTATGGGGGAAGTGACCGTAGACACGATTGAAAAGGACGATCCTTAGGCACGACTTTGAAGTGGGGAGGGAGGGGGCAAGGCAGAGGGATTAATCTGCACTAATTAATTACCTATTGCAAATAGCAGTGATGCAATCAAAAGTGGCTTCACATATAGTCTGGTAACTTGCATGTGAAGTGGGTTGGTTAAAGAGCAGCCTTGGCAGAATCCTGGAAACTTTTATTTTGCTCTCTTGGGGGAGGAGTATTGCAGTACAGCTGAGATGTTCTACTTTCTTGTGTCTGGTGGTGGTGAACAGCATTTTAATAAATCTTACACTGACCTCCCTCATTAAAATTGACTCCATCACTTCAATTACTTCCTTTAAACCAGGTCCTCCGATTTCCACCTGGACTGATCTTTGTACGTGGGCTTTCTCTAGGGATTAGTCTTCAGTCTCGGTAGCCTTCAGTCTTGTTAGGGGAGCCTGTGCAGGAATGGATGTGTCTGGCATCACTAAACAATCTTGCGTTTGATATCACATCACTGTGATGCCTCAAAGCATTTCACAGGATTTAATGCAAAGTGTAGTTACTGTGTATTTGTAGGCGAACCTCGCAGCCAGTTTGTGCACAGCAATGTCCCACAAACAGCCATTAGTGAAAGACCAAATTTTACCCTGAGGGTCGTTGGCCAGACTGAAGCACTGTCCTAATGAATCAGTCAAACGGCGCTATTAACATTGGTTAGGAAGGTGTTCTGAGTGCGAATATTGAGGCGGACACACTCTAGTGAACCAAATCTTGTTTATGTGCTTGCCAGGAAGTGTAAACTGAAATATTGAGCCATCGGGATTTATGTTAAAAAAAATTCAAGTCAGATCAGGAATTTCTAGTTTAGCATTTTAAATGTCTAGGAAATAAACTGCGTTTTAAAATGTTATTTATAGGACACTTGGTTTAAATGTGGCCCTTTTTTTCCCCCAGCCTTATTGATGCGACCCACAGAGATGTGGATGTTCTCCTGCTTCTCTCCAATTGTGCCTACTACGTGGCCTAGTAAGTAGACAGGCAGCTTCTTATTCAAAACTTACCTGGGATTGTTTAACTGATCCGACTAAGATCGCGTCGATTCTGTTATGAAACAAATCATGAGCTGTCAACTTTAGCTTCCCAAAGAAGCCAAAGCTTCTCTGTCCAGCCCCTTGGGATGTCCTCCTGATGTGAAAGGCGCTATACAAATGTAATTTGCTCTCGTCTCCTGAATTTCTGCCCTTGTTAATTGACAGCTACGACGACGAGGTGGATAAAGTGAATCAGTATCAGAGGTTGGAACTGGAGGACTTGGAGAAGATTGAAATTGGTGAGTTTGTTAATGTGCCTTCAATGCCTAGCGGCTTGCATGACGTACTGCCAGGGACAGACCATCGGTGATATCAGTGAGATGTCCTCAACAATAATAAACCACATTAGGATGTATAGTGCCCTTCAGGTCAGGAGGACTTCCCAGTGAGTCTAGGGCAAAAGAAGAAACTACCTCAACTGTTCGTCTGAAAATAGAGTTGCCCCCATTCCTGAAGGGCCCACTAGGTGAGGATCTCAAGTTTTTTAATGCAGTTCTTTCAAGGAACTGGTTTCCAAATTAAAAGGCAGCTGAAGAACTGTTCGCAATCTTAAATTTTAAGGCAAAATAGTCCCAACAGGTTAAGATTAGGTAGAATATAGTGCCTCAGATGTTTTAAAACCTGACTCTGAATGTTCCTATATCTATTGAGTCTTGTTAGCTGTGTGATAAATTGTTGTATTCCTGCCTTATCCTTTCTTCTCCCCCCACCACACAAAAAATTCCCACCCACCCGGCTTGGTGCTCACTCTCTCTCTCACTTTTGAAATGCTCTTACATGAAAGGCAATGAGTGAAAATTGTCATTACATTTTTTTTGTCCCCCACAACAGGTCCTGAACCCACTTTCTTTGGGAAGCCAAAGTTTACGTGTATGAGGCTGCATTATAAGCACAACGGTGCCAGTGGGTATTTTCACACACTGAGAGCCGTGATCCGCAACCCTGAGGAGGACGGAAAAGGTGAGAGGGTTCTAGAATCCCAGCAAACATCCTAAAATGGCTTCTGCTTTCTCAGAGGTTCGTGACATGTCTATCGAGGCAGTGTGAACATTGCAATGTAGTCCATGCTTGGCTGCTCTCTGTAATTCAGTGCTGCTTGATGCTGATTCATTGCCTCTCACTAACTTACAGCTCCTACAACAACAACAACAAAATTACATTTGTGTAGCGCCTTTCACGTTGGGAGGATGTCCCAAGGCGCTGGACAGTCAAGCGTTTCAGACCCGAGCTGAGTTGGGATCTGGGACAGTGGATGGCAGGGTGACCGAAGAGGTCGAAAGGAGGTTCTTGAGATGGGTCTTGAAGTTAACGAGGGAGGGGGCGAGGCAGAGGGACTGCAGGATGGAGTTCCAGGGGATGGGGGCAGAGTGGCAGAAGGGCCCACCCGCCAATGGTGGTACGGGCAAGGCGGGGGACGTGAAACAGGCCGGAGTCTGCTGAGCGGACGGAGTGGGCAGAATGGTAGGGGGTTAGGAGGTCGGAGAGGTAGGGGGGAGCAAGACCATGGAAGGCTTTGAAGGTGAGGACCAGGATCTTGAGCTGTATCCTCTGTGTGATGGGAAGCCAGTAGAGTCGGACGAGGATGGGGGTGATAGGGTTACGGAGCCTGGTGCGGGAGAGGACATGAGCTGCAGAGTTCTGGATGATCTGCAATCTATGGAGGGAGGAGTTGGGGAGGCCGACAAGCAGAGGGAGTTTGCAGAGTCAAGCCTCGATGTAATGAATGCGTCAATGAGGGCTGCTAATTTTGCAGAAGAGTCTGAACCCTCTCGGAAGTGACATTTCATTTGAAAAATCAATGATTTGCAACTAGATGAATTTTTAACGGGTTGCACGTTACATTGTTTTTTTCCAACGATTCTCTTTTAAAAAAAAGTGACTGCAGCTGTAGCTTTGAAATATATTTAGATATTAATCTCTTGCTTTCATCCTTCCTGAAGCGATCTGTCACTGAAAAGGAAAAATGACTCAATCCTGTTTGCCTCTGTTCTGATGCTCCAGCTAACCGACTTACTGTGTAGTCTTACTGTGTCCGACCCCCTGCTCTTCAATTTCAAACCCTACCTTTGGTGCTTGACTAAGACCACCTCCCTGGGACATTGCTTGCTCACGTCCCTATCTAACCCCCAACCAGCTTTATTTGTATTTTTTGTCATCAGATTTCTCCCACCCTCTCCTTCCACGATTCACTTTCTGGAAGTTCTGGCTAAATCACCACAGCTTGTATTCTCTCCCACACGCCAATTACCATTTGTCCCAGAAAACACACCGTCAAGCGCACCTTACAGTATATCCTGTGAAGCGCTTTGAGACATCTCCACAACATGAAATGGGTTCTATCAAATGCAAGGATTATTATTAAAATACTACCCCATTTTCACCAGCTGCCATTGGCTCTTATTACTCCGGAGGTTTGAGGGCCTTCATATCCCGCCATGATCTTGCCCTCCCTACCTCTGCAATCTCCTCATGTCTCAGTCTCCTACCAGTGCTCTTCATTCTCGTCTACTGCTTGATCATTACTCTCTTAGATGCAGAGAGGTATCCTCTATTTAAATATGTCCAATAATACTTGATAAACTATTTAGCTCCGTTGGGAAATGGGTGCAGAGGTTGTCGGACTGATACCCAGAGATGCCTGTATCATTGGTTTCTATTCTCAACTTGAGTGGGCTTGAGTGGGGGGGGGGGGGGGGAATGAGTTGAAAGTGAAAGAGTCTCAATATCATTGCATTAGGAAAGGATTAAAATTAGCAGGGGTGAGGGAAAGGTGGAGGTGGGGGGGGGTCCCAGTTTGGTTTACTGTTTGGTCACTATATGCCCACAGGTGATAATTGGGCAAAGAAAACATCAATTCAACTGGCCTCATTGTTTTGATGCTCACGTAGCTGAGGCCTACTGACACCTTTCAAACCGTGCCCTAGGGATGAGGTGGAGGTGAGAGGGGAAACCAACAAGAGATGTATATTTTCAAGAGAAATTGAATAGTTTTCAAGGCCGCTCTGATGAACGTTGGCTCACTCCTTTCAATTGCTTTACAGACACCCTTCAGTGCATCGCCGAGATGCTTCAGCTTACAAAGCAAGCCCTGGATTTTGATGTGTCTGTGGTAGAGAAGAAGCTCGAGAGGTGAATTCAATAATACAAGGTCCTTTGTTAATGTTGCCTGTGCGAGCCATTAAAGAGATGGAAATGGGAGCAGGGAATGCTCTAGAGTAATGACAACCCTTTTGGGGACTGCTGTGAATATTTCCAGTTTTATTAGAAACTAAAACCAATTTAAAAAGCTCCCTGACTCCTTGCCAGAATACCATGAATAAAGCTTTTATTACCGTAAGCCTCTATTGTTCATGGATTGTACTTTATAATGGCACCAGAAATACTTTCTCTCTATAGAGCAATGGCCTTTACCATAGTGGACCAACGGTATAGCTGAAGCCTGGAGTGAACCTTTCTGTCTTTGTTGCAGGAAACGCAGTAAACCACATGAAGACATCCTTGGGATCCGATCGAAGAGCCAGCTTCCTGGCAGCACAGGCCTGGCCCAGGGCAAAAACTACCTGATCAACAAGTTTTCCTCCCTCAATCAGAAAGTCAAACAGACCAAATCCAACGTGAACATGGGGAACCTTCGTAACCTGGGGAAGCTCAGCAACTTCCCAAAGCCTGACATGAAGGTCAATTTTTTGAAACCAAACCTCCGAGTGAACCTGTGGAAGTCAGACAGCAGCTTGGGCACCTCCGAGGCTCCAGTGGTCATCTCCAAAGAGGAGACAGATTCAGACGCCGAGATCTCGTCGGACACCGACTCTTATGAATCTGACGAATTCCTCACCAACTCCAAGTCAGACGATGAATGTCAGATCATGGACTCAGACGGTGTCGGGCAGCACGACTACATTCTCCCGAGCTGTGGTATTGTGGCCACAGGCCCTCGTCCACGGTTAGGGAGCCGGTCACAGTCTGTGTGCAGCACTGAGTTCAATATCCAGAATCTGGCAGAAATCCTAGTGACTGAGTGCGAGACTGAGCCAGGAAGCAATGCTGTGATTAATGATGATTGTGTGGAAGGTACTGATGCAGACCTATTAGTTGATTTTGACACTCCTATTGATGTTTACTGTCACAAATTTGTACATGACGCACAATGCAAAATTCCAGAAGCTCTCGCAGCAAACCGTCCGGTCCAACAAGAGCAACACATACAAAGCGATAGTAGCAACGAACCTGCTAAAGATGGACTTGAATCTGAAGGAAAAGAACCACCTTTGTCAAGACCTTCCAAGCTGGACGTACTTTCAGCTAACTTGGCTGCAGCTTCTCTCTCAGTGGAGCCAGCAAGTCCCACCATACCAGCTGATGAATCTCTAGCCTCTTCATCCAACCAGCCCGAAGTGAAGACTTGTTCAAATGCAACACCTTCGCCGGCAGATGGTGTGGGCAGCAGGGCTGTCTCCCCCTTTGCTAAGATCCGAAGCTCTATGGTGCAGGTTGCAAACTTGACGCAGGCAGGGCTGATCCAGGGAGTGAACTTTGCTGTGGCCAAGGTCCAGCGGACCCCCGATAGCGCTGTAAATGAAGGTGAACAACCCCACCTGAAGGACATGTTTACACAGTGCCAGACTAGGATCATACAGATTTAGCCACAAGGTGGGCTCCGATCTGCACCTCAACTAAGAGAACTGCCCTACAAATGTTATGACCATAGGCCCCTTTTAAAATGTCTACTGTTTTGTACCCAGTCTTAACTAACAACCTTATTTGAATGGAACGGTTCAGGATTTTGGTGATGAATGATTGTTACGCGCCAGTCTGGGTAAATCCTTAATTATTTCACGAATCTACTGGAGCACTGGCTATTTGAAAAGGTTGACGTGCAATAACTGCTGAGAGTTTATCAAGTTGGGGGTTATTGTAACCCCAGTTAATTTATGGGCTCATTTGCCCTCATTTGACTGTTTCCTCCATTGTGTAACTAGGAGGAATCGGGATGTATTGTGTAACTAGAAGCATATGCAGTGCGACACAACTTAAAATTCATACTTAGATTGTATTTGCAGTGAGTTTAGTTTGTGGGACACAGGATTCAGATTTTTCTTCTTTCACAGGGAAACTGCCTTGGGGAGTTTTGAGTTCTGATTGCATCAGAATGAAGCACTCCTCAAAAAGCTTTTTTTTTTAAAAAAATATTTTTCATTGCATCTATGTTTTTATAGAGCAACAAAGCCCATGCAGTTGAAGTCGATTGGAAGGGACTGTGACAGCACTTGAGTGATGATTCCAACTATTCCAGTATTCTATCCCATTATCTACCAAGAAAAATTAGTCTCTCTTTTCCCCCCTTATTCTATCTTTTTGCCAGGGACTGAATGACTGCGTTCTGTAGTTGATGCAATGCAAGTGAAGGGGCCCAAGGCAAGTTTGAAATTGATCTGACCTGTTAGCAGTAGTATCCTCCCATAGACAGTGCTTCCGTGTTTTTGGTTCCCTGAAAGTCTTAACTGTAGTCTTAATATCTTCAGCCTCCTCGATGTTGCGGAGAATTTTTCTCTGCACGTTTTCCATTTCCAGTAATTGACTTCTGGTAATATACCTTTTGAATGTGCTTATTTATTCACGTGTGTCACAGTACTGTGGTTTCTTTAGATTGTTTTGAAAATTCCAGCTATACTTCAAAGTAAATGTACTCCACTGTATCAACATCCAAGGGATGTATATGGGAAATATTTTAATAAAAAGTGTTGAATGAAATCTTATTTCTGACTGGGACTAAGGCTTACCGATTCTGAGATAATCATTCATTCTAGTTAAGAGTATAACTTGAGACCTGCCCTCGTAAAAAAAAACCTCATCCGACCTTTAAATTGTGGGTTTGGGAGAGAATGTCCATCCAGGTTTCAAAGACTTGTTGAATTTAATTTATTCCTCTCTCCCTCCCCCATCCCCCAACAACAACCACTTAATACTGTGGAGCCTTTTCTTTCACGCTGACTGTAGAAACATTCAATTTACCAAGCCAACAACTTTGTCCTGTCTCGTCAAACTAGGGATTAATCATTCCCTATCCTTGAGTCATCTGTTCTACATTGAACGGGTTGCAACCGGCTTCAGATTTACTTCAATTACATCTATGGCAATGAAGAAATACTCTGTATTGGGAATGCACATTGCCAGTCATCAATGATGGAGGCCATGAACAGCCACTATCAGCACAAGTTTATTAAAAGTGCAAGACTTGAAATTGCTCTCTCCTTCCCACCATAGCAATCAATCATGAAATTGCCTCAATTTAATTGTACTGGAGTCCCTTTTTTAAAAAAAACTTACAAGTGTAAAACAATTGTGAAAGAATATTGCACATTTAAGTTTAAATTACCAATGAAGAATTGATCTGCTTTATAAATACAGGCCTTCTATTTAAATAACCCATTATTTTATTCATGTAAATACCATGTCCAACTAAAATCTTTGAAAGAAACCTTGCTCAGCAATTTTTGCTGAATTTTTAAACGGTTTATGGCATTGACTTTCACAGATTACAATTGTATAGAAATGGTAGATTTCTAAGGAGGTATTGTAAAACGTATCAAAAGTAAATTAAAGTATTTCTCCATTTAGAATGAAGTACCATTAGTGGTTAAGTTAATGTCATGACAAGAAAGTGTAGGCACGCTCCATTGCTCAGAAACATTAGGTCGCAAGATATTTAATGCCTCTGGCAACAGTCAGTCTCAATATCCTTCTAAAAATCACATCTGTTTTAACAGAACATCAGTGATCCTGAGAGGCTTTTGTGCATCTTTCACAAGTCAATTATAATCCAGGGAAATAGAACCGAGAAGCATATTTTCCTCTTTAAATAGTAGGACTGAATTCTAATGCATAACTGGGTTTAATGGGCTCTTGGATCTGTAACTTACACAATGTCAATCTCAAAGGGTACAAGACTTCAAAAGGTGCAGTGTACTTCTGTGGTTTTCTGTTTAATTTGGGTTTTGAAATTCATTACTGTTCAGGCAGTTCATGGAAAAAGCCAGGAATGTGTGCGATCGTACTGATGTCAACAGCACTACCCCCAACTAAAGATACTTGTGATAGTTTTTGATAATCTTTGCGTTTGATAGCACCGTTCACACCAAATGTCTCAAAGTGCTTCACAGGATATACTGTAGTGTTCACTAATTTGTTGGTGAATAGCAGTTTGTGCACAGCCATGCAATAAAATTCAGCTATTGAATATTTGTATGGCTTGTATACAGCTACACTTTCCTTGTAATCTCAATTGGTCATGAAATTGGAGACAGCCGAGTAGACAGATAAATGTTGGCTGCAACTAATCTTCAAATCAGTGCCATAAATACCAAGCAAATCCATTGCACTGTGTAGAATTACAGTGGTATATGAAATGGATTCCTGCTATATGAACTGAATTTCTACCAGATGTAGACCCAAAGCAAACATCTGGCTACAGTGGTACCACTTGGTAATTTAAATCAAAAGGGCAGAAGAATAAAGAAAAAATACATTGAAATAGGGGTTCTATCCTGAAATTGGGATTGATGAACATTGGTGGGTCAGGAGTAAAGTAGTTTTCAATCTGGCAGTGAGTTAAGAGAACATTTACCCAATATTAACATCCTCCACATTTGAACCATTTCAAAATGTACTGTAATGGAGAAGGATTTAAAATGTATTGAATTCCAGAAGTTAGCAGCTGCCCATTAAAATTCACGCAGCACAGAAAAACTCATGGTTGATTTGCCACAGCAATTAATTTACAAAGAACTCAAGTCATGAATTCACCGAATATATGTTTGCTCACCTGTGCAACTTATTCACCAACATAGCATTCATCACGGGGGGAGGGTGGAATGGGGATGGGAATGAAATATCAAGGCTGGAAGCACCTCATATTCAAAAAGTTCACTACCCACAAAATTGATATCCTGCACATTAAAAACCAAGATTAAGGCAGCCACTGGCAAAGTTTTAAAATGGTCTGTCCCCATTGGTTTTACTCATACACACACACACACAAAAGCTACAACTTTCTATGCCAGGAATCCCAATATGGAGAATTTAAATATTACAATCCCAATATTTTGGTTTTGACATTCTTCTGGTCGGTTACAGTCGCTTTCCACATCACACGACATGTAATTAATTTTAAAGTATTGGGCACAACTGATGGAAAGAGCTCAAATCCCGTGACAATTATTATAAGTTACCCCTGTGGAGGTTTCTGCTAACCGTGAGCATGTGTCCACTTTAATATGCCACGCAGACATCAATTATCATAATTTCAAAATCCCAAATGAATTTCAGGGTCTGTGAAGAATGCGATCAGCTTTGTTCCCTTGCATTATATTAAACCTGGAATCAGAAACCCTGAGTTCATCATGCCCGTAATTTAAAAGTGTAAAATCTGCCCCCAAAATGGGTGCAAGTCCATTTTATTATTAGTTGTGGAAATATACCATAGGAAGTGGTACTAGAATCTTACACTGCCACCTGCAATGAGATACGATGCACCAATTACTGAATTAAAATTAATTTTCACAAGTACATACAAAGGAAAGGCAATATTGATTATGTGTCAGCTCTCTGGCAGTGACAAATGTAGGTGAACAGAGTGTCTGCTTCACTGTTAATTGATCCTAGTTTAAAAATCTGGGAACATTTAAAGCTGTAAAGAAGCTGATCGACTTCCAGATCCCAGCCTGAAATCTGATATCGGACACACCATTGAATAAATTCCTCTCAAACCAAATTGCTAATCCGAAATTGGATGTTTTTTTCCCCCAACACACACAGAAACAACAAATTTGACACAAAGGTACACTATGCAAATGCAGTTTACAAAAATATCTTTCATATAAGGCTACAGTTCATAGAACGCTTCTGGAGAGGAATGTTGAAGATATTTTCACAAACCTAACTGCACACCAAGGTTTAAAAAAAATCACAAGAGGTTTCAGCACCAGGGACATTGTAAACAAAGTAGGCGTATGTGAGATTTAAGATTTTTTTTATGTAAGAAAAGTTGACACGATCGATCCACAAATAGAAAAAAATGTTTTCCTCTTCTCCAGTTTGATGAGAGCTTTGATAATTTGGCAGACGGGAGAAGGAATGGTGACTCTTCAAATTTACACAATGTCCACTAACACACAAGTCCCTTATGAAGTTCTGTCGGAGTTAGGAGTCCACTGTCAAGGTTCGTTGCCATTGAGAGGGGTGAGCCGCCCTAACCTGGCTTTGCGTTGACCCTCAAGCTGCTTTGCTTGCTGCCAGCTATCTCGTGACAATGTGGTTTGGCCAGCGCTCAGGGAGACTAATCTATTGCGAGACAAAAACGGGAAAAACAATGATCGCAAACTGTAATTTCAGCAACTGCACGACTTCAGCTAAGTACTTTTGGTTTATGAACAACAAGCACAAGTTGTGGTGCAGGTTTATACAAATCATCTAGAGCTTATAAATTACAGTTCCAACAATTTTTCAAACAAAAATCAAAATTATATTTTATGAAGCAGGAAAGTGAGGATACCCATCACTGAGACAGCATCGTGAGATGGAGTGTGGAAAATGAATATGCTGACAAAGACTTACATCTGATCACTTCTGCTTTAGGAAATGGTCTGGAATTAAAAACCTCACATTTTCATCTTTACAGACTCTCTTTCAGTCCCAGCTGAAACTATATAGTTGGAGAAGCTAAGAGTTGAGCATCATAAAAACAACTGCACTTCTTTGACAAATTTGTAACAATGAGGTTCGGTTTCAATTTTGTTTCTGACTTTTCTTGCCTAGGACATATTCAAAATTCATGTACCTTCTACACAATGAATTCTAGTAGTTAAAATAAGCTTTAAACTAACATTATCACATTGGAGAAAGCATGAGTAATTGACTAAAATTGATGGTTATGGATAATACCAATAGAAATCTAACAGTAAGCATATAAAGCTCAATTTAATTTCAGCCATAAAACCTTGTTGCTTACCTTGCTACAACAAGCAGCCAATGGAGATCCACAGCTGTTATACTCTGAGGATCGTTCTTTCTCATTTCCACAAAGTCTTCTTCAACAGCCTGGAATAGATGAATAGAATAAAAGCTGAATCTCACATAAACCTTGACAGAATAAAAAAAAGGTTTCTCAATGAAAGGCAGAAATTCATACCTTGGTTACTTCCTCAGAAATGCTATAGTCCATTAGCCTCAGTAAGCTCAGATATATGCGAAATTTGTTTAATATGGAAGGCAAAACAGCAGTCTGTAAATTGGTCATGTATTCTTCTATGTTGTCAGGAACCACCTGGGGCCGTAGGTGAACTTCGCAGTCAGACTAAACAGGAGAAAAATAATTTTATTTCAGCGAGATTCAAAGAAAGCATTTAAAGAAAAGTACAATCCAACATAATGGAAAAAAACATTCTGATGGAGCAATAAGCTGGAAGCAAAATAGATACCATGGTCTAGAATAATACCTTTAATGCCATTATGTGATACTGGGGGGGGGGGGGGATTTACCATCTAATAAAGCGTCTCATTTAAAACAAAAAGCTGAGCACCATACACCTATAAACAATGCAGATAGATAGGAACACATACCTGTAATAATGATACATCTTCAGAGGTGATGAGAACATTAATATTGCAAGGGAATTCCATCTGGTGGTAGCTGAAGTCATAGTCAACCTTCTGCCAAATAATCAGATTACCAAGTGCTGCCATGTTTTGGAAGCCTGTGAAAGATTGACAAGAGATTAGGAATCATGGTCAATTGAACNTTTTTTTAAAATGGCATGTCAGTTAATGCTGCTGTGGAAGCCAACGCTGGTAAAGCATAAATATTCATGAATGTGATAACATTCAGTCAAAAGAAATAGCTGCAGCAAAACTATCTGCCATCTTGCAATTGCAATCTGATTTCTAAACAAAACTCAAAAGGTTTGTCATTTTCTCCCCCCCAATAGCTCTTTCACACGTAACCCAATCATGCTGCCCTTCTGAAGCAATATTACTACTGCATTTATGCACTGCCCTGTTCCTGAATTATTTAGGCATTTCTTCTGATAAATGCTGAATTTTAATTTACTTGCCTTCAAGGCCTTCCTCATTTTTAATTTAGTTTGTCCACCTTACGCATCAGCAAAGCCCCATTTTTAAGAGACTGGGAGAATTAAAGGATGCATTATTCTAATAGGTTTGCTCATTGAAACCTCATGATCTAGCCCAGTCCTATCCAAAACCATTATGAAGCAAAGAAAATGAGGGAAAAATTAGACCTTGAAATGATACTTCCCCCTCCCACTGGGCAAGTGATGTTACATATATTAGATCAACAAATAAATCCTTCCTTTGGGCGGGGGTGGGGGAGAGAAAGAGAAAGCACGAAAGTGACCCTTGTCTGTGAAATGCAAACCTTGCCATTTCAGCAGATAACTCCTCAGAGATTTCAATGGCGGTGCAACTTCTACCCGTGTTTCTTACAGACTTAGCAGAGCAAAGCAACCAGATGGTTCATGACGTGCTTGGAATGAGATGGAGCAATTTTATAAGGAGGCTGAGATTTGTGCCCATGCCCTGTGGTATAACAAACACCAGAGCTTCTGCTACACCTGCTGTCCACAAGGCCTTAGGAAAGAACTAAAGTAGGATTGTTGGATCGGGGAAAACGGCAGATATTCTCTTCTGCCCACAAACAGCCAGAAACAACAGTTTCACATCATCATCTCTGGTACTTGTTTGCTTGTCAAATCCATGTTTGAGCTGGTGTTTCTATTTTCCTAAATCTGAGCTGGAAACAACTGGATTTAACTGAACTTGAGTTACTTGTGGTTATGTTCCAAATACAGTGCCAGGTTCTATTTATTGAAGTTTGTGTTTGATGATAAATCATTTAACGTTAAAAGATATTTCCAGTCAAATATGGCTCTTTTCATCATGTTATGGAGAATTACAAGCACCAAATAGCAGAAAGAATCCCCCAATGGCTAAAATTGACAAAGAAAACTCACATTCTTGTGAAGAGTCTGTGTGAATGTTCAAGGTTGTAAAACTGCATGGGCTCGAGTGACATTCGCTCAAATTTCATCCTCCTGATTTATGAAATAATATGAGCCCTTTGGGTGCATCACAGCTGCACAAACACTATGCCCTTGTTCAGTCACTAAAGTTGCAACAATTCCTGTTGAGCTTCATCTTGTCCTTACGAGACCCTAATGTGCATAATGTCACCCACATGTGTGATTCCATTGAACTAAAATGTGAAACAGCAGCAGCAACAGAAATTGGCTGGAGACTGAATGCAGCGATAAAATGTGTAATAGAAAGCAGATAAGAGTGATGCTAATAAACTAAAGTGCTACATCTACGGACAGCATAATGTATCCAATTTAGTTTATCCACCTCACACATCACTAATAGGTCCATTATAAAGAGACCAGGAGAATTAAAGGAACGCATTAATCTAATAGCGTCACTCATGTAAGCTCACTAACTACCCCAGCCATCCAAAAACAAGGAAGATGAGAAAAGAAATTAGACCTTGTAATGACTCCCCCCCCAACTCCCTCCGGCGAGTGATGTTATGACCAAATTTGGTTTGTTGAAAGTTTCAACATTAAAATGACAAAAGACAGCGGTTACATATCTTGTGTCAGTTTAGAAAAGGTCATGCGTCTTTGACAAGAAAAAATTGGCATTTGCATGTAACAGCAGCAAAATTTTGATGCTTAACCTTTACATATTATACGTTGCCCTTTTTTTCATGTATCTGTGCCTAATTGTACAGTTTAGAGGGCCAGCAAGCCACAGGATCCTCATTGCACGAATGTTTATACCCGAAGAAGGTTTGCCATTAAAAGTTGATCCTAGAAACAAAAGAATCTCAGAAGCTAAGCAGATTATTTTCCTCTACAATTCAGTCCTGACCTGTAGTGTCCAGTTGCCCTGGTTCCATCGCAGTCTCATCCAGCATCAGTGAGGTGCTATGCGGCAACTGGAGGACTCCGGCAAGGAGGCGATTAGCAGTGTAATCTTTCTGAGGGATGAACCGCATGGTGTTCATGTTCTCGAGGGTCATGGGGAGACAATAAGACTGAAAACAAAGAGAGATTCAACAACCATGAGCAAACCAGGAACATTTGGATAGATTTAATAAAGAGCAAATTCTATCTGTCTGCTTTGATGACAATTCGGACCAGGATTTTCAGAGGGATGGATATAATAGTGCAAATGGCAGGAAGACAGGATAAGGGGAGGTTTGTAATATGTGGGCCATGGAATAGTTTGTGGCAGAGCAGACTGGATGGGCTAAATAACCACCAAACGGTTATGGGTTCAGGTTGCAGTGGGACTTGAGCTCTGTCTAGGCTGAAGCCCTGGTGTAGTGCTGGAGTGTGTTGCATTTTATTAGGTGAGGCTTTCAGACAAGACACTATAACAACAACTTGTATTTATATAGCGCCCTCCACACCGGGCGGCGTCTCAGAGAGCTTAAAACTATACTGAAGTCGCACCTGCCTACAAAGATCCCATGCCACTAATTGAAGAGACCCATAGCATCTCGATCCAACAATCCTGCGCATTATCAGAGTCTTTCATGGATATAGTTTGCGTAAACAATCATTACACTTGACAGAAATTACCTGTGAAGTGCATGTCAGAAGGCACTGTCAAAACTTAAGTGCCTTCGATCTTTATATCCCAAACTACATTTCAAATCACTCACCGATGGTACCAGTTGCTGAATGAACCGATGAAGGTGTTTGGTGTAATTGCTGTTCTTGGGGCAGCCACTTAAATTCAATGTAAATTTACCCAAAGGAAGAACATCTCGTCTCGAGTATCTGCAACATTCAGAAAAACAAGTTAATGCGTGCCAGAATCGGATACCCATTTTATTTTTCCTGGCAACTGCTTGTAAAATATTTTTGATAAATTCAACAATGGTATCTTTAATCCACCAGCATCCGTTCTGACACAGCAGTGAGACAGGTCACAGTGGTCAATAGGTCATAAATGCTTTAACAATCAGATTATTGAAACACAAAAACAAGACACTCTGGAATTACGTCAATCGTATGATTCAGATGTCCTTTAATATTACCTACTCCTACCCATAACATTATCAATCCGGACCTGCCATTTACTTCCTGGTAACTATTACAGGACCAGAAAGAGAACCAGTGCAATCTATCAGTCAGTGCCAAACTCTGCACTCAGCCTGCTTTGCCAGGAAATGATGTGGGGAAAATAATGCTTTATTGACAATCAATTACTGGGTCCACACCCCATCTCCCCAAAAAACACTGGAAAATGTAAAACAATATTTCACAACTTCCCCTCTTTGAATAGCCTTGAGGAATTAATTGGAGGAAATAGAAAAGGAAAGCCTTGATTTACAGAATATTTGCTCTGCCACAGGTTAAACCATACTTAAAAATGAATCCAGCTTGATCTGATGGATACTATACAAATTAATATCCAACTTACATGGTAGATAGGAAGTGCAGTGTGAGATATTCAGCAGCAAGGCTGTCCCCAAGTAACGCATTCGTTAGGAACCCAAGTAATTCTGCTCGCACCGACGACAATTCAGGCAAAAAACTGCTTATATCTGCAACAAACCATAAAAACAAATGTTTAGGAATTACGCCACTTTAGATTAATATTAAATCTTATTTTAATTGCAGCAAGTCAATACAGTTTTAAAAATAGGCACAACATGGTGATCTAGTGCACGGTTGTAATGCACCATGCATCAGTACGCCTGAGGTTTTTGCAGGTCTGAAAGCCACTGAATCTATAATTAACGGAAAATAAACTCCTTAATCAAGCTGCAAATGTGTCTTTCCAGACATTCATTCGTACCAATGACATTTACTGCGCTGATGGTAGATGAAGCATCAAGACCAATCCGCCTTAATATGGTTACCTATATCTAATGTGAAGACGGTGTGAGGCTGGATTCGCAATATAAAATATTCTTCAACTTAAATCTATGTATACGTTGATTTGGTAAATTGAAGTTCCCGTCAGGGCAAGGAGGTGTCAGTGTTAGGGATCAGTGTATTTTGTTTCACCCACAAAATATACAGTCAATTCACTCTGCAATATATTCTGCGAAGTACTTTGAGACGACTCAAAGATGTGATGACACTATCAAATGTAAGGATTATTTATTATTTTATATCAGAGATTCAAATCATATTACTCTGTCCCAACCATAGAAGAGCATCCTGTCACTACACCAGTGTCAATTTCTGAAGTGCCCAAATCAGCAATTCTGTTTGCCTCTGAGCAAATTGCCTGTAAGCACCAATTCAATCAACTCCCAACTCCAGTGACATTGTCACGAAGAAATGTGCTCAAACTGTCCAAACATCTTACTCGAGACCTTCTCAGACATTGTTCCATCTGTCCACGCTGGATTTGAGCTAAAGCCCCATAAGCAAGAACACAATGTTGATCCCTATTTTGCTACCGCTAGCAGACTTCCCGCAAATAAACTTCTGTGACCAAACATTTTGTATGCCGACGTGTGTGTGTGTGTGTGTGTGTGGGGGGGGAAAACAAAGGGAGAGTTGGAAACTCACAGTCCTTGCTCTGTTTGTCCTGTAGCCTGATTGGAAGGAATGGATTAATGTGCTGCAGCTTGTGAGTTACAATGGCATGTAGACGAGGTACCAGCGAAGGTGGAGGACTGTGCACTCGCTGTTCTTCCAACGTATCCATGCACTCAGCAGGATCTAGGATTGAAGAGCCATCCTTTGTACTGTGTCCACAAGAAAAAGAAAGAAAATAAAAACCTCAAGGTAAATATCAACCTTTGCAGCCTGTCTTTACTCCAATAACCGGAAATGTTGGCACTCTTGCGTTAAAAATAAATCACACCCTATAGCATAACATTCAATGGATGTGGCATGTTATACATATGTGGAACTATTGTGCTATAAGGAAATCTTTGAGGAAGGAAAGCTTTCCAACTCTGGCAAGAAAAAAATTAAATGCAATGGGGTGAAATTTCACAGGGAAGTGCAAAACTACAGAGCAATAGTTTTATACAGTTTCCTTAACTTTTCTTTCAAAACTTTAAGCAGTGCAAACATACAAGTGTATTGCACACAGAACACGAAGATCAAGTATAATGCATTTGGAACACTGAATTACTGCACTTTAAAACATTAAATGATTAACACTAACCATCTTAATCACCAACATTCAGATGGGAAAATCCACAGAAAAGTCAATTATTTTATTCAAAATAATGTAGAATGAAAAAGCAAAGTGTCCTAATAAACCTAGACTTTGATTACAAGGTTTGCAAGAGTTATTAACAAGAGTTTAATTTCAGTTCTGAACTGAATGTTGTTTGCCAAAGGCTTTATCAGGAAATTAAAGAAACCAAAGCGTATTAACAGCCTTTACATTATAAGGGCAATAAAGCAATCAGTTTGTGTTAATGATTAAGTAAGTAAGAGTTACCTCTCATCATTTATTATACCAAGTGCCGGATCCACTGATAAGATCCCATAAACCTCCAGGATATCATTCACTTTGAATCTATCCCAGTTCTCATACACCTGCAAATACAGAATAAAATATCAATGAACAAACTTTCAAGACAGAATAATGCATAGCTGAAGCATGATTCAATGGATCCAGCATTGACAGGGGCTTGTAATTAAATAGGTACCGATTTACACAGTTGCCTAACAACTTTAAGGGTGCACCAACAGTATACAAAGTCAATTGTGATTGTAGAAAAGATTTTAAAATACTGCAAAAATTATATTGCTTTGATACAGTTTCATTTTGCTGAGAAAGGATGATGGCATTCAACCCACAAGACAAAATGTGCAACCTTCTTCTGCCCCCTACTGAATCGGCAAGCGTTGTGCAAGGTAAATTCCAAAAAGTGAACAACAATATCACTAATATCCCACAATATCTGTGAATGACTATTCAGTAGAACTCGAATCCTAGAACTATGGAGTGGACATTAAGGAGGCAGTACAGATCCCTGTGGAGTCCTGTAGCTCAGTGGTTAGAGCACTTGCTTTGAAAACGAGAGACCTGAGTTCAATTCCAGGCAGAGGGCGAAACCTTGGGCAAGTTTGCTTACTCCACACAGAGCCTAATAATAATCCCTCCAAAACCAAAAACAATAATAAATTGGTCATTTTCAATCTACGACTGTTTGTGGGACATTGCTGTGCGCAATTGGCTGCCGCGTTCACCCACAAATATACAGTCAATTCACTTTACAGTGTGTTCTGTGAAGCGCTTTGGGACGTCCACCCGACGTGAAAAGCACTGTATCAAATGCAAGGATTATTATTATTATTCCAATCATATAAGTAATAACCCCTTCAAAAAAAATTAATAATAATGTGCTCACTCAATCCACGACTGTTTGTAGGACACTGCTGTGTGCAATTGGCTGCCACATGTTGTCCACAAAATATAGTCAATTCACTTTACAGTATATTCTGTCTGAAGCGCTTTGAGACATCTCAGACATGCTAAGGCTCTATATCAAATGGAAGGATTATTATTATTATTTTTATTATTATAATAGGGGCTTCCAAATTCACCACATAAACATTACGATTACCTTGACTAGACAGGCAGGACCTTTCTCTCCTGGTAAGGGGAAGTTCAGATCGATCGAGGCTGTGCAATTGGGCGAAAGCTGATGTGCATCAGGCGCTTCGGTTTCAAGGCGTTTCGAGTCTCCACATCCGTGTGATCCACTGCACCCAGACGAGCCTGCCAAACACACAAAAATCAATAAACCACAAGAGACAGCATTGCAATTTTGTAGGCTAACTGCACAAATTAGAAACCTAACTGGAAATTGATCTAAAAAAAACAACACAGCAGCAGTGAAGAACATTATTCAGGTTCCCAAGTCAGGCAGGTCTGCAGTCCTCAAAAGAACTAATGATGACAGACTAGGTAGCCTGGCTCATCACCAAGAGCAGTAATTAGGAGCAGAGATTGTTCACACTCAGCTCCTGGTTGATCCTGAAAGGCAAAACCAAGTAGGGTGGTCCAAGTTGGACAAACAGAGTGAAATTTGCCAGACAGTGCTCTGAATGGCATAATAATTTGGTCATTCAATCCACGACTGTTTGTGGGACGCTGCTGTGCGCAGTTGGCTGCCGCTTTTCGGTCACAAAATTTACAGTCAATTCACTTTACAGTATATTCTGTGAAGGACTTTGAGACATCTCGTAGACGTGGTAAGGCACTATATCAAATGCAAGAAATATTATTATGGCAAGCTATGTAATTTTAGTTGATTAAACTCCCAACTGTACCCAACACAAACTCTGGGATTCCCAAACCTTGATTCTCACCAACCTATGCCAATCTACTAACTGGAATTAGGAAAGCAGGATATGTCCCTCTAAGGGAATGCATTCCATTCTAGACACAGGGAAAATTCTGTTCCTCTCAGTCTAAGATTCTGGTAAAAGCATTAAGCATGGAGATGGGTGTTCACTTGTTAAAGACACCCAACTGACCAAAAAAAAATGCTGGTAAACTTACAACTTTTTCCCCCAATCTGGCAGTTAAAGGGTCTTAGCTCTTGCTGACAATTCAGATGAATGAACAAAGATTCTCGAATGCACATTCCTACCTCTATGCTGCTCTTTCTGCTTTGGTGGATGCATTTCCATGTCTTCATCCTCCTCGTAACTCCTCTTGTGTCGACTTGGAGTGTACGATGTGGATGGATTGCCACGAGCTGGGCAGGCACTTGCGTATGCGTAAGGTATTGATTTAAGGACAATGACACAGAAATTAAGGCACTGAAGGAGGCCATGTGGCCCATTGAGCCTATACTGGTGCTGCAAGTACTCTACTGCAACTATATTTCATAAGATCAGCTGACACTATACAAAACAAAAGCAATTTAAACTTGTACAGCTCGTGTCTCAAACTAAACATTGAAAGGTAACTTTGGTAAGCATCTTTGGCACTAAAAGGATATTTCTTTGACCCAAGATGACTCCCCGGGCACTGGAATGCAGTAAAAGGTTTGCCTCTCCATGGTGACAGACTTGGCTGAGTTTAAATGAATCTCTTGCTGAGTCTGGGGGCGCGGGGGTGAGAGGGGAGAAAGAGAAAAAAAAATGTAATACACGTTTCTAACACCATTTAGTTACCAATCCCCACCCCAAACAAGAAGAAATGTAGCAACATAATAAAACTGTTCACCCAACATTTTGGACCGGAGGACCTGAAAATGAGCTGCATTTCCAAAGAGGAGACATGTTTTGTGTGATGGATGTATGGATATAGTTATTTGGTAGAGAGAGCATTTAGAGTTAAAGGGGACAATTTCCTTTAATTAGTGGAATATTTTAACATTTCAGGCTTTTGCAAAGGAAGCATCAATATCAATAGCTCCATCCACTGCTGGAATACAGAACTACATCGCTTTACTAAACGTGTTCCATTAATCGAAATACAGTAAACTCCTGATAACTGAACCCTGACTTGATGACTACCACTTAAGTCATCAATATCCCAGTCACATTTATTTATGTATTTATACGTATACCTAACTTACCACTCCGGATAACTCGTCAACAACCCTTTACCCTTGGAGTAATGAGTTATTTTGGTCAATGGTTAATAAATATACACACACACACACCCAACTAGGAGGTTAACAAATCTTAAGAAAATCTGTTTCTACAATATTAAAGCTACAGAAAGTAAACAAAAATTCTCTCTTGAATATTTTTCAAAATATGTAACATTTTTTTTCAAAATACATTTAGTTTCTCACTTATACAAACTGCTTGAGATTGAATGATTCATGTATTTACTAGGAACTCGGGTCAGTCAATCAGAAGCTTAGTCTATCCACTGATAATACAAAAAGTACAGTAGATAGCCAACTGAAAAAAACAGGATGAAGATTAAGAGTGAATCCGAATCAGTCTTCACTGTAAATAGTCAATTCTCCGTGTCAGGTCTGTCACTTTATGCAATTCACCCACTATTTGTACATAATAATAAAGCCAGAATCTTTACATTAGTGCAATATGGTACTTGGTGCAGCAAACAAGACAGTAAACATATTTATAAAGAGCAATACCAATCACTTACCCCACATTCAGCAACATCTTTGTATTTTCCAAAACGAAGGACCTAACAAAACAAATTGGAAACTTAGCTATTTCCACATGAATTACAGTTTTTTTTAAAAAGGCAGATGCTTGGTTTACATTTCCTTTGTATAACCAATATTAAAATATGTGAAATTGTATGAACCAATGTAGCATAGAGGTAGGAATTTAGGTGTAGACTTCATACAGTCCAGGTGGGCAATACTTCATAAAAATAATTCAAAAATTATCATACACAACTGCTGATCAAGTATCATAACTTGCTCTAAATAAAGCAGGAACAGATTGGGATTGATTGAGTAACCAGCGGATTGATAGAGCGTGCTGAACAACTGTTTATTTCTCTAAAGAGTCAATGGCATAAATTGGTATCTTGTGCTGATGAGCAGAACATTTAATAAAAATGGAGGAGCTTCACTGACAACAAGTGTCCTTAGGGAAAACATCTGCAAAACAATCAATCTTTTTTTTTATTTTCATGTCGTTTGGAACTCAGTTTACTTCATGAACAACAACTGCCATTGTTTTTGCTGCTGGAAAGAGCTCCCTCATGGCACATTGAAGTGAAAATGACATAGGAGTAAATCATTCTCTGGAGGACACTCTACCAAAACAAGTCTTGTTTGAGAGCATCCACAGAGCATCTGTGGAGTCCCAAAATCTTCACTGCCTGGTTCTGACTTGATAATTAACGAAGTGGTATCTGCAAGAAGCATAAGAGCAGGAGGTGCCCCCCTTCTCTCTCCTGCTCTGGTATAATTCTTCTTGAATAAGCAACACTTTGATGTTGCACATTTTAAAGAGCAAAACTCCCCATTTGTTGTGCAATCATCCCTCAAAAGTCCTGCGAGTGTCAAAATCTATGAAATATTCCAACATGTAATCAAAAAGAGCAATTTATACCCCCAAAGATGCCCTTGACTGTAAGCCTTAAAACTACATTGCAAATTGCGTATTTTTTTTAAAAAAGTAAATATTTTTACGACTCAGGACTTTTATTTCTTCAGATTCCCAATAAGTGCAAATCTGGGGGAAAATCTATCAACAAAGCTCTGAAAAGAATGTAGTTGCACTAAAATGCTGCTTGGACAGCTATCTTGCTTTTAATATAAAAATAGGCTACTTACTCCAGATTTAGTGGCTGGATCCACAGTCTCATAAACACCCATATAGAATTCGGGATCAAACATATCTTGGAGCATGCAACGGAATTTGACCAGACTATTTGGCTTCAAGTAATGCAGTGGAACATCATTCAAGGATGGAACCTGGTAGGAACAAAAGCAAACACACTTGTATTCCATTGAACATCATTCCCAAAGAAAATGTGGAATTAATTCACAAAGGTATAATCTTGCCAATATCACAAATATAGTTTAACACAATATACAAATAGGAAATTAGCCCCATCGGGGAGGGGTGGCAAGAAGGGAAACAAAACATCTACAATCATTCCTTTCTGGCCAGGCTCCACTGCCTCCATTCCCCACCAGATAGACTTAGAATTCACCCAGTCTACAATATTTACTGTCCAAATGCTCTCCATCAAATGTTTGTAAAATTCTGTCTTTGGCAAGTAATTATATACAATACTACAATTGCCTTTTTGCTCATTTTCTTTCAAATAGCTTTAGCCTCAACTATAAAATCAAGTACTTATGGTGCCTTCTGAACCAGCTGACAACATGCCAGAGTCAGAAAGATTCCCATCTCTTGAACCCATTAGTTAGAGTTATTTCGGCTCTCAAAGGAGAATTAAAGATCAATCGCAGATATATCTGGAACCTGTCATACCCCTTAGAAGATACTTAAGATACAATGCTATTCCTCTATTAATAAATGGAACAATCGTTAGAAATCAGGCCACCAATGCAAAGCACGGCATTTTACGAGGCCAAAAAGTTCCCTTTCTCCAGTCTCACCAATAATAAATTAGTTTGATAAACTTTAGTGACAGATGTGTAGCGATTCATCTGGTGCAATATCAATCTAGTCAATTAAAACTAATGTTCACTTTGTGCAGATAATGCCTGAAGAAATACCAAAAAGTCAATTGCTTCTCTAACAGTCGGTGTGAGGAAGTATATTAGTAAATTAATTTTGTGATTTTTTTTTTAAAAGCACAAGTAGATCACCTGAATGCAGGGAAAAACTATTTAATATAAGCAACTAAATGGATTTGTATCTTACAGATGCTTGCAGCTTTGGGCATTTATCATGGCACAATGTCAATCCAGAAATCGCCCAGTCAGTACCAAAATAATGCCCCATAAAATCCAAGGGATATTTCTTGTACAACACAACAGCATCATAAATATCACTTGCTGCATTTTAATAAAACAATATGTATTTTGAAAAATAGAGTTTATAAATAGCTTTTTTACAAACCATCACTTACCCAACTTGTCGCTGTGTTCTCCTTCAGCTTCTCTGTGAAATATTCCACGACTTTCCTTTCCCATTCACCATTGGGACCATTTTGAGCTGCAAGAACGTACAATACAAAATGACATTTGTAAAGCGCCTTTCACGTCGGGAGGACGCCCACGGCACTGAACAATCAGGGATTAGGACCTGAGCGGGAGGGGGACGCAGTGTGGATCAGAGAGGGTGGAGGGCAGAGAAGGTGACCGAAGGCACGGTCAAAGAGGAGGGTCTTGAGGCGTGCCTTGAAGGAGGCAAGGGAAAGAACAAGGTGAAGGGGAAGAGTTCCAGAGGGTGGGGGCAGACAGACTGAAGGCCCGACCGTCGATGGTAGGGCGCACCAGGCAGGGGGACATGGAGCAGGCCGGAATCTGCTGAGCGGAGAGCTTGATAAGGGGTTAGAAAGTCAGAAAGGGAAATGCCATGGAGAGAGAGAGAGAGAGAGACACACACACACACATACGGGAGATACATTTTTGATGTTGTGGAAAATGTGTGCAACCCCAGAGGGAAAAGAACTACAAGGTGAGATCAACACTTCTTTTTAAAAACAAAATACATTATGGCTTTCCTCCAAACCAAATTGGTTGCGCTTTGGGACATCCTCCCAATGTAACAGGTGCTACATAAAAGTAAATTGTATCTTTCTTAAAGGTTTTGCTTGTATTTTAGTAATAATAATACTTGCATTTGATATAGCGCTTTTCACGTCGGGAGGACGTCCCGAAGCGCTTCACAATACCGCATTATACTAGAATATATTTTCAAAAGAGTAAAGATTTCAGGCAAAAGCTGAGCACTTTATCCACCCGTTGCAAAAATGGACAGCTTCATGAGCAAAGGAGGTCTGCTCATCCTTTTCAAACCTCACACGCAGAATCACATACACAGTGAAAGTGAGATTTGGCTGTTTTTCCCACGAGGAGTCCCCCAAAATAGCATCCATACTAACGGTTGATTTACTGTACAGAGTTGTGACATGCCCAAGAAACTACATTATCGGATTATCTGTCTCTCACACACTCCAACAGAAGAAACTACCCCAAAACAGTGTAGATAGGCTTGGCAGGCATTATAAAGTTAAAAAAATCACCAATATCATCTACATTTCCCCACATACATCGCCCGAATTGCCAGCTAATCAATGTTATTTTTGACAAAGATTAAACATTTTGAGGCACTGAGAGTAATGAAAAACATTGACAAATCTTTTGGCAAATGATTATCGCCCAAATATCTTCGAAGGCACAACTGTCTTACTTCTCCCAAAACTATCCATACAATCGGGCAAAGACTAGTAAAAAAAAAATCCCAGTACAGTCTCAAAGTATTCAAACGCAGATTTAGCCGGAACCATGCAGCCAAGCAATTACGCATTAACTTTACAGATCATTTGAAATCTGAAGGCAATTTACTGTTTATTATTGATGGAAGAATTATGATATGTAATACACATATGCAGTAGTTATATAAAAAAAACAAAAGAGTGGGGAAAAATTGCACGTTCGCAGCTGCAAAAGCAAAACAAGCAAAGGCTGTCTGGCTGACGCTCGAATTTTTCAAATTAAAAACTAGAGATGATGAATCCCTCGACCTTCACGTTTGTGTTCGTTCCAACAGTCTATCTGTGGGATTTCCTTTCCACGTGAGCGGGGGGGGGGGGGGGGGGGGAGAATGCTTGTAATTCTGAAGTTTGGTTTGGATACTCTCAAGCACGGTGATGGGTATCCGCACTTACCAGACACTCGGCCGACAAAAATAAAACTTGTGTGTGTGCGTGAGAGCAACAATGAGCCCATCCATCCATCCATCCTGTATCTTAGTGGTTAGAGCGCTCGCCTCACAAGCGAGAGGACCGGGGTTCGATTCCCGGACAGGGGGCGAAACCTCGAGCAAGTTTCCTTACTCCACACGCCCCTGTTTACCAGCGGTGGTTGTTGTTAGCGGACTGGCGGACCGCTTTTGCGGGGGGGGGGGCAAAAAACCCTTCAAAATAAATAATAATAATAATAATCACAAGTCGGTCACTCAACCCACACGTGTGCATGCGTGGGGTGGGGGTGGGGGGACGCCACTGTACCCCCGATCGGCTGCCGCGTTTCGCCCACAACGTGCAGAGCCGATACTCGCTTCGCGGTGCATCCCGTGAGGCGCTCTGAGACGTCTCGAGGACACGGTCAGGCGCTACACTAAAGGCAAGGATTATTATTATTATTAATTAATTAGTTAGTTAATGACCTCCTACCTCAACACACACACACACAGACCCTCCCCCCCCCACACACAGACCCTCCCCCCCCCACACACAGACCCTCCCCCACACACACACACACACACAGCGACTGACACACTCAGCCTCTCCCTCCCTCCTTCCCGCTCCTTTTTTTGGGGGGGGGGTGGGGGTGGGGCTGGAGAGTTGGGAGTAAAGTAGGCCACACCGACCCTCACCCTCCCTCACTCACTCACCGAATACCCCCTGCACAATGCTCAGCGGGTTGTTCACCCAGTCCCCCAGGCTCGGCATGGCGCGGGCCTCTCCGACAGGGAAGGGGGCGAAGCCGCAGACACACGCCCTGTGTACGGGCGAACTTTATCCCGGGTCCCGGTGCCGCTGCCACTCCGGGTTCCTGCAATGGCGGGAAAACCTACGTCAGGACGTCGCGACGTCGGGACCGCCCCGGACGCCCAGCGTCGGTCGCCCTCGCCGTCGACGACGTCGTCGTCATCGTCGTCGTCGCACCAGCGCCGCTGACCTCTGACCCTTCCCGCCACGCACGTCACACGCTTCAGCTAATCAGCGGCGGCCAGCGGTTCCACGTCCGCTTGTAGCCCCGCCCCTCGCGGGGGCCCCATTTAAATCTGGTGCTGTTTATCCGTCAGCAAAAAAAAGTCTTCTCTCCCCCCCCCCCAAAAAAAGGGAAGGAGGGGAACCCCCCCTCCCACCCCCAAACTAAAAAAAAGTTTTGCGGGTTCAAATTTAAATTAAAAAATTAAAAAAAAAATTTTTTTTACACACACACGTACATATCAGTATCCAACAGCAACGGCAACGAAACACATACCCGCCCCATGTGGGCGTGAAACCCGCCCCCCCCCCCCGCCCCCGGCCACGCTGCTCTGGCGATTGGACCGGGCTGAACAACGACAACAACAACAACAGCAAAAACCCGCCCAATTTGAGCGCGAAACCCGCCCAGTTGGGGCGCGAAACCCGCCCCAATTCGGTGACGTTGCTGCGAGCGAGTGACCTCTCCCCCGCCCCGCCCCGCCCCGCCCCCCCCATATACCCACCCACCACCGCGCGCGCGCGCGTGCGCGTGCGCGAGCCGGACCTGAGCGGGGGCTTCGCGGAGCCGCTTTGGCGACGTGTTAAAAAAAAAGCCGAGCTCGCGAGGGGTGGAGGGGGGGAGAGAGAGAGGGAGAGAGGGGGGGCCTCCTGCGGCCTGGACCGACCGACCGACCGACCGGCACACCCACAGGAGAAACGGCGGCGACGACGGCGGCGGTGGTTTGAGGGGCAAATCGATCAATCGATCGATCGATCGCTCGTCAATAATCACAGCGGCGGATCGAAAATCATGGCCGCCGAAAAGAAGCCCAACACCAACCTGCTCTTCTCCTCCGACACCGACTTCAGCTTCCCCGTGCCCTTCATCCCCGTCAGTCAGGCGGCGGCGGCGCCGGCGGACACGTCTCTCCTCTCAGCCGGTGGGTATCCGGGGATGGCGGGTCTCTCTCTCTCTCTCTCTCTCTCTCTCTCCTCGGCCTCTCCCCTCCACTTTCTCCTCAGACCCCGGGGACCTGCCTCCCAAGAGGGTGGGGGCGTGGGGTGGGGTCGGGGGGGAAACCTCTCGTATTCCCTCCTCAAACTGCCATCCCCTCCATCTCTCCCTTTCTCTCTCCCTCTCTCTCTCTCTCCCTCTCTCTCCCTCTCTCTCTCAGTCATAATTCCTTCAGAAACCTAACAATGAATGGGGGGGTCTCACTTCAATCCCCGACCGCTCCGCGGGGTCAGCGCTGTGGGCGGTGGGGGCTGCCCCGTTTCGCTCCGCAGGAGGTGCGGGCGGTTGGCTTGACCGGCGTATCCCGTGAAGCGCTTCGAGACGTCTCGGAAGACGTGCCGAGGCGCTGTATCAAATGCAAGGATTATTATTATTATTATTTGTTGCAGGCGCAGCCGCGCGCGTGTGCGTGTGGGGTGGGGGTGTCCGTAGGCTTTACGCCGCTCGGGACGGTGATGGTTGAGTTGGAGACCCCTGGAAGCATCCGCTCGAGGGATTATAATATACAATGATAAAAGTAATAATCCTGGCGTTCGATGCAGCGCCTTAGCACGTCTTCGAGACGTCCCAAAGCGCTTCACAGAACGTACTGGAATTGGCTGCCAAAGTGAAACGGCCGTGGGTGTTGTGGACGAGACGTGGCGGCCAATTGCGCACAGTTGTGTCCCACAAACAGCCGTGGGTCGAGTGGCCAAATTATTATAGACCTGGAGACCAAAGTTATACATTTTTTATATAGGGGGGAGAGGGGAAGGGAGTGAGTTATTCTGGTCTCCGGTCTGATGGTCTAGTTGTTTCTCGCGTAAGGTTTTTAACAAATTATATTTTTAATAATGAGGAAGAATCCGGGCATTTGATAGAGCGCCGTATCACATTGCGGAGACGTCCCGAAGCGCTTCACAGAATATACTGTAGAGTGATTTGACAGTGTTTTTCTGGGCGAAATGTGTGATCTGCTCGTATTGATGCTGTGTGTATAAAAAGAACAAGCAAACAAACAAGTTTTGTGGGGTGTTTCTGCGCTTTTTAAAAAAGGCTTAATTTTTCACTAGTTGGTTAGTTTTACTGCATTTTAAACAAAAAATCTCAGCCATTCAGTTGTCAGAGCCAGATTTCCCTTTATTTTTAATGACTAATGTATTAGAAATCTGATTGTTATTTTTTTTAAAAATAAGATGACTGCAGAAAATCAGTCTAAACGTTGCAAATAAGTTGAGGGTTAGAGCACGTGATTAGTGTAACTGGAAAAAGTGGGCTGTCTTTCATGCAAATTTTTTTAGAAGCTGTAAAATCAGAGCATTTGTTTCAACTAAACTATTTCTTTCAATAAACCAGTGAGTTATTTTATATAATTCATACTGTATCAGTTTATATAGGTCATGTAAGACGAACAATACTGCATATAACATTTTAAAAATAGGAGGAATGTATACTCTGTGGATACGAAAGAACATCTCGAAGTGGAAGCTGAAAGAACTTGGAGTGTTGATTGACTCAAAGTCATTGCTCACCATATCAAAACAACAACAACAAAATTACCAAAACACAAAATACTGTAGATGCTGAAAATCTGAAAACAAAAACAGAAGTGGCTGGGAACACTCAGCAGGTCAGGCAGCATCTATGGAGAGAGGAAAGTGAGTCAACGTTTTGGGTCCACGGCCCTTCGTCAAAACTCAGTTGACTCACTTTCTTTTCTCCATAGATGCTGCCTGACCTGCTGAGTGTTCCCAGCCACTTCTGTTTTTGTTAAAAACAAAATTACCTTTGTACGTAGCGCCTTTCACGTCGGGAGAACGTCCCAAGGCATTGGACAGTCAGTGTTTCGGACCTGAGCTGGGGTTGAGATTGGAGAGGGTGGAGGGCGGCGGGGGGGAACGAGAGTGATCAAAGGCATGGTCGAAGAGGAGGGTCTTGAGATGCGTCTTGAAGGAGGCATAGGAGAGTGCGAGGCAGAGGGCCTGCAGGATGGAGTTCTAGAAGGGAGTGGGCAGAGTGGCTAAAGGCTTGTCTGCAAATGGTGGAGCAGGCGAGGTGGAGGACATGAAGCAGGCTGGAGCCCGCTACTTGACTACTGTTTGTGGGACACTGCTGTGCGCAATAGGCTACCACGTTTCACCCATAAAATATACAGTCAATTCAATTTACAGTATATTCTGTGAAGTGTTTTTAGACATCTCAATAACGTTAAAAGGCGCTATATCATATGCAAGGATTATTATTATAAATCTTCCAGTTCCCCAGAAGTCATAATCCAACTGTAGTGTCCTCAGGTAATGATGTACCTGGAGTATTGTATACAATGTGTGCCGCTACAACCACTAGGGCTTTAGGCACATGCTGTTCACAGGGCCTAGACAGCAAGGGGGCCCTAACCATTGTGAAACTCATTGAAATCCCCTTCCACCAACCTAACCTACGTGATCAGGCCCTCACCAGCTGACCTCCAGCCAATAGGCATGCCGCTGGGTCCGGATATCCAACCCCTAAGTTTTGTTGCCCAGGGACCTAAGGTAAGGGCCCCCGGAATCGAGCTTTGCATGGACAACCTGCAGGACAAACACCATCCCAGGCCACAACTTAGGAGGTCTGTTGAGGCCCTAGAGAGAGTATGTAGGAGAACAATGTGGCTGATCCTCTGTGTATAATATAATGAACCTCCTTGAATACAATAATCCTCCTTGTATTTGATGTAGTGCCTTTCACTTTGGGAGAATGTTGTGGAGCCCTCGATGTTGGATTCGTTTAGAAAACAGCTAGATTTTTTTAAAACAAAGTATATACTGTATTTATTTGTAGATAGAATATATATGCACACTTATCTCAAGGAAACCGTTCCGAAAGAAAAAGGCAGCTCATTATTATCCCATTACAGGACGCAACAGCCCCTTGTGCCGGGGAGGTTGCCTCTGCACACTTCACACTGGTGGAGGGACCAAGGCTTCCACACTTCGAGGTTCTGCGCCTTTTACAGGGTGCAGTTGCAAGGTCGGTCTTGTGCCCCCCTCCTTTATGGGGAGTGGGGACAGGTTCACGATACACAGGATGTGCACACATTTTTGTGACACTCCTTTTTAACACAATTGGGATCGCCCCTGTGTACACGGCAAACATGTGAACGCATTGTACCCATTAATTTAGAAAACAGCTTGATGCTGTAATGGATGGAGGAAGGTGGATTTTCTTGAAGGATGAATTCAAATATGCTGAAGGGCTTTCTTGATCCTGTGGTTTTGTGTTCTTTATGATGTTGGGTTTATATGCAGAGATATGCACAGTGTATGTTTTTGAAAACTAGTCATAAGCAAATATGAGTTGTGAAGGAGAGTCTGGCACAATTGTACTTCCCTCTCCCTACCATTATTCTCCTCTCTGCCTGTGCAGGTAGGAAAGTTGTGTACAATTAAATCATTATATCAGTAGCATTGAGGGGAATTTTCTTATAACTGTGAACACCACATCAAAGTAACATTAAAAGTATAACACTGAATAACTAGCATAAAATTTATCATACATTTTTGGGGATAATTCAAGTGTGTGTCAGTCTGGCTCAGTTGGGAGGACTATCGCCTCTGAGTGAGAAGATGGTGGATTTTTGCTCTACTCAGGACTTTGGTTCACAGCCTATGTTGATACTTCAGTGCAGTGTTGGGTGTGTGATGTGCTGCAATGTTGGAGATACTTGTCGTCTGATGAGGCGTCAAACCGAGGTCCCAGCCAGCTGTTCAGGTCGAAGTTAAAGATTTCAGACTAATACTCAAAGAGAAGGGACTTTCTTCTGGTGTCCTAGCCAATAGATAAAATTGGTCAATCACTTTACACAGCAACAACTTGCATTTATAGAGCGCCCTTCACTCGGGGCAGTGTCCCGGAGGCTGTTTTCGGGGGACATTACTATCTGCAAATTGATTGCCATGTTCCCTCAAGCAATAGTCATTCCACTTTACAATATATCTTCCAGTAAACATTGTTTTCTTTCAATAAAGTTATTCAGTCCATTATCTGTCTTGCTGATTTGTTTTACAGCAGATGAATCAACAGATGTTGGTGAAGAGGATAGTTTTCTGGGCCAGACTTCTGCTCCTAGCAACCAGCCACCAACATTCAGCTATTTTTCCCAGGCGATAAGTAACAATGATCCTTTTGCAAATATCGGAAGCCCCTCTTTCACAACGACAACATCACAAGCAGCGACAACTTCGTTCTCAAAGCCTCCAGCAGCAGTTGGTCTTGCCTCGACCACCCAATCTGGGCATGATCCTTTTGCATTTCAAGCTCCACATTCTCAGCCAGGTTACGCAAGTCCCTTGGCTTCACAGTATCCTAGCACAACTCACCAGAATGCTCAACCTGGGATCCCCCCACCGACTCCCTTCACATCTCCTCCTCCCGTTCAGACCCAGCAGAGTTATAACCCTTATCGGCAAAATCCACAGAGTAACCGAGCTAACCCATACATTGCCCCACCTCAGTTTCAACAAGGTCAAGCTCACCAGCAGATGCCTCCCCATCACCCTTCTGCAGCACCCACTCAAATGTATCACTCTCCACCACATTCCTTGCCACAGGTAGGTCAAGCTGCTATCTCCTAAATTACCATAGAGTACATGTGTGTTGTGCTAACTGAATTTCTGTTACAGTGTAAAATAATCTGCCCCAAATTAAAAATGCAATCTATTTGTTAGTATCATTTTGAATTTAGTTTCCTTTGTCATAAAATTCATGGACCTGAATTTATTGTTTTCTTATAAAGAGTTGAAATAAAGAATTTCATTCAACGAGCCCTCTCCTATGCCATTGCAGCCAAATATCTTCATTCTAAAAAGTGTTGTACTGCTGTGTTATATACACAAAAAAAAGTTTGACGAGTGGAAGGAATATTTTGTTCCATGGCACTAGATTTTTGCCAAGCTGACTATTTTTTCACAATAGTTTAGTTTTCTGGGAAGTAGCATTGTTTTACATTAATTAAGCTAAATTGGTTAGTTAAGCACTCTGAGACTCCGGTCTGCTTCACATCCCCTGCCTCACTCACCCCTCTATTGGCAGGTGGGCCTTCTGCCACTTGCCTCCACCCTCTGGAACTCCATGCTGCAGTCCGTCCGCCTTGCCCCCTCCCTTGCCACCTTCAAGACCCATCTCAAGACCCTCCTCTTTGACCATGTTTTCGATCTCCCTGCTTCCACCACTGCCCTCCACACTCCACGACTCCCAGCTTGGGTCCATAACTCTGTCTGTCTAGTCCCTCGGGACATTCTCCCGACGTGAAAGGCGCTTTACGAATGTAGCTTTGTTGTTGTTGTGAATGTAAGTTGTTGTTGGAGTTTTGTTTTGAATGATTCAATTTCACAATTGCCTATTGTGTGTTCTTTCAGAAATAATAATTGGTGCATCTCTTTTTCCAGCCACCTATAGGGGAGAGCATGGCTCTGACCCCCGTTTCTAAACCCATATCTTCAGCAATACAACCATTGCTCAGTTTGCCCTATAACATTTATGAAGCTGTTCGACCGCACTGGTTCTTCTGCAAGTTGGTAGAATGTAAACCAGTCTGGATGCCGTTCAGTTTTCTGGACACAACGAAACTGGAGGAAGTTTTCAATTCTGGTAAGTAGAAAAACATGTCATTTCAAGATCCTTTTAGCACCATTATAAGTGACTTCTGCTTCCCAATTTTGGCTGTCAGACTGCTGCAACTTAAAAAAGTGCACCTACTGTGAACAGAATAAATCTCTTCTAGGATTCTAATGTCATTGTCACATGTATTTGATAATGCATGGTAAGTGACATTTTTCCCATTTGCAGAATGAATGTTTGCATTAATAGTTTCTGTTAGTGCTTTGATTACCCTCCTGAGAGAGCCAGCTCATGCTGGCGTATGGTTCAGGAAGATCTGTTCCTACCTCCCTATTTGAGTAATGGAAGAATTGCAGACATGTCTGGCCCACATCACCTGTTGGTCACATGCACACCTTCTAGAAGAGAATGCTGGGTTGTGATCAAGAGTGGAAGCCGTGTCTCTTCTTCCCTCTCTTTTCCTGCCCCCTTCCCATCTGCTTGCCCAAGGCTAGTCCCTGTGGCTGAGATTGATTTGGTCACTCAATCCTAGACTGTTTGTGGGCCATTGCTGTGTGCAATTGGTTACCACGTTTCACCCACAAATACACAGTCAATATATTCTGTGAAGCGCCTTAGGACGTCTCAACGATGTGATAAAGTGCTATATCAAATGCAAGATTATTATTATTGGATGACTTTTTAAACATATCTATGTTTAAGATTGTTTAATATCTTACGTCTTGTCCTTTGCCAGAAATATATTGTTTTGATGTTAACTGACTCTTGTACTTTTATATTTTTGGAAAATAGAAACCACTTTAGCACACTTTACATATTGTATATACTGTATCATATTAAAACTCGTATTCCGAAGTGGAATCTTCTATTCCAAAAGAATTGTGCTCCAATGCATTTGTAACATCAAAATTAATATATAATAACAATCGTATAATATGTTAAAGCTTTGACTAATTGCTGAGTAATTTTGGAAATTGAATGCAATTTTGTGTTTTTATTTTTTCAGCACTGATTGAAAATGCAGCATTTTAATAGTTAACCAATATTGATATTATATTAATTGTATTTCAAATGTTGTATTTTGGGACTCTAACTCAATCACTGTGAATTCCCTGAGTGATAGGATTGCTAATAAGCAGCAATTTAACCAGTATAATGTTGTGCGATTGTCCCGTGCTGCAGCCTGGTCTGGCTGATTGCTGCCACAGCATGTTATCTTTCTACTTCAATCTTCATTGTAAGCGTTGCAATTGTTCATTTGTGCCATTAACAATGGGATCAATACTGTATATGAAACAAAAGCTGACCACAGAAAACAGTATATAGAGATTAGAATCCATGTATGGCACAAAACAAAGGTACATCCCTGGAGTCTGATCCCTCCTGAGGCAGAGTGCCTCCTTCTGCGTCGGTTAAAGTGAGATGTTCTGCTTGCACAGTACAGTCCATCCATGACTGTTTGTGAGACAGTGCTGTGCGCAATTGGCTGCTTGTGTTTCGCCCACAAAATATCCAGTCACTACACTTTACAGTATATTCTGTGAAATGCTTTGGGACATCTTGAAGACGTGATAAGGCGTCAAATGTGAGAATTATTATTATCTTGGCAAGGAGTTAGAGGTAGGCGGGTTGGAAGACTCAGAAAAGAGAATTGAAGCATGGGAAATGTGATGGGGGTGGGAGAGATTACCAAACCAGATTTGAAGGCAACATTCTTCTGCTTTCACATTGGTTTTGTCTTAATTTATCATAACTTAGTTAGGGGCCGAGCGAGATGGTTTTTCAGTTTTAGATACATAATAATAATCCTTGCATTTGATATCGCATCTTCAATTCAGGAGGGCATCTCAAAGCGCTTCACAGGAGTTACTGTAAAGTTGCCCAATAATGTACACTTTTCAATGGATGTGTGTGTATATTTTTGTGTCCAATTTATTCTCTCAATAACATTATTGTGCATAATTTCTACCACATTGATAATTAATTGATTGAGGAGTTGTGCTTCATCGGCATTCCTGACATCCTGGGAGGTTATTTGCTTCATTGTGGCAGGAACATACCACAAGGGAATCCAACTCCTATCTCTGCGAGCCACAGAGGGTGCCGACAATGGAGCCTTGATTAATTCTGTTTAGGCTCAACTTTAAACTAGATTCCTGATAGTTTTCATATGGAAATCCAGGCAGCTCTATTGTTGATACATTCTGCAGATTCCCTTCAGAAATATCACGCACGGTTTCTCAGCATGAGGTTTAGAACTGCACAGAATGATACAGCACGAAAATAGGTCATTCACGCAGTGAGTTAGTTGGTGTTCATACTCTACTCAATTCTCCACCCCTCCTATACTCTGATATATCCTTGTATCCCTTTGTCACACTTTGCATTCTTCTCAAATCACTTCACATCACCGTTGAAGTTATTTGGTGAAGAGAAATTTCTGATTAAGCAGCCTCGCCAGTTAATTATTTTTCACCTACGTGTTGCTTTTTTATAAAAATATTGATTAACTGTTGCTTTAGTTTATTTGGTAGGAGAATGATTTCCTCCTCGCACATCCATTTGCTGTGACCTTTCAGTCAGCTTTTCAGTACAAATGTTAAGCAAACATTTTTGCATTGCAATTTCTAGTACAACTGGACCCAGAGAATGTTGTTGTATGTACTGATGGCGGTCGCTATGATGTTCGTCTGTACGATCGCATGAGACGTGCGGTGTATTGGGAAGAAGAAGATTCTGAAGTGAGGCGATGCACTTGGTTTTACAAGGGGGACTCGGACAGCAGATTTATTCCTTACTCCGAGGAATTCAGTGAGAAATTAGAGGTACAGAACCCTGTAAAGTTTCAAAATAAAATTGTAGGTTCACAAATGGTTGCAAGTTTTGAGTTGGGGAATTGATTGAACCATTGATAACACCTAATATCTTGTATGTTAATGGATTGATTGGTACTTATCCCTTGGCATTAGGAATAAAATTGTCTAAATAATCTATTGTCTAAATAATCCTTTATTGTCTAGTTTTTAATGAGTCACAGAATTCCTACCTGGTAAAATGTAGGTTAGCAATACCGTACTTCTATCCAATCAATGGGATTTTTTGAATACAGTATACATTAATGCATTTTAAATGAATCTTTCCAATTCTGACTTCTCTGTAATTACTGTTGGGTAATTTGATGTTTGATATCAGCAACTAATTCTAAATTATTCTGTTTTAACATTGGTGTTCAAGTGAAAGATCCCCAATGATTGTAGGATGGGAGAAAATGAGCAAATCTGAAGTTTTCGGATCCTGCTGATTTTTTTTGTTTATGTGCAACCTTGCTATAAATGCCATCGTGGAATATGGAAGGATGTCATTCAAGTACCGAGTTGTACCAACGCTAAACCATTCCGTTGTCTGGTTAGCGATTAAATCAGCAATTCACTGAGTTGCAGAACTATTTGACGTTTACCTTCAGTAAATGTTTAAAATAAACGTTTTGTGCATGCATAATGTGTCTGCCGTCATCTCGCAGCTTATGCAATGGTGTCACTTTAATGCAGGTTGCACAATGCAGGTTGCTTTCGATCATCCTGTTTGCAGAATGAGAATTTCCAACACACAAGATCAGTTTTCCCATCATATCTGTGCCAGCTCTCCGAAAGAGCCACCCATTACCCTGCCATTTTCTTATATTCCTCAATATTTCTCTATTTCAAATATTTGTTCAATTTCCTTTTGAAAGCTATTGTTGATATCGGGCCAAAACACACGTTTAGTGGGGCATTTGATTGATGCTGTTAATGTAGCAATTTGCGGCAAAAACTCCCAATCCTTTCCATCTTTTTGATACTTGAGACATTTTCTAAACGCAAGCTAGCCTTTCAGATGAGTAGCCGAGTCTAAGGAATTGATATTTTCGTGTGTAGTTTTATTTTCATTTCTCTTTGACCGTGCCTTCAGCTCCCCTCTCGACTCTCTACCCCCTCCTCGCTCTCACCCTGACCATTTCCCCCACTGCTTGGGTCCTGACCCAACTGTACAGCGCCTTGGGACGTCCTCCCGACGTGAAAGGCGCTCTATAAACGGAATCTTGTTGTTGTTGTAGAAATAGTATTGATACCCACAGAATACACTGCTATACCACGTTCATATATTCAAGCACTGTGTTTCCTTTACAATTAATATTTAACCTATGAGATTAAACAATGTTGGATTGTGTTTTATTGGGAGGATATTTCATAAATGCTTTAGTGAAAAATCTGTCACTTTAAAATTTGTACTAAAATTAAAGCGAGTGAGAAAAAGAGTAAATATTCACAATCTACACCTGAAGTAACTTTGGAATGCAGGGGAAAGCCAGCTGAAAGCACTGGGGAATATCCTCACATCTGTTTCTGTTTTGTTTGCAGGCGGAATATAAAAAAACCGTAACCAGCAACCAGTGGCACAGAAAACTAGAGTTCCCAAGTGGAGAAACCATTGTTATGCACAACCCCAAGGTACAGTCTGCATAAATCACACGCATTCTTGCTCATTAACCATGAGGAGTCCTGTAGCTCAGTGGTTACAGCAGTCGCCTCGCAAGCGAGAGACCTTGAGCAGGTTTCCTTACTCCAAACGCCTGATAATAATCCCTCAAGAAAAAAAAATAATAAAATTGGTCACTTCAACCCATGACACTGCTGTGCGCAATTGGCTGCCATGTTTCGCCCACAAATATACAGTCAATTCACTTTACAGTATATCCTGTGAAGCGCTTTGAGACGTCTCGAAGACGTGAAAAGCGCTATATCAAATGCAAGGATTATTATTAAAGTAAAAGATCTCTGCATTTGTTCAGCAAGAGGGAATGGCGACTTCAATTCCCCACATAATTAACTGGATGCTTTTGTGGCGTGTTAATCTTGGTAGCTGAACAACTATGGAAAGATGATCTGTGGGTGCTACCTTCCCACTGTAGAATAGCTTGACAACGCTAAAAACTGTTCAGGCTCAACGGTAAAGAAAGAGGATTTGGATGAGGTACCAGTGCGCTTTCAAATAAAGGGGAGAAAGTTGCAAAGGTTTCTGTTGAGCTGTACTTTTACAAGGGATTGTTTCGACATGCATTACTTTATACATCCCATTTCCCCTAATGCATTTGTCTTCTACTGCATGCATATCTGCCTTCCAATCTTATTAGTAATAATACAATTTGAAAAAGTCAACAACTCTTGGATGGCTCACATAGGAAAGGCACTGTGTGTTGGAACTAAACCGTACCCACCCAGGCATTGACTACTGAATTGCGCTGTGTTTGCTGTTCTACATTGGCATGCTGTAATTGCTTCTGTGTCCCTGGGCTACAGAAAAGAAAAATCAGCTTTGTTTACCCCTGCTGGTTTCTATCCAGTGACCCCTACTTTATACTGAATATCAGGTGAGGGCAGGATCAGGTTTGGGCATGAAGCTCACACAGTCAAACAGCCTGCCAACAATCATCCAGGCTGATGAAGTGTACACTAGTATTTATCTCTAACCTGTGGGGGGGGGAAGAGGTAAAAAGCTATAATTAAATCAAACCAGGTCATGGATTGATACAATTGCTTCCAGGTGATAGTTCAGTACCAGTCTTCCTCGATGTCAGATGAATGGGGAATGACACAGGATGGGCAGACGAGGCCAAGAGTTGTCAAGCGAGGGATCGATGCTGATCACGATGAGATTCCTGAAGGTACCTGTCTGATCATTCAGCTGACCTTTACTACATTGCACCACTGGTTTGATTCTGAAGATCCCAGGTTTGAATCCATCTTGTGCTGATCTCTGCTGGGACAGTGGCAGGTGTGACAGATTTCCTGGGTTAAATAGTTTGCTGGGGGTGGTGCATAGAGGAAAGAACATACTTTAATAAAAACGGTATCTAGATCCTTGAAGAGTTTTGACTATTCTAACAATGTTCTAATGTTCTTATGTCGCACCTGAATAGCTATGGGGTTATTAGGCAAGGCAATTGTAAATCTGTGGCTTAGCCTTCTCTGTCTCTTTCCCACCCCCCAGGTGAGCTGGCTCAAGTCGATCATGTGGTTTTCATGGCACATGGAATCGGACCCGTGTGTGACCTGCGCTTCAGGAGCATTGTTGAATGTGGTAAGGCTATTGTCAAACTGATCATTCCTCATGCTTTATTACGCGTTGTTTTACTCTGATCCATGGCAGTGCCTTGACAGCACAGCCAAAGAGCCAGCTGGTCTGTTCCTGGAATATATTGAACCCCGACTAATAAGAACCACAATGAGATGTGGCTGAAGGACCATACAGAGCATTTCTTTGGAGTCCAGGTGATCAATCCAAAAAAGTTACATGAGCTTCTCTAATGAAATTCATATAAAATATTGAGCAATAGGAGTTTTTGTTTTAAAAAAAATTGCTTCAATTGAAATAAAAATTAATCCTCAAGCACCTCAGTTCTAATGGCTTAAGTTAAAAATGTGTTTTATGGCCAATTATGAACCTTGAGCCAAGTTAGTCATAATTTTTTTGCACCGTGTAGATTAGTGTTTTGAGTTGTATTAACGTGATGACATTCATGGAAATTTCCGATGGCGTTGGTATCTTAACCACAAGAGGGCTCTGTCGATACAAGCGATTTCATTTTGCAATCAGCTCTGCTGTTAAATTTGATAAAGCGAAGATTCTGGGAATTTCAACCCAGTTGCCTCAGTGGAAATGCAGTTTAGTGCTTTTATTGAAAATGTTGACCAATTTACAAATGCTACATTTGCCCATCATTTGGGCGATAGGTTTTGGCAACGTTGAGAGGTGAAAGGATAATGTTCCAAATGCCTTTCAACTTCTCAAAGTAAAATGGAGCGAAAGTGGATTCTTGGAACTTGTTTCAAGGAGAAATGTTTGATGTACAGTATTGATTTTGCGGAGAAACTTACAATTTGATGTTTTGATAGGCAAGTAAAATTGAACCACAGCATATCTTTGACATCTTGTCTAACAGCCTAGTTTATTATTCAGTGTCTGATCTTCATTAGGCTGGGAAGTTAATCTGTTGAGTGATCTGTTTATCCAGAGGTATTTGTGAAGGAAGCCTTTGGAAGACAACTTCTAATTGTAGTACCACATTTCGGCCATTTGGTGGCACTGTGGACATACAAGATTTGAATGGTATAATAACAACTTGTAAATTCCCTTGAAAATAATTAGGGTTTTGTCTGAAAATTCTGGATAAAAATATAAATATGATCGAAGAGTGAATGTTTGAATTGACTAAATAAAGCCAACTGTCAACCGTTCCTCCTCGTAAGTGTTTATCCCGTTATTAATAATTCTTGCGTTTCGATAAACAACAAATGACATCTGTATTGCGCCTCTCACGTCAGGATTGGGGGAGGGTGGAGGGCAGGGCAGAGCGGAGAAGGAGGGTGATTGAAGGTACGGTCAAAGAGGAGAGTAATGAAACGGGTATTGACGGAGGCAAGGGAAGAAGCGAGGCGGATGGACTGTGAGATGGAGTTCCAGAGGGTGGGGGCAGAATGGCTGAAGGCACTCCCGCCAATGGTGGGCCGGTCAACGCGGGGGACGTGTTATAGATACAGCGTCTAACATTAAAATAAAGTTTCACAAGGTTGCTGTCAAATGCACTGAGCTAACAGCAATGAGATGGATGATTTATTTGGAGGATTGTTGGATCAGACACCATGGAAAAATTGCGTCCATTTATTATAAATTGTACGAGTGAATGTGTGTATAGTGTTAAAAATATTTCTGTTGTGTACCCTCTTTTATCTCTGTTAGTTTCTTTCAGTTTGCCTCAGGAGCTAGAATGATACAGCATAGTTGTATTTGCAGCCATTTACAGTTTATACTGAGCAGATGACTGCTACCCATTAGAATAATCTTTGATTGACTTCCTGTTGCACAATAGTTAAGTGTTAAATCCTGTATTTTATCTAATTGAAGAAATTGATATTTTAAAGATTTAAACTTAGTTATGCAAATGTCACAATACAGTTAAGTTTTGTCTGCTATTCAGTGCAAATGGAAAAGGTACCTCCATTGCATTATTCCCAAGTCTGTAATTTTGTGTAAAATTCCATAGTATTCCACTTCCGCCACTTCCTTGGTGACACGGAAGACTTGATTGTGCTGGCTTAAGATTATTTGCATGCAGCAAAGTCATAAATTCTGTGTAATTGTTTTTGTATTGGATCTATTTGAGAAAATCATTGGACTCTGAGCAGACTCTGAATATTGTGCATTGTTTTTCCAGTCGATGAGTTCAGAACCGTTTCTCTGAAACTACTGCGCACACATTTTAAGAAAGCAGTGGATCAGCAAAAACTCACTCGAGTTGAATTTCTTCCTGTTCATTGGCACAGTGCTCTTCATGGAGATGCCACTGGAGTAGATAGGTAAATCTCCACTTGTTATCAAAATAAATGTGTTGTATTTATTGACATTTCCAGAAGTGGACTACAATATAGGAATTTTGTTAAATGTATTCTGACTTTTATTGTATTTATCTAAGCATTCTTAATATACTAATGGAATGCTACATTCTGGTTTCTCTGTGCAGGAATTATTTGCTTACAGCTTTGGGGTTGTCAGATCCAAAGGCACTTCAATATGTGCTTTGCAATATAAAACAATTCTCAGGACATCTTCTGAATTGTTCTTTGCATTGAGATCAGCAATGATTGTTTGACATGAGATGGCAGCAAAAGCATTGTTTGCCCCAATCCTTCACAAGTATCCCTTTGTAAATTCACCAAATTCCTATTCTGAACTAAAAATATGATGCTGTTAATGCTGGTTCTGTGCATTTTGTGGCTTTAAAATGTAATATTTGTTCAATATAAACTGTGTACCCAATGGTGATGTTTACAGCATCCAGGAATGAAAAGAATGCTGACTTGCCCAAACTACTGTCCTTTGAGATAATTGAGTACAGGTTGAATCAGTGCAGCTTAAGTGACTTTATGCATTATATAATAATATTTATTTATGCATTAGCTTTATCAAAACTGGCTCCAATTTAAATTTTAGGTTTATATCTGTCAAATTGTTCAGAGCTTTGTTTGACTTGCATTGTGTTTTCTCCCCTATTATTCCAGGCGTATCAAGAAAATCACATTACCAAGTATAGGCCGCTTGCGCCATTTTACCAATGAGACTTTGTTGGATATATTCTTCTACAACAGCCCTACGTACTGTCAGACCATAGTGGATAAAGTGATTGCAGAAATCAATCGGCTATATGCTCTCTTCTTAAGTCGAAATCCTGATTTCAAAGGGGGCGTCTCAGTGGCAGGACACAGTCTAGGTAACGCAAGTGGCCTTGCTATGCTGTTCAGTGTATACACATGCATGTTGAATTTAAAATTTGTTATAGATAAAGGAGCAATGATTCATTAAATATGTTTTATTTTAGAGAAATTGGTAAACCATTGAGGATCCAGCTGATTTTAGTATTGCCCCAGCAATGCTGTTTTCTGGATACATTGGCACAAGGATAGATTAAGCCTCTTATCCCCAATACTCAGACGGTATATAAACTTTAATGCAGTACTTAACATTCACCTATCGGTGATAAACAGAATAAATGAGACTGATCAATGACACAACCAGAATTTGTGGGAAATGCATTCAAAAAAAGAATGAAAGAAGACCAGTGACTTGAGTTATTGTCTTGTCTGAAATTGTTGCGATTAATATTGATTTCCTCCCTCCCACCACCACAACCACCAAATTACATCTGTTGTGTTCCCAACAAACAATGTACTTCTTACAAATGAGGACATGCTGAATTCTCTATGTCTCCATCACTAGATGAAAATCCCCCCCAGTTTAAACTAATTTCTGTGATTTCACTAAACTATACGCTCTTTTCTTAAGTCTTAAGTGAAATATCCTTACATTCCCTGGGTTCCTTTTCTAAATGATCATGCTGTCAGTGTAGTCACCTGTTTAAATATTCTGAGCTTGAATTAACTTTTGCCTCAATAATTCAAGACCCTTTTCCAGACTGTCGTCAAACTTCAGATTGAACTTTCTCTCATCAGACTCTTGGCTAACTTCTATGTGGGACAGGCTGGAAACTAAAATGTCAGATTTACTTTGCTATATTCATGGACATCGTGAATTTACAGACGTTTAATTTACTGTAAAAAAAATTATAATTTGGGGCAGTCTGGGACTAGAAGCCTGAATGTGGTTGGCTGAGAGTGACCTCGAGTGCACAAATTACACTTTATGTCAGAAAGATTAGGTGCGCAGAAATTTTGTGCATTATGAATATTTCTTTCTTTGCCTCGGGTCTTTGAACAGTAATTTATAACTTGTAATAAGTTAAATCGTTCCGGATCTCAACAAATTATAAGTGGTTTGTCTCATCAGATACTTTTCACAAATCTGCACAATCGATATTTTACTTTTGTTTGCTCCCTACCCAAACCCATAAATGTTGAACTTTCACATGGAGTCGATCTCCTCTCCTGTCTGCCCTTCCCACTCTTTACTTGTGATTTTCTTGTTTAATTTACCGTTTTACTGCAGAGGTAACGCACCACTTAACCAAAGTTGGCGAGGTGCCCTCATGCCATCCGGGGAGTTTAGTATCGCATTCTGTGTTAGGTTCCGCTCCCACCTCTGCATGCTGAATGTGTACTACCAGCACTAAATGCACGCTGGAATGTAGTGATGTACGCACTACCATTTGGTACACTACAGGTATAAATGCCTGTTAAGTGTGTGCGGTGAAGCTGTTGTACATGCTGTATGAAGATTACATTTGCATTATTGGAATGCCCCCCCCCCCCCATGAATGTTAGGGACTGGCACAACTACATAGTGCAAGATCTGGATAAATGATTGGCGCTCTCATGCCATGTAACGACGCATTAATTGTTTCGTCCATTTCAGAAGCTTTTTTTAAAAAAAAACTTATGAGCTGCTCATCTGAAGAAAATAATGAAGAAAGATGCTTGAGAGAAAGGGATGTTAAGGTGATATTAACATTTGGGATGTCATGCTTCAGCCATGCGTACTCTAAAGATAATGGATAGTTAAGGGCTTGAATCCCCACTTAAAATGTCTTACTGCAGGTCAATGAGATTCCTTATTAACATGATTCAAGTAATAAAAGCAGGAATCCACAGTGGAATGTTGATTGGTGTATCAACATGCAAGAAATCTATACCTTCTCTTTCAGCTTTTTTGGGGAGTTTTATAACTGCTGTTTAATGTTGCCCACAATTCCTGCATTTGGTTCTTACCATAACGATTGATTAAAATGTGGCTTTCCCCCCCACTCATCCCCACCCTCAGAAGATTGACACCACTATAGCTTCCTGCAGATCAAAGGTTTTATGAAATCCCTCAAAGCGTAGGAATATCGGTTTGTGTGGCTCTAAATCAATGCTGTGTATCAAGAGAAACCTAATGATTTGAAGATGTATTCTACATTGCTAAGCAATCGAGGATTTCTTTGTTGTACATTCCCCTATTTTTGATAGAATAGTCTTTGACTTGCTTTTGAGCTACACTCAAATTAGGTATAACCTTGAAGAGTATTGACTTCACGGTTTGATTTATCACCTCATCAGGCAGCTCCATTCTCAGTGATTAGCAGATAATAACGCTCCTTATGTGTTTCTATAAATCACTTCCAAATCTTCTACATCCGTTTTTTGGGGCTGGGGGTGGGGGATTCATGTGATAATTTGGTTAAAGTTTTCAAAGCAAAAGAACAAATTATTATTTAGAATAACAATTATCAGGCAATTTACTGGGCTGCTGGTAGAAGATAATCAATATTCATTGAGTAGTTTTTTTAAAAAAAGATGAAAATCTGCAGTAAAACAGATATCCTAAAAATACACTGCACTTTATTCAGCATCTGAAAAGGAAAATTATTTCAGTTGTGAGTTTTCATTGTTCTGATAAAAGGTCACACCAGAAATGTTCACCATTTTTTCTTTATATGACTTTGAATGATCTGCTGTGAAATAAAATCACAATTGCTGGAATCGATGTTCGTTCAATCTTTCTACCTGTTCTTTTGATGCTGGTTTCATTTCTTTTGGTGTAAGGAAATGGGATTCTAAAGGTTTTTTATTTTATTCATCTTTTACGTGAGTGAAATAAGAAACAAGTTTCCAAAACAACAAACTTTGATCAGGTAAATGGATAGATAATGAAAATTCTGTATCCCTTTGCAGTTCTAGATTTTCTATGTTTTTATAATTGGAAATACAATCCTATCTTCCCTATAGTTTGTGATATTCTTTGCAAATATAGTGATATAGAAACCGCATTCTTTTCAAACATGAGATTGTCAGTGGTGTCACCCCCTATAGAATGCCATTTACTTTAAGAAAGCACTGCACTCGCACACACTCTTTTTAAAAAAATAATTAGTCACCATGCGCAATTGACTGCTGCGTTTCACCCACAAAATATACAGTCAATTCATTTTACAGTATATTCTGTGAAGTGCTTTGAGCTATCTTGAAGATGTGATAAGGCGTTATATCAAATGTAAGAAAAATTATTGTTAGAATAATATATATCTACAGTTTATGCAGACCTTACATTGACCTTTAAGAGCTGTAAATCTCTTGCATGGGTCTAAAAGTCTCTTCCTCCTCCACCCCTTCTCAGTGTATTACTAGAGCAAGTCCCTCAACTGAACACTTGGTCAGGGAAAAAAATGTATACTGTGATGTGTGTGTGTATATATATTATATATAAATCATTTGGCACACAGCTGGATGGAAATAAACAATGTGTTTGATTTGTCCGTAGGTTCCCTGATCCTGTTTGATCTGTTGGCAAATCAGAAGGGACCCTCTTCACTGGGCGATCACGGACAGCCAACATCTAATGGGACTATGAAAGACTCTGTAATCCCAGAGGAGGCTCAGGTACAGTATTGAAACTCTGGAACACTCCCTCAATCCCTCCGCCTTGCCACCTCTCTACCCTTTTTCAAGTCCCACCTGAAAAGCTTCCTCTTGGACCGTGCTTCCAGCCACCCCCACCCCCCCCGAATCAGGCTCCGCCACTGTTAAGCGCTCTGAGATGCTATCCTGTGTGGAGGGCACTATATAAACGCAAGTTGTTGTTGAAACATTAATGATGAGTTACTGAACACAAGTATAAATGCACTGAACATTTTTTTTAAAAGGAGAAACTTTCCAAGCTAACAGTTTAGATTTAATGCATAGTATTGTATATAGTTTTGAGAGACACATTTTGTTTTAAATCACTGTTACTTCCCACGAGCTTATTTAATTAAATATGTTTCATGGCAAACATTAATAGCTTTTGTTGACGGTTGGCAGCATATTGCCACCAGGGGTCAAGACTTATACTTCTTGTTGTAATTGTCGAGAAAACGTAAGTTTTTTTTTTTACGTGTGTGCTCGGGAGGTCCTGTGAAACTGCTTAATTATGCTGGGCCAATTTGAGATGAAATCAACGGATCTCGAAGACTTGATGGAGCGCTATATTAAATGCAAGTATTATTAATGTCTTAATTCTTGAAATGTTGCACCATTAGGCAACTCATGTAGCGAATCCGAATGTCCAAGATCTTGAAGATTCTGATGAATTAAAAGACAAGGAAGAAGAGGAGATCGAGACTCTGCAGGAAGCATTAGAGTCACTCGGGGTTTCTGAGTATCTCAGCACTTTGGAACAGGAAAAAATAGACATGGAATCCTTGGTAAGGTATTCAGCTTCAACTCCTTGTTGCTTGTTGCTATTTTATGAGTAAGGCTCCACCACTGTTAAGCGGTCTGAGACGCTACCCTGTGCTGATGGTGCTATAAAGTGCAAGTTGTTGGATTAAGGCGGTTGCATTTACAAATTGACAAACATGAGGTTTTTGCCACTGACAAACTATTGAGGACTCTGTTAATGCCCTTTAATATTTAATGCATATTGGTTCTTTTTCTTGTTTTTTTCCAATGTTAACTTTCAGTGACTAAAGTATTGTGATTATGTTCATGTTCTGAAGAGCTGTGTTTTTCAGTCCTGCGTGATTAGATCGACTGCAATTTATTTTTCACTCCCCTTCACCATCTCACTTTAATCCTGTAGCACATACCAATGAATCTGGAAAATCTCATTCTTTAAAATGAATAGATTCTAAACCACATCTACCCCTTGCTAATACTGACGATTGGTATGGCAGTTGAACAAAAAGATTTGTAGGGATATAAAACTGGGAATAAAATATCTTTTTGTTTAAAAACAAATGTCAAAAAATCATAAAAAGGAATTTTATCTACCCATTTTGTGTTTCGCAAAAACACATCTACGCCAGTATTAGCAAGGGGTAGATGTGGTTTAGAATGTGACTGGCAGCAATCCTTAGATTCACTCCACCACAGAATGCTTGCAATTCTGAGAGATGTCGAGTGGTTTGAAGCATTCATGTTGATGCACTATCTGTAACAACAACTGTTTTTATTCACTTTCTATCTGGGGAAGTTTCTGTTGTTGTCAAAATTGGCATCTTATTACAGAGATATTTCAGCAATTGGTTAATTTGCCGGAGCATATTAGATATGCCACTGTGCCACGTGACTGAATTATTTTGAGCGTGGAGAGGCCTAATGTCTGTCCTATTAATAAGGGAATGTAAAACCTAGAAGAAGTAATTAACCAATTTAATTGTTTATAAAAATACAAGTTACATTCTTGATGCGTTAACTGGTTTGTACATTGTCCCAGGATAGCTATAAAGTTATCAGTACAACTATAACCATAATTTATTGTAAAAGATAGTCAGTATTTATCTTCTGCATGTTCATAATGGGAAACTGAGTTGAAAATCATAGATGAAATGCATGACATCTTGTGTGTATGTATGCATAGATCCACACACGCACCCGCAAAGTGCGTCCATTCCATTTTATAAGCAATACTGTAAAAGGAGTAGGACCACATTTTCTGGTCTTACCTGCACCTCCAAACCTACTAAGGGTACAAAGGTCAAAGCTGCCTGGACATCATAGTTCACTGTACACCATCTTCTCCCTTGCCTCCATCAAGACCCGTCTCAAGACCCTCCTCATTCGACCGTACCTTCAGTCACCCACCCATACTATCATCAACAAAAAGGTTTGGTGAGAGACGAACAGATACCTGTATCTGGGTCTGTATATCACAGCATCGCTGCATTTAGCCAGCCTCCCTGCAGATTGTAAAACAAGCCGAGCTTCCAAAATAAGATTCAATTGAAGAATTTCGATGTCTATTTAAAGGACATTTGCAAATAATGGTTATTGAAAATTTTAAATCCTTTTTTTGCCCTTTTACTGATTATTTTTCATGGGTTTTATTGCCATTTTTAAAAATTTTCCACCAGCTGAATTCTATTAAACATTTTCGAGTAATGAGACTATTATTTTCATGTGTTTTTTTTAGTTCCCTCTCCCCCTCCCTCTCTCTCTGTTTTCTCTGTTTATAATATTAGGTGTATGGACAAAATGAAGTCCTTCTGTCTGTGCTTGTTTACCGGACTTCTTTGCAATAACAAGTTCAGTTAAAAAAATGTTTTTCTTTTAATGATGCTTTCAAAAAATATTAACCTTCAACTTGATGGTGTATGATAAGTTTTTTTTAAAAAATAATCAAAATAAGTTGCAGTCTTTACCAATTTATTGCCAACAGGCAGTTGAACTTTGGATAGAAATTAGAATTTTTTTTCTCTCTTTTTTTGCCCCCCACCATGTGCTTTAATTTTGAGTAAAAACTTCTTCTGCATAACATCAAACTGCCGATTACTAGAACGTGTGCTTTTCAGATGCGACTCAATTGCACGCTCTGAATTTAAATATATAGATGCCAGATGATTTGTGAGTAGGCTAAGATTAAACGGGAAGATAGTCGCAGAGATCTGTGAGTTGATTGTTTGAAATCTGGAGATGAATTTTGTCAATCTTATTGTTAAACCTGTGGGAGATGTGGCTGCTTAAAGTTCTTTCCCACATATCCCTTTCAAGCTTTTGAGATTGCATTGCTCAGTACATGATCACAGAGCTTCATAGGCTCTGCTTCTCATATTTCATCATTTTATTTCCTCCCTTTTCAATACTATGGAAGGCAGCAAAAATTGGTATGCCTTTGCTGGATTTTTTTTAGATTTCAGTATGTTGTGGACTGCATACATGTAGAAATACAAGTCTTCAAATCTTGTAGATTTCATAATAACAAAACAGAAATCTTTACAACACATTGTATTTGTATATAATTATATATGATATATAATGTATATAACGCTATATCAAATGCAAGGATTATTATATATATATTTTGTGTTTGATTGCCCAGTCCCGAGGCAATGGACAATCAAAGGTTTGCAGATTTGTGTTTAAAAAAAAAACGCTCATCGAGAAACTGAATGTGTTCTGTCGGCACTGCAATTAGAAAACTCACCTGATATTGTTCTTCCTACAAAATGCCATCGGCGAGGAGCAAGTGGAGATTATTACCACCACACTGACTCCACACTGAGTACTTCGAAGAGGAAAGAGTCAAAAGATTTGCTCTGTGCTGTTGATAACATCTTCTGGTTCCCTTGTCTTATATATAATAATAATAATCCTTGTATTTGATATAGCTTGTTATCACTTCTTTGAGACGCCTCAAAACACTTCACACAATATACTGTAATGTGGATTGACTGTATTTTTGTGGGCGAAACACGACCACCAGTTGCATACAGCAGTGTCCCACAAACAGTTGTGGATTGATTGAGTGACCAAATTTTTTTTTTTTTATTGATCCCAGAAAAGCGATCCACCAATCGACTAACAACTGGGTTCCTTCTTATTGCTTCTATCCATTCTGTTTAAAATTAATTTCTTGAAGACCACTTTATTTTGCTATCCTTTTGGTGTTGGTCATTTTAGAGGTGTCCTGCCAGAATGGGTGTTGTTTGATGGATAGAGCATTCAGGCTTCAAATAATTGCCTCTCTTCTGGAATTGGTATCAGGGTGGTTCTTTTATTGGTGGCAAATATTGCTGGCCTTTTGGCTTTGACTTCTATATAAACGCAGCTAACATTTCTTTCTAAACTTTGAGCTTCCGAATAGGTTTTGACCTTCTCCACACAATTGATGGGATTATATGACTGATCTCCATCAGCGGCAGAAAGTGTCTTGTCCTGGATAATTCAGTGAAGAATGTTGTATTTTTCCCTTTTGTTTTTCTCTCTCTTTGTCTCTCTCTAAATTACTCCAAATCTGTGCAAAGGTCTTTCTGCCCACAACCTGGAGAAAATGGTCCTATTCATTTTTAAAATGTGTTAATTTCAATGCTGCCAATTTTTTAAAATTAAAATCTGCCATTTGTAGTTTACCTCCCTATTATTTAGTGTTTTAAATGTCCACTGACAGATGACAGCAACAATCTTTGAAACTGAATTGGTTCCAAATTTGTCAGCAACTGTAAAAGTCATTTGATGCTCACTCTCTGCCTTTCTTTTGCTGTTTAGCTTATGTGCACCGTTGATGACTTGAAGGAAATGGGAATTCCTCTTGGTCCAAGAAAGAAAATTGCCAATTTTGTGAAGGAGAAGGCAAACGCACAGGTATTATTGGAGTATTCCTGAAGGGCACCCCATCTGTTTGTGGCTGAATCTATCGGTCACAGAAGTAAACTGCAATTCTTGTGAACTCAGATGTGACTAGGTCTTTAAAACGGAACCAAACTGCAGTGGGGATTCCTTTATATTGCATTTTTTGCTATTTATTTATATTGATAGTTTTTTATTCTTTTGATTGGAACATGCTTTTCATTGATCTAGGCCATCTAGGTTATTCCAACACTTTTTTTCTTGCCACGAATTGTGGGTGAGTGCTGTCACTGCAGTGTTATGGTGCTATCCAACCCTACACCTTGCCGTAAACTTTTCTTTTAAGTATGTCGATTTTTTTCAAATCGCTTTCTTGACTCCCTTCCAAAGCTATTTGTATATGGGAGTTTTTAACGCCTTATTGATTTGTAATCTCATGAGGCATTTTAGTTAATGGGGGGAAAAATTTGTTCCTTGGATGATTGTATTGGTAGGAAATAATGTACCTTGTAAAACGTGTTACTTCTGATTTTGTAAGTAGTAGAATTTGGGATGAGCAGACCTCAAGCAACAATTTTTTATTTTTAAATTGAGTTTATATCCGAATGTTACGGCAATAGCCAAAGAGTTATTGAGAGTAGCGCCCTGGAACAGTTTAACACAATTAAATCAGGGTTTTGTGAGAATGCCTGGTTTTATCCCATTATCTCCGGATTAGTGCCCCTGGACTTGTATTGTCCAATCTGGATAGATAGATTAGTTTGTCGATTGTAATAATAGTTCTGTGCCTCCTAACCATATTAAAAGAACATGTGTTCTTGGAAATCCTCCCTGGAGCAATCCAAAATTCAGAGCTTCTAAATGAACCTTTAGGAAGGTGCATTGTAAAATTGAAATAGGTTGGATAATTGTTCAGCATCCAAAATCGTTCGCCACTTAAATGGCATATTTACACTGTGCGGTTAGCATCAGTTTGATGCTTAAAATGAAGTACAAATAGCTTTCATGAGCATCCGTTCAATTTTGAGCCCCATTCTTCAAACCACCTCACGATTTGGTTTCAGGAATCAAATGATTGCATCTGCTGTAGTATAAATTAGGGTTAAAAATTTTGTTTAAAATTGGGATCCCCTAAATTTAGAGCTAATTGTTTGCTTAGCGGTTTAATAACATTGAAAGAATTGTTGCCGGGCATTAGCCTGGCTCATTTGGTAGCAAAATATACAGTCAATTCACGTTACAGTATATTCTGTGAAGCGCCTTGAGACTTCTCGAAGACGTGATAAGGCGCTATGTCAAATGCAAGAATTATTATTATTATTGCTCTATCGTGAGTTATTGCGGGTTCAAGCCTCACACTGGGACTTTGAATTTACAGTTTAGGCTGACGCTGCAATACAGTGCTGGGGGAGCACTGCATTGATGGAGGTACTGTCCTTCAGATGAGACGTTAAACCAATGTTCCGTTCAGGAGGATGGCACTATTGGCAAAGAGAATGGCATTTCTTTCAGTGTCCTGGTCAACAAACCCCAGATAAAATTGATAATTCGCTTTATTGCCTGTTCGTGGGACATTGCTGTGTGCAGATTGACAGCTGCACTCACAACCAAAATACAGTCTCTACACTTTGCAATGTGTGAAACCCTTTGAGATGTCCTCCCCAAGTGAAAGACTAGATCAGTGCAATGGTTATTATTGATTATTAATTAGTTTGTGTTTGACACTGGTTAGTGGAGCTTTGTGAATGGATAATGCTCTGGCACTTTCAAGGTATAAATTATGTTCCGGTTGTGTTAATAGTTTGGATACATCTCTCAACCAACTTTGTGCACATTTCTTAAAAGGAAAAACTCTTCACCACCCCTCCCATTTGAACATTTGAAGTCCACTGGCATAAGGGATCTCGGATTCTAATGTGTTTGCATTCCTCTGGGGATCATTTTGTTTCATTAAATGTTCTTTATTCCCCTCTTGGGTTTCATGATGGACAGCGCCATATGGCTGCCTGCTGTGATCAAATCACTCAATCTGAACAGAATTGCTATTTTAAAGTGTGATTTTTAAACTGCAGTTCCAGCAATATCATTCAATTTGGTCTTTGAACACATTTCAAAATATCCTTTTAAGCTTAGAATTCTGAATTCTGGCAGTTTTTTAAAAAAATTATCTAGAATTACATAAAATGATATGGCATGGAAACAGGCCATTTGGCCCTCCTATTCCATGCCAGTGGTTATACTTCATACTAGTCTCCCACCGCTCTTACTTCATTTTCTTATACCACACTATTCCCTTCTCTCTCACATATGTAGCAAGTTTACTCTTAAACACACTGATTCCTTTTTCTTTCAACCACAGCTCCTGGCAATGTGTTCCACTTTCTCACCACTCTGTACAGAAGTTCCTTCTAAATTCCCTAACAGATCAGATTCTAGTTATTCTCTAATTATCCCCCTCGGATTTGAATCACCCACAAGTGGAAACTGCCCATCAATATCCATTTTTACCAAATTCTTTCTTAATCTTAAATTCCTCTGCCAGGTTCCCTCTCAATTGGTGGCTATGCCAATTTGCGCACAGCAATGTCCCACAAACTATCTTCAAGCAGCATTCCAATTGAAATCTAACTCTTTTGTCAATGTTCAGTTTGCTTATTGGATCATGGCTCGCCCTATTTGTCTACAAATTGGACTAGGACTGGATTGGCATTTTGCCCATTCACTTCTGGGACCTCGGCTCAAATCAATCTTAGAGCAGGCAGGAAGATTTTCATCATTATCAGTCTAAGAGCACTATATGAAATTTTGGCAATCTTAATCCAGTACTTAGTAGTATGAGCCATCAGGATAAATTTGCACTGAACTACCAGTCATCCTCCTTTACTGCTTTAAGTATGGAAAATTCAAAATGAATATGGCTGGATTGAATGCACTCTCAGGTCATAAGAATCAAAAAGATTGTTGTATTCACAAGCGCTCTGGGACGCGTGAGTGGAGCTATATAAATGCAAGGTCCACAGGACCTTAATAAGACCCAAAAATCTATCGCAACAACAATAATAATCCTTGCATTTGATATAGCGCCTTATCACGTCTTTGAGACGTCTTAAAGCACATCACAGAATATGCTGTAAAGCGAATTTACTGTATATTTTGTGCAAAAAATGCGCAGCCAATTGTACCCAGCAGTGTGCCATAATACACACTACAGAAAAACTGAAGCGCTCTGAGACGCTTCAATATGATAAGGGACTATATCGATTGCAAAGATTGTTACTACTTCATCCAGGATTTATACTGTGCCTCTCACATATTCGTAACACAGTAATGATGTTCATGAAGATGAAACCTTCAGTCAAAAAGATGGTGTTTCATGCTAGGTATTCATGTGGAAAATTCTTCACACAATATTTTACTGTACTGTACTTTTGTTTGTGTAAAATGCATATTTATTGATCTTTGTTTGTACAGATCCATGTTTAAAGTTATTCTAGACCTTGTTTGTGTGGTTTTTAAAAGGTATTCCAGGATTAAGTCGCACTTAATGTTGCATTAAATAATTCAGTTTAAGAGATATACCAGTTTTAGATTTTAATTGATTTTCATTCGGTGTTCAGGTTGATCTTATCTTTTCTCTCGCTTCCTTTAAAAAGTGTTCCATTAACTATACAGTAATTTGATACACTGTTGATTCTTAAAGAGTGTGGTTTTCAAAATTGACTGCACAGCAATATACTGAAATGCTTCAATCTGCAAATTGCTGTGTTGGAAATGTGAGGAAATTGTAAATTGAAGCTAACAGGACAAAGATAGATTCCCTTGTGAATTTGCACATATATAATTACTTTTATTATTGAAGTTCAAATTAATTGAGCGTCCCCTCTCAATCAAGCCATTTAGTTTTTGGTATTTGCTTTTTTGCACGGGATGTTCCACAGCCAAAATCTTAACAAACATCCTTATCCTTCAAATAATTAACCGTGTATCTGATACAGGGGTTATAACATTAAATGTCTCAAAGTGTTCCACAAAGTGTTTTTTTAAAGTATAATGAAGGTGTATTTGTAGACGAACATGGCAGTCAATTTGTTCAGGTCAGTGTCTCACAAACAGCTATGATGAATAACTTGATTTTATCTGGGGGATTGTTCACCGAGAAACTGGCAGATACTCCCTTCTCTTTTCAGATAGTATTGTGTGGATTTATAACCTGAACATGGAGGCAGAATCTTGGGTTAACTGTTCATACGAAGGATGGCACCTCCTCCCCAATGCTGGAGGGTAGCAGCAACCAAGACTGAGTTCATTGTATAAAAGTAATACACAGATATGCAATCAAATAAAACACTGAACAAGTTGCTAAACTTTAATATAATAATTTTACTTTTACGTCACCGCTTTCACGTGAGGAGGGCATCTCTAAGCGCTTCAGAGGCAAATGGAAACCCAAGCGAAGGATGGTGGGGGAGAGGGGATCTTGTCCTTAAGATAGATTTTAACAATGGAGAGGGAGGCAGTGAGGAGGAGGGACTTCAGGATGTAGTTGTAGAGAGTGGGGGCAGAATGGGGTAGGATGGTCAGACGACATGAAGCAGGTCAGTATCTGCTGAGTGGCTGAGGTGGTGACATGAGGTCATGAAGGGAATTCGACCTTTCAAACTTATAGCAGAGCCTCTTTCGTTTCCCCCCCCCACCCCCATCCATTCTCTTACTGGTTTTCTGGTAAAATAACAAAAATGTGTACCGTAGGCATTTACTAAGGGTATCTTAAGTTTCATAATTTTCTAATTAAATTAAGTTTCCAAATCCAGTGAACGTAACACCAGGAAAAGGCTCATCAGCTTTAGTTTTATGATGCGTGCAATTTGTTTGGCACGTTTCCTAGAAGCTTAGGTTAGTAGTATAATTTATGTATCATTACTGTCACATTGCAGTAGATTTGTTATTTCTAAAGGTGAACCTATCACTGCGGTCGCTTTTGGAAGAAAACCAAGTCAATCGTTTAACAATTCGAAGGCAATAACATGTTAATGTATTTTTGAAATGACTTGTCAGGAAAGCAAAGTGGAGGGGGGAAATCAAGGCTTTGTTTGTTTATTATCATATATTACAGTGCAGTTGATTGTGATTGCTTTAACTAACATGAACATATGAGGCGCCCTGTATAGCAGTACAATCTATTATGGAAACCCAGCAATAGGATATTTTCAATACAAAATTGGCTGAGTTTTGAGTTCGATGAGTTCCAAAATATCTGCCTCCTTTGTGTTTAAATGTTATGTGCATCCACTTTATTTGAAGTTGATACAAATGCCACATTAGAAACAAACCTGAACAGAATAGCAGTAAATTGAATGTAGAGACTGCCCAAATGTTTATTGTAAATGATGCATTGAATCTCACCCGATGATTAAATACACTGACAGAAGTAGCGCTCAGTCATACACACCAGAAAGTTGTAAATTCAGTTCCTGTGTTTAGTTGTTGATTGTTGTCAGGACAGCAGTTGTAATTAATTATAGTGCCTGGAAGCTGGGAAAGGGAATCATCCATCTGTATCAGAGGAAATGTGAGCTCTAGGTAAATGAGGTAGCAATGTTTTCATCATGTTCATTTTCATGCATAAACCTTCAAAAAGGAACAATATAAAACTTGGAGCAAAGAATTGAGATTGGAGGAGTCGGCTCCATTAGCGGAGCTAAATCTAGCGTAGGTTTGATGGGCTGAATGACCTCCCCCTATGCTGCAATTTCTCTGATTGATTTCAGTGGCACTGTAATCTGCAGCCACACAGAATTGATGTGGAAATATTCGTAATCCTTTCTGTAGATTTGCATTAGCCGTTTGCATAACTACTGCTGCCAGTGATTATTCTTGTGATAGGGGGGGTGATTTTTTTTGATTCGCAATACACATTTTGCACCTTTTTTTCATTTCAATGAAATGCAGTTTTAACATGTTGACTTGAAGGTTGATAAGTTTTGTAGTTTTGGAAATTTATGGGGAATATATTTTGCAGCAGTTTGTATTCGGTGCGGGAAAAGTAAAATTTTTACAGTTTTTTTTAGATTTTTTTTTCTTTTGTGTCCTCATCTCTGTTGCACAAGCCTTTTGGTATTTTAATATGATGTGCAGAAAGATTCTATCAACATGCACTTGTTTCCTGAAATCTTGCGTGAGATTTTAACATTTTTTTGAAGTAGTGGCTGGTGGGTGAACCTCAGGATTTCTTTTCCAGTTCATTCAATAAGAATTTCTCACATTGCTTGAAATTGAATGATTGGAGAGAAGATAGGACTCCTTCATTGGCTCAATAAGTAAGCACAATGTCAGATATAACCAAAAGATTGCTCCTGATGTGTGGCCAGTCTCAGTCACGACAACAGTTCGGTTGCTGAAACTATTGTGCCATGTCTGTATTAGGTAGGGACAATCAGCCAAGGTTCTTCCCACTCTTGCTCCCCTGTTTGTGGATGTCAGTCACTGTTTTAAGCTTGCACATGGGTTCGATCAAGGATGGACAACTTGCAGACCGCATTACGCATTATGGCCGCAAGTTGTTTGTACTCAGGTTAGATGATTGCTATCAATGCCCATGAAATTGTCCGTCAGTAAGAGTCTGTGCCTTCAGGAGGAATATTTTTAAGGGAAAGGAAACCTCATTCTAGGGTTGCTGCTGTGGAATTCGAGATGTGACCAGTGATCTTTTGTTAATTTTACAACAGATGAGGAGAAAAGCTGCAGCAGAGAGAAAGGCAACAATGGAAGCTCTGAAGAAAGCCAAGGAGGAAGCAGTCCAAAAAGCCATGGGTGAGGCTGCGTGCCTGGCCTCATTGGAAGCTGACAAGCATGGAGCGCAGCTGAAAAGAATGTTATCCTACGGTGGCACCAACATTTCATCTGTTAAAGTTCACTATGACCATTTTGAAATCGGTGCGGGCCAGGTAAAGATCACTTTTCGATCCTACGTTCCATTAAAACTCCGCTCCAATAAAGAGAGCATCTAACTTAACTTCCCTTTAATTTCTAATTAAATATCCTAAATGTTGTGCATTCTTTCTTCTTAAGTATTCTAAAATACACCATCACCTAATCCAGATCAACTAATTCACACTAATGTCTAATTAAACTCAATGTCAAAAACATTTAACATTCTCGACTGGTAATGTGCAGCTGGAGACTTTAAAACGATCTGAAGCTGATTTTACTAAAACTCGTTGATTCCTTGAGCACCCCTCACAGGCACTAAATCCTGCTATTGTAGTAAAAGCAGTGCACAGAATAAATAGTGCAGTTTTGGCAATGAAAAAGTTTAATTAAAACAGTCAGCTGCGTTTCGTAAATCTGTATTTATTTGGGAACTAAATCTATTTGGGGAATAGTGGAATTTTGATGCACTGATAACACATTTGAATCTGTGCAAGAACATACAGAAAATTCGCCTCAACATTGAGAGTGAATTTAAGAAGTATCCAAAATTTGGATGCACTGAATGTCAAGAAAGAAAGTCGAAGTCTTGATCCAGGTGAAAGTTCTCAACCATAGATGATTTTTTTTAATATAAAAAACGAAAGGCTGGAAGCAGCTCTATCATGGCTAGTAAAATATAACTTTTGGATTACTGCAGTAATATATCAAGTATGAAACTGCTGTACATGTTCTTGCACCTTACATTTTCTTTAAACCAAGAATATAAGCGCAGCAGTATTTAGTCCGTCTGATCCAGATTTGCTTTTATGTGTGAATTCAGGGTTGGTTATCATTTAATACACTCCACTTCTTCCCAGGTTTCTGTGGCTTATCCAGCACTGAACTTTGAACCAGATAACTTCTTTGCCCTGGGATCCCCTATTGGTATGTTTCTCACAGTGCGTGGGCTCGAGAGGATTGATGAAAACTACCGACTACCAACCTGCAAGGGATTTTTCAATATTTATCATCCAGTAAGTCTGACCATTGTGAACCGGGTTTTAAATGTTTATCTGTGACCTAAAGAGAGATTGTGGTATTAAACCTTATTCTTTCCCCACATTTTATTAATGTTCTTCATATTGTTGGGGGTTATAGAATTTTTTTTATTTAAATGTGATCAACATTCAAAGGAATCACTAGTGTTGTAATGTTTGAAGTTATTTTACTTTGTAAGCTCCCAACATTTCTGTGTTTTTCTGTGAAATTATTTTGGTACATTTTAAGATTGCAGTGAGGGAAGATCAGACTACCCTTATTTCTAGTTGTTTGAGCAGAAGAATCTGAGACAGAGCAAAACTATTAGGACTGATTGGAATGCTACCATAACTGTGGACTGATAATATTTAAATTTCAAAACAAATGGAAAAGGTCGTAGGTTTGGCTCTCATATCATAGCAAGTGGCAAAATAGTTTTGTTACATCTCACTGGGTAAAATACTAATGGTGTATTTCAATGCTCACTTTGAAGATGTAATTAAGAACTGGCTTATATTTAACATATAATGATTCAAACCACCATTAATAATTGAAACTATTAACTTTAAATCAAGTTGCATAGAGCAAATGGGTACCCCTCTATGAAGATTATTATTAAGATTGTTTTCTATTGTGAAAATGATAATGGGAATAATAATAATAATCCTTGCATTTGATATAGTGCCTCATCACGCCTTTGAGATGTCTCAAAGCTCTTTCCAGAATGTACTGTAAAGTGAATTGACTGTATATTTTGAGGCCGAAACACAGCAGCCAATTGCACACAACAGTGTCCCACAACCAGTCGTGGATTGAGTGACCAAAATATATATTATAATTTTTTTTAAAGGGATTTTTATCCCCAGAAAAACGATCTGCCAATCGACTAACAACCAGGTTCCTACTTACTGCTGGGTAAACGGAGGCGTGTGAAGTAAACACTTTCCCAATGTTTTGTCCTGCCGGGAATCAAATCCAGGTCCTCTCGCTTGCGAAGCAAGTGTTCTAACCACATAGCTACAGGACTTCACATACTAGCGGAGAATATATTAGCTTATGAACAGATGCATCATAGTATGGTCAGGAAATTTCCTGCTGCTTTTAGATGGGCAAGAGTGAAACCAACTCTGTGTGTCCACAAAGCTGTGCAGGAAGGAAATCGGGCAGTGTTCCTATTCCCGATAGTTGGCAAAACCCTATTGAAAAGTACTTGTGTGAATATCAGGTGAGGATAACACTAGGCTCGGCTATGATGCAATTCATAGTGTAATAGTCTGTTAGTTGCTCACTGTGGGCTGCCTTATGAGAAGTGGCCACTTGGGTAAGATATTGTCAGGCTGTTTAAAATGTTAGCGCAGTGAATAATGATTGCAAGTCTGGTCCCAATAATAATCTCTTTTAGACTGGAAAGCTGCTGTTTTATTTTCAAAGTCCCATTAAGACTCTTTTAAGATGAATTGGAAAAGAAGAAATTAAAATTAAATGGTGAACGATAAATAGAATTGAAAAAGAAATTAGAATACAAAAAATGATGAAATTGAAGATTAAGGGCAGTTTAAAGAAAACAAAACATCATTTAAAAACAATTAGTAAGCTGGAGAAAGAAAATGATGTCTGCCAGGAGTCATTTACAATGTACTTGTTGTTTCTCTGGGTGATTATTTTTAGAGCAAGGGCAGTCAATTGATTTGAAAATGAATATCTTTTTTAGTATTCTTTGTGAATTCCACAACTCACCAAAGCAAAGCAGCAACTTGCTCATGAAAATGATGAATTCTAAACAAGCCAGAGGGAAAGAGGGTTTGAACTGTCATTTGTTTCTTGTATCCTTCTCGCATTTCTTACATGTCAAAAAGAACATTTATTTAGATTTCAGGCATCAAAGAATTTCCATAGTGAATCTGTGAGACAATTTTAATTAGAACCTGTATATTTTGTTACACAAATGTGTACAGTCAAGGAGAAAGAATGGATTTGAGAAACCATTTTGTCAAAGAGTAATTACACAGTCGCTGGACACTTATATCGAATACTGTAGACAAAATAACTGCAAATATTTTCTTGGCATTGTCAGTACTCTATAGCTAAGCACGTTTTTAACAGTAATACCAATTTAATAATAATAATAATCATGAAAGTTACTGGGAGAGTGTTTGCACTAATTCACTTTTACATTAAAACAGTCTTACTACTGCTGTTAAAGATTATGAAATATTATGAAATGCACACAATGAGAATAATAATCCTTGTATTTGATATAGTGTCTTATCATAGTGTTGAGATGTCGCAAAGCACTTCACAGAATGTACTGTAAGGTGAATTGACTACATTTTGTGGGCAATGTAACTGATCAGTGGAAAGATCAGTTTCATGTTTAAAGGCTCTTACATGCTTTTACTAAGATTATTCCCCTTATTTAATTATGCAGTTGATTTTAGCTGATTTTAGCAGACATTGTAAAAACTGAGTTGATGTTCTGAAGTGATTTTAAAATAATCTGTTAACTAGAAGCTGCTTTCTTTGAATTTCGTTGAATTTAACATAATCTAAACATTAACACTTGAAAGCTCCTGAATTTCCCACATTTATACCAAGGTATAATAATAGGATTGGATGCTGAATCTGGAAGTGCTGTGATACTAATGAGTTTCTTTGTGGATAAATGGTATGTATGATCTGGTGAACAGCACAGCTTCAAAATTGTGCTTTTAAAAGTAGATGAATGAACAGGGAAACCACACACATGCATAAAATGTGATTCAAGCCTGTGTGGCAAGCTGGGAGAATTTTTAAAGCTAAATTTTTAAAGTTGTATGATGCAAAACTGAGTCTCAAAGTTTTTAATCCTTCACCCGTAAGACTGGCTTCTGTCCTTCAGAATGCACAAATCCAGGTGGAATTGGAAGTCGAAAGACCAAGTCCTTTGGTTCATCTTTGGTATTGGAAATTATTAGTGCAGAATTTGGGTTATGGTACCTTTCCTCCTTATTCTGAAGGTTTTGACTCATGATTAGGTACAATTCCACAGGTGCTAAAACACCCTCCACTATGCAACCAATGATTTAAAATAATTATTTTCAAAGGCTTGACATTTGCATTTGATAATGCAATTGTGCTGTAATCAGTCTAGAAGTGGATATCTTTCATATGGGGTCCAAGACAGTTAATGTCAGAGGGTGATTCAACGACAAGAGTATATAAAGAAATCATTCCTGTTCTAACTTGATATCCATTCACATCCCTGAAGGAATTAACAGACTTGAACTTGGAGGACCTCAGCACTGTCTTTGCCAAATGAGAAATTGGGGTAACAACAGAAATCCTTTTTATATAATAGGATATGTATAATAATTGGCTCTTCATCTCCCCCCACCACCCCGTATTGAAACCAGTAACCTAACATTGGTTTCTGTTTTGGGCTGCATGTCTGAACGGTATGTCTGTATGAACCTACAGTACAGGTGCACTTAACTATTAGGTCATGAGACTTGTGGTGGGCAATTTACATGGTGGGGAGGAGGAAGGAAAGAGGGAGAGAGGACTAGGAGGAAGAAATACAATTCATCTTTTTTGCCAGGCTTCAAATTGTGAAAATGTCGATATTGACGTGCTTTCCCCTTTTCACCTTCACTTGTCCATGACTTCACCTTCATAACAATACATTGAATCGGTGGAATATGAGAGTGTGTTGTCTCATCTTCTGCCACAAAAGGATTTTTTCCATGTAATGCATAAGTTGTTAATTTTTTTTTGGTTTGTTTTAACTTCAACTTTTGATTTGGTGAACAATCTGTGGTGACATTTGACTTGGCGTGTGGATTTGTGCAGACTAGAAACATTGCAAGTGGATTTTTCCAATAATACTAACGTGCTTTCACACTGTGGCGAATAATGAATTGTGTTTTTCGATATTTAAATTCTTGACAGTGCTAAGGAGCAGGAAAGACTGAATTGGTTTTAAACTTTTGTGGGCTCTACTGGCTATTTGTTTGTACTATAGCTGCAAATGTTGACTTTATGAGGTAGCAAAGACCTTAAAATCTTTTCACAAGGAGCCATTAATCTCCCAAATCGGTCATGGACGCTGATCTCGAGAGATGGGGAAGGATTGCATAAAACTCTAGCTAGGAGAGAGAATTAATTATCACTGAAAACAGATAAGTTAGGATTTAATCACTGACTGCGTTCTGCACAATGAGCAAAGGATTGATTTTTGATGTGTTTGAGTGACAAACGATCATGCGGGAAAATGACTTTCGTTTAAACTGTGCGCTGTTCACTGTTTAAATGCTGGATTTTTTGTAATTCAAAATAAACTTGGCCCATTTTTATTTTATTTTACTGCAATGCAGTGGTTGGCTGTTGTGCAATGTCCGGCAGCATTCTGTTTCAACTGTGCCACTGTGTTTGTGGCCACCTGTTGGAAAAGTGCAAACATCCACAGTAGTGAAAAATTCATGTTCAAATTTTGAGTACGTAAAAATATGGAAATCGCACTATGGATTTACTTGCACCGCAATGCTATGCAATCTCTAACCCCTTCCCCCCACCCCCCCTTGCTGCAGGCTGTTGTTATTTAAGAAGAAAAATAATTCTGGGCTACCTTGATTTGCAGACAATTATATGAATCCCAAAGACTCTGCTTTCTCTGGCCGTGTGAAAAATGCAAATGTAGTGGCTGGAGCTATGTCCCTTTAGCTTTGAAGCTTGAGTTCAAAGCCAGAGATCAATAATGAGTGTAATTAACCTCTTTGACACTTTTAGGGTTCTCTGTGAAATGAGCTTGGGTCACATTGTTTTAATTCCCAGTGGGATTTAAGTCAAAGTTCTGTTCACAGTATTTTGGCTCTAATTGGGTTAAAGGTACAAGGATAGGTATAATGAAAAGCTAAAGTGTTATCCATGTGTTTTACCGAGGTGTCGTTATAATGCATATTGTTGGGGTAGGAGAGAAACCTTTCCGTATCTGACTGGTTTAAAATCTGGCAGAAAACAGAGGGATTTTATCCTATCCTACTGGGCCCAATATAAGGAATGGTATCTTAAGTTCTGCTCTACTCAATACTAATTGTTGATCAACAAGTCCTGAAAGGAGAATCCCTGAAAGTTTGATTTAAAATAATTATTTTCAAAGGATTGGCATTTGCATTTAATAATGCAATTGTTGTGAAATTAATCTAGCTCCGTAAGCAATTTGTGTCAACTGTATTATCCACTATTGCCCTAAAACAGTGAGTTCTACTGTTTGTTACTGTGTGAGGTGTTTTTCAGAAATATGCTATAGCGCTTTCAAGCCACAGTCATAGTCATAGATGTCCATGAGTGAATCTATCAATTGGAAACGATTGTTTTTTGTGCATCTTTTTTTTATTCCAAACAATTTTGTCTGTAAACTATAGAAGAAGCAATGTACCAAAAAACGAGCCTCGCTGTTTGAATGATACTGTATGAAACAAAATCACATCCAGAGAGAAATTCAGTGAAACCCCACTGATTGTGTTGTTGTTGAGAAGTGTGTCTCATTCCAGTTTGATTACGTTGCCGATTGCATGGTTTCTGATGTACTCTACTCCAGTTTGTTGCAGAGTATTTGTATTTACAGAACTTACCAAATTGTCACAGTAAACTTTAAAATGATTAATATATCAGTGGCAAATGCACCATCCAGTCTATGAGAAACCGCTTATTTCCAGCCTACCAAAATGGGTGTTTAAATTGAATAGGAATATAATTAAGTTGTAAGGCTTAATTTTCCAGCATGAATTTGAGAAGATGGCAAATAGAATTTGTCATTTAGCGCATTGATGTTAATAATATATCATTTATTTACCACCTTATACGTGAATATCCCACACTGGATCTCTGTATTTCCCAATCAGGTTCAACTCTTGTGTATTTATTGCTGGTTTCTTCAAACGTAGACTAGAATAACCTGCCAATTTTAATGTCTTGCTTTGAACATTGAAACAAATGTACTGACATTTGCTTTCAAAATGAGCCATAGATGTTTTGGTGTTGAAATGATGGCCTCACCGTTCGTTTTTTTTATATATAGACAGAAAGTTCTCAAATGACTAATATGGATCCATTAACTGCAAAGCTGATGACCAACAGTTATAATTATGATTGCTGTAATATATTCTTAAATTAACATTGCTCCTATTGCATTTTGACTACTTGCGTACTTGCACAATAAAGAATGCATTGGATAATGTGTATTTATTTTATCTGCATTGCTAATGATTTTGAAAGCCTTAATTTGATTTAATGCACTCAATGATGTAAACTTGTATTATAGTAATGGGTATTGAGCGTAAAAATGATGCATTAATGACATTCTGGCACTGCTTTTCCAGGGTTTCTTTCATTTGCTGCCTGAGTTTGTCTGGCTTAGGCATTAAGTTGTACATAGTTTCCTGCTAACATCTTTTTGCAAAGTAACTGTTTGTTGTCTGTTTTTATCCCTTTGTAAATCTTTCCCTTTGTATTTCTTTGTGTGTGTCAAGTCTTAACGCGTTATTTAATAAGGCTGAAAGCCCAGATACATTAGCTTTATCACATGAGCAACAATTGGACCCGTAATGATGTGTACTGCAAATTGTATACTTGAGTGAAGTCAATTTAGCTGATACCACTGCAATGCTTTGACATGGTAATATATCTCCTATATGGTTCATACAATGTTGACGGATCCTCATATTTGTAGACATTCAGTATATCTCGTCAGTAGTGCAATGAAAAAAAGGGTGATGCGTGTGTAGAGCGAGCGTCTTCTGTTTCAAATTAAGTTTTTTTTGTGTGAACACAATTTTATTATTTAATTTACCAAAGCAATTTACCAGCTTGGGGCAAAAACCCTCTTAGCTATTAATCTGCAGGCAGCTACCATTTTATCCAGTAGAATGTGTGATTTTTGTTGTCAAGCAGCATATTCTCCTGCACCTTATACCATCTCTCTCCACACATACACACACACACACACTCCCCCCCCCCCCCCCACCCCGCCATGCACATTTCTCCTAGTGTTTAGTGTAATTTTCCCCCCTACACTTCCATAAATGATTTATGAGGAGGAACAATTTGATGTGTTGTGCTGTTCTTGACGGTCAAACTCATTTTGCTATCCTGATGTTTGAGTAGCAAATTCTATTTGCTATGTAAGTAGTTTGTTCAATTTTATCTTGTGTTTACTTGAGCTCTCTGTACCATTTTTGCTTCCTGTTCAATCCATATCAATTCACTAGTGGCATTTTGAGCACCTGACTCGCTTTATTGTACCTGTAAGATGCATGTGTCAACCATCTGCTTGTGTTCATAAACAAATCCTGAAATGCCCTTCATAAAAAATATTTTGATGACCCGGCTGTTTCAGCAGTCCATTTAACAGAGCATTGGATGCTGGCGAATGTTGAGAACTGTTTAGAGCTAGTACTTAGTGTTACCGCTTCATTATGATTATGACTGCAGCAAAAATAAAGCCATCTGTTAAAGTAGAATTAGATTATTCTCGCTACAATCTAAATAGATTGTGATCATCGATATATCCATGCATATTTAGATGATAATGTGTGCTAAAATTGGCCAAACTAACAACCTGGTGCACACCAAATGTTCAAATTCTTGTTGGTGATCAGCAGGGATTAGTGTTTTAGAATGAAGGACCAATATATGTTCTGTACCGCAGCAACAGCAGCAAAAAGCTATTTGCATCATCACAATCAAACTAAAACTTGGGTTCTCACTTCCACAATCTCCTTCAATATCAGTTTTTTAGTTACAGGCCAGAGCTTTCTTGTCGAGAAGGATTTAGCAAATGAGAAGTTTACATTAGATTTTTAATCGCAGTGGCATCCTCTTTTTTTTTTTCTCTCTCTCCCTCCCAGTCCTCGCAAAACCAGTGGAACATTTTGATTTGATAACAAATATATATTAAGAAAACAATTCTGCACTTAACAAGAATATTTCAGGCTTCAGTTTGCAACAAAACCAGATGAACAAACTCCAAATAGGTTTCCACTCGTTTCCAGCCACATACAAGCAAATTCTTAACCTTTCTCATTCCCCCAACTTGCACATCAATCAGTATTGAGCTGCCACATCGATTAAACAGTCTGGACACAAACTGCTATTGGTCTTTGCTTTGCAGTCAGATAAAATTAATCAACTCTGGTACATATTCCAATTTGCACATAGCTACTTTTATGATCCCAGAGACTTGTTTCTTTTTGATAGTCTACAAAACACAGTCACTAGTGAATCTTGAAGTGCTTTGAGATGTTCAATAGAGTGAAAAATATATAGAGATATAGTGAAAGGTGCTATATCAAATAAAAGGACTCATTATTGTTTTATTTGTTTTATCGTTGATGAATGGGTTATGTGCAGCGTTCAGCATTTTTTTTTTACGATCAATAAATCAAGAAATCTGATCCCTGATTGTCCAGCGACTTGGGATGTCCTCCCGACGTGAAAGGCACTCTATAAATGTAATTTTGCTGTTGTTGTTTAGTGAAAATCTATTTTGGTAGAAAAATGATGACTTGCAGTACAATACAATTTACATTTATATAGTGCCTTTTATGTCGGGAGGATGTCTCAAAGTTGGCTGGAGGCAGGAGCCAAGGTGAGTGGGGAGGGGGGAAAGGAAGGATGACCAAAAGCATAGTCGAAGAGCTAAGTCTTGAGACTGGCATTGAATGCAGGGAGTTCCAGACAGCAGGGGCAGAATGACTGAAAGCTGAACCGCCAGCGGTGGGGTGGATAGGATGGGGGACATTGACATTGAGTCAGCATTTGCTGAGCAAAGGGAGCGGCTAGATTGATGGTTGCAGATGGACCTGGTAATATTCAGGTCAATCTAACCTATAAAAATATACCAAAGGGAGAGAAAATATATTTTCTTTAAAAAAAAACATTTCAAGGGAAAAGTTCATGACTACTGTTATTGCATGGTTCGGATTTTTTTAAAAAAGGTTTGCAACTTGTAGCCTCTTGATCAATACATCCTGAATTGATGACTCGTGAAGAATACTTGTTCCTCCACATCTTCCATGCTCTAGAAAGTTTTACCAAAGGCATTGTGACTGAGAAATGCTCTTTGACTATACTTTTGGTCATCCTTTTTCCGCCCTCCCCACCCACCTTGGCTCCCAGCTCAAGCACCCAACCAACTTTGCGACATCCTCCCGACATAAAAGTTGCTATATAAATGTAAACCGAATTGTGCTGCAAAGGGTCGATCAAGATAAATAATTAAAATTGCAGGAACATATTCATCATCGTACTGTATTTAATTAATATCTTGGGTATATTGTATTTCATACATTATTTAGAAAAAATACTCGTGGGCATATTTTAAAGAAACAAAAAATGAAGATGTATCTGCCACCAGAACAAACGGATTCAATATTATTGATCAGAGTATTGGGTTTGCTCAAAGTAACCTCAAACCAGTATCTTATCTACAGAAACTGCTCTCTGCAATATTAAGGATTGTTTCTTGAATGTTAATCTCTGTGTTGTGATTACAATCATGCTAAAGAATTCATGATTCTGGTTTGTTAATACATTCTTAGCAAAATCTGTAGTTCAATATTGAAGACAATTCAATGATGTACAAGTATTGTCATCAAAGTAAAACTATTCTTGTAGTCCAATTGCTCTCCTGTCATTAATTTTAAACACTTTGTCACTTTCAAACCTATTTAATATGCTTTACATATTACATAATTGCTGGCTAAGTGTATAATTTCTGTAAAAAGTACCATTCTGTTTTGAATATCCTATTTACCAATTTCAGCTTTGTAATTTGCGATGCGGACAGTTTTTTAAACTGTTGTAAGCTACGAACTCCTTCCAAGATTCCTGTCCAATGTCTCGGTTTCATTGCAGTAGCTGAAAAATATAAAATCTGTTTACAGTAAGTGAGTTGATTGTTTTCAGCCATTTTAATTCAAGTGAACCTTTGCTCCTATTTGCAGTTGGATCCTGTGGCGTACCGGATCGAGCCCTTGATTATATCTGACTTGGACCTCAAGCCAGTTCTTATTCCACATCACAAAGGCAGAAAAAGACTACATCTTGGTAAGCCAGGTCTTCGTTCATTTAATGCACAAGATAACATTCTCTGTTAATGAATTGAATTTTAATCCAGCCACTTATTAGAACTGTCTAATAAGAGATACACACCTAAATTCTGAGGTGAAAATAGATCAATAGTTATTTCCCAGTGATTGAGTTTTTTTCTGAAGAATAAATCACATTAATGAATTCACAAAAGTAATTGGGTTTAGTATTTTTTCTTTTTAATTATTTTTAAATAGGAAAGATCTAGGAAACAATTAATATTGGAGAACTATAACTTTAAAATGTTTATTCAGGATCTGTTGCTTTTGTTTATCAATGTTTCTCTGTTTTTAAAAATGTTAAAGTTCCACTTCTCAAGTATGGTTCGGAATAAACAAAGATTTAAAGCTTTTATCAGGATTTCTTTTGAGAAAGACTTGCAGAGCCATCAGTGCACCAATGTGCAATGCTACTACACCACTGGTTTGTGCCAACAAATCGTTTAGCGGGTTTTGATCTGTGCATTGCTGGTAAAAGACGAAGTCTGTAGGATTGCTGCTTTCTCACTGTGGGACAACAAGACCAGTTGTGCATCTCCTGACAAATTATTACAAAGTCATCCTAAAAGAGGGGTAGAGAAAGTGGGGCAGAGCTGCTCTATAGCATATGATATTGTATCTGGATACGGGGAGCTCCTAGACTCCTGACGTGCATGAGATTAGATAACGATAGGATTGGTCTTGAATGTTACTTGAGCTATTTCATCATGAGAGGAAATTATATTCAGATTCATAGCAGGGCAGTCTCCAAGAGGCCTGGCGGCATACATAAACCATAATTCAGCAGGTGATGTCAGCTAATGCATTGTAATATTAAGACGTGTTGAGTTTCTATTTAATTTTGGCAATGATTCATAGAGCTAAACATGATCCATAATACGCACATGTGCCTCATTTGAGAAGAATGTACTAAAACCAATGCAAGAAATGTAATTTTATGCCACCCACTGGGCTTTTTGTTATAACCCAAATATCCAAGGTATGCAGTAGTCAGTTAAACATCAGTGCTGTTCTTTTATTGACTGAATAAGACATGGAACATTGACATGCAGAATGAGAGCAATTACCCTGTCAGAACAGAGAGCTGCTTTGCATCATTTTCAACACACTTGATCTATGTATTTATTGGAGGTTAGGTAAATCAAACAACTGCAACGTTTGTGGCCAGGGATTATACAATAGACCTTTACTTGCTGCCAATAGTACAGTTTTAACAACTCAGCTGCCAATCATAATGATTAGCTTGCTTATTGGTTTGTGCCGGGGAAGTTGGGCAAATAAGGAACACCTTCCTGCACTCCCTGTGCATTACTGGAGGTTTCTTTAGGTCAGATACTCACCTTTGTGATCAAAATCAACTGTGGACGCTGGACAAATTTTTTTCTGTTGGGAAGAAAAATTTTAAGTAGATTGTTTTATTATAGACGTATGGAGCGGGTGAAACCCTGCCTATATCTTTCCAGGTTTATTTCATCTTTCTTGTGACCCACAGGTTATCAACTTAGAAAATAGCCTTTTTAATTACTGTAAGTTTCTGGAAGAAAAATGTGTTTTCTATAGTGTCTTGAGATTGATTTTTCCTGCCTGCTGATGTGAAGACAAAATTGGTCTCCTGCTGACTTAAGTAAAATTTCAGATGCGACATTCAGATTTTTTTTAAAAAAGTACCTTGTAGATTATCTGAAGAGATTCAGTTTTTTTTTCTCCTCCTCGTGCTCCCTAACCCCTCCTGATTTGTTTCCACTGAATTACACTGGGAATGGTGCGTGCATGTAGTAGGCAGCCTTCTCAATGTCATATCCAACTAACTACCCTTAATGTATGATCCTAAGTAGGTAGTGTCAGTAATAATAGTCATATAGTCCATATCAAATGAAAACCACTTTGCCAGTTGTATTTCCTGCTGAGCTAGTGCAGTATAATTCTAGAGTGATTTATAGCTCCCATGCATCCTGAAAATTCACCATTTGATAATCTGTTTAGGATATGTATATTATACTAGTTGTGTTCAGAAACAAAAATGGACACTCCATTATTATTTGTGCCCTTGAAAGTTATTGGTATTCAAATTCTTCACCTCTCCAGTCACCTTAAGCCTGGATCTATAAACCAGTTTAGTTAAGTGGACTTTTATATCTCTAGCATGCCGTCCTAAATGATCTGTAATGCCACAACAGAAATCATTATTCAAAACACTTGTCAAACACGGTCTAGAGTTGCTCTTCAGCAGTGACATGAAAGCAAATTTATACAACTAGAAGTGAGAAATGACTTGTGATAATACTGATTGTGTTCCTCTGCTAAAGACATTAAACAACATGGAACAGACTGAGGAGAACATGGGTATTTTCAGGGTTTTTTTCACAAGCTGCAATATTTTTATTAAAAAAGTATGCGTACAAATCTTGTAACCCATGTTCTCTTTGATTCATTTTTTTTTCTAGAGAGACACAGTGACATGATTTGGTAATTACAGCTGATTCAACTCACTGAGTTCTTTATTCTTTTTGTGGCATTCTGCAGATTAATCTTATTTTTGTAAGATGTACATTTGTCCGGAGTCATTACCTGCATAATCAACTTTAAGAATAGGAAATCATGCAGAGAACTATTGATGTTTGTTTCAGAAGAGAAAAGGCTCCTGATGTTAATATTCTGTGTGCTTTTTTCTTTTACTTCTCTCCCATTTTCATTAAAATTTTATTTGTAAATATGCTTATGCATTTCTTTCATGGCCCACATTAATTATATTTCCTTGTGATATTAAATTTATTCACAGTATGAGAACTAAATATTTTTGCGGTTGATACAGTAATAGTGCTTTCAAATTGAGATATCAACACCATTGTTAGATTCTGTTAAAAACAAGCATTGAGGCAGAAATAAGAAACCACATGATTTGAAAATATTATAGTTACTGATTGTAAAACTTACAATAATCCTGGAGTTTGGTATAGCGTCTTTCTTGTTGGAAAGACATCTCGAAGCGCATCGCAGGATTTATTGTAAATTGTAGTGACCGTTCATTTTGTAGACAAACTCAGCCGCCAATTTACCCACACCGTGTATAATGTAATATCTTTGTTTTTTGTTCCCAGAGTTGAAAGAGAGTCTGACTCGCATGGGGTCAGATCTAAAACACGGCTTCATCAGTTCCCTAAAGAGTGCCTGGCAGACACTGAATGAGTTTGCACGTGCCCACACTTCTTCAACCCAGCTGCAGGCCGAGTTGGAGAAGGTAGCTAATCAGATTAAAGAAGAGGAAGAAAAGCATGTGGAGGAAGGTAAGCCTTTCCAGAACTTCGGTCAAATATTTAACAACTGGGAGCAGCGTATTTGAACCAGATCCTGATGTCAGTGTTTATAATATATATGTGCAAACACAGCAGATGTGATTAGGAGTAAGAGCCATGGCTGGTTCCTCCTCCCTAGACTGGGGAAACTGAGGCAGTTATATTTCTATGCTACTTTCTTTTCACTTCCTCCCCCCCTTTAATTCATTACAGACATTCTTGGGTCTTTGCTCACTGATACTACAACTGAAGTAAGTTTGAAAAAAGTCTTAACGATAGTGTTGACGAACAGACTTCTGTGGTGTTCGAACGAAAGCATATCCTAGTGATACTTTTATTATGACTATAAAATGAAATGACCGATATTCCAAATATCCCTGAAAGAAAACAAATAAATATTCTATTCTTTTAAATTCAGTCCATTTCTTCTCTGTTTCTCCCCACTCCCCCACCACCAACAAATGATCAGAATCACTTAGAAAATTGCATCATTTTTAAAGGTTGAGTTTATTATTAAAAGGCTGAATCACCTGACCAGCCCACAAAGAGAAGACAGCCATGGAGCCATTTCTTTACATAGCCAGATCTACCTACAGGGTATTGACACTGGCTATTGGACATATTGAAGGCAGGAAGACTGCATCTCCTTACTGCCAGATTGAAGCTTAATTGAGACCTATTTTATATCTTCTTTCATTCTGCCTCATCACTTCTAGTCTGTCTAACTCTGGCAACACCTTTTCAATCCATTGGCAACTTAGAGGCTTTTCAATTTTTCCCTTAAAAATCTTTTTGCCAACCGCATGTAATGTCAGTCAAACAGAATACTGATGATGTTTGTTTCAGGTGTTAATCTTGTTTAACAAACTGTTTAATTCCAAATTGTGAAAAATTAAAAAGGTGCAAATCTGAGTTTCAGACTAGCAGACAGTTCTCATTGGATTGCTTGACCTTGATAATAGTATTCGGTTAGCAATTTCATACGAAGAATGCACTATTTTAAACTTTCACATATACCTTACACTGACAGACTTCAGAAATATCAAGGTCTTAAAAATAACTGTCACAATGAATTGATCATTAGAGACTATTAATTTATCATTTATTTTTGCATAACTAAGTGAGTTCACAGCTTATGAAATAGTGAAATGATGGAATATTGAGCGATTACGCCTCTAGTTTTGTTTTTACCTGCCATTTTTCTGAACTGCTGAACTATATTGGTAGCTTATCTGGACAGTTTTATTATCTGTTTTTCTTCTATCATTATTGACTCATTTCCCAGCTCATGTGATAAAAACAGTTGTGTGCTCCCTTATTAAATCTTCTTTCAACCATGAATGCCGATCCCAATCGATGGGTGTCCACCAAGACAGTGGTTGAGATAGACTTGCTCAGTACAGCAGTAGGGATCAAAGATTGAACCTAGGACTTGATTGTGAGCAGCGATTTGGCATGTACCTCCACCAATCTCGTCTGTGTTCTGTGTCGTTGAGACGAAACATAGATTTGAAAGCTGTTTCAATATTAATATAATATTAATATAATATTAATATAATCCTTACTTCTTATAGTTGGTCATTTCAAACCTCCCCATTTCTCTCCCTCCCCCCCCGCCGCCCCCATCCCCTGGTCCCCTGGACATTTCTATTCTTGGTCTCTAACACGGCTCCAACAAAAATCAATGCAAATGTCAGGAGCAGCATTTAATCTTTTTCCTCGAGCACCGTTCGGCCTGCAAGCTTGAGCTTGAATTTAACACTTTCATTTCCACAATCTGCCCTTCGTTTATCCAACTCTGAACCTGTTATTCTTTTCTACCATTTTACTGAGTTGGAATTTTGGCATTTTTTTTTTGAAAAGCAGCTTTTCCTGTAGTTTTGTTTTTAATTCCGTTTTTGTTCTGTAAATGACTTGTTAGGCCACAGATGGATGTGAAATGCTGCTATCGACTGCTTTTTTGGAGCACACATTTTTGTAAAATTCCTTCTTAAACTTTTTTTTTCCCTTGGTCATTTTCTACCTGCCATTTTATCCTCTACAGGACATTCCCCCCCCCATTCAAATCAAATAATTTCCACTCCTTCTTAGCTAGGAGGTAGCCTCTTTGCTGTGGCAGCTTAATTAAAATTGTCGTCACATGAAAGAATTGCATAATGCAGTACATTTATTTCGCTTTTGTATTGAACAGATTACTTCTAGCGTGGTTCCCAGTTAAACAGTAATCAGTTTGTGTGTGAAGTCTTTTTTAGCATCTGCCTTGGGTGCCTGGTGAAAATAATTCAATTTTATTTTTCATCACTCTGCCTCTGCTCCTGCTGTGTCCTGTTACATTTACGCTCTCGCTCTCTCATTATAGTCTCCCCCTGAACTGGCCACCAAGTTATTAAGCTCACCCATAACCAGATAATGGAAAAATGCTTTTTTTCCAGCACTGAGATGCTTCATCATGATGAACACAGAAGAAACAAAATCAAGTTTATATTGTGTTGCATATTCTTTTAAGGTGGAGGGAAGGATTTGATAATCCTCTTACCCACCATCACTAAGCCAAATAAGTGAGGGGATGTCTTCAGTTACTAACCCAACATGTAGCCGGTAACATCATGCTCATCCACACTATTGCAATATTGAGTTTGTAACTCACAATATTAATCCTTGTGTTTGAAATAACGCCTCATCACATTGAAACATCTCAAACTGCTTCACAAAGTTGGCTGTAAAGTGTGGTTACTAATTATAGATGAATGCAGCAGCCAATTTATGCCCAACTGTGTCTCACAAATGGCTACAAAATGAATGACCAATTTGTTTATATCAGATCTTCATAATTTGCCACCTTTGTCTTACTCCAGCAGTACTTTGCTGTGATTGATCCCGGGGCAATATCAATCTGTAAAACAGCTTTTGTTTCAGTTTCTGAAGTGTTAAAGTAAAAAAAAACTGATTATAATAAACCAGTGCATATAGTTTTGCCCCAGGCAATATTTTCACTTTGGTGTTTGTTCTATTCTTTTGCAAAACCGCTGGGCTTCATTTGTAATCAATTAAATCTCAGAACAAAAATTGGTGGAAAGTCCAGAATCACTGAAGGATGAGGATTCAGCGGTGAAGATTGGACTGCTGAATGGAGGGCACCGGATAGATTATGTACTACAAGAAAAGCCGATCGAGAGTTTCAATGAATATCTGTTTGCTCTTCAGAGCCATTTGTGTTACTGGTAAGAATACCATCTCTTTTTCTACTCTTCTCTCTTTGTATTTAGATACTGGGGTGAAGAAAGAAACTCCAAATTATGTTGAAACATTTCTGATCCACTTGAACTTCTGTGAATACTTCACTATTGATTAAAGCCTTGTAATCACTCAAGGCAATATGTTACTCAGTGTTTTTTTTAAAAAAAAGCGTTTAAACTATTTCTCAAAGTTCCTTGTCCCTGAATGAATTGTTAAAGCTGGTGGTCTATTACTAGGATTACTGTATCCCTGGGGAGGGGGTTTCTGCCCTTATTGAAATGCATTTTGTATCTTCTCATGTGCTGTTCTGATTTATAAGTGTGAATTTCAGCATTCTTTCTTGTAGGTCAGAAATCTTTGGTTGTAAATTATCTGTAATAAAGTTGAATGAACTGCAGACAGCAGCCCTAAGGGTCTCGTGTTACTAAAGAGCCAGATACAGATCCTGATACAGATATTAATATTTACACTAGGATAATTTAAAGCTATTAAAATTTATATAGTTTCTTGATCATTTAATTATGATTACTGTAAAAGTTTTTGATGTGCAAGGATTTTGTATTTTTTGGGGGCTACGCATCCTTGAAGCATAGAATGGTCTTTCTTTATTTTATAACTTTCAAGAGAGCATTTTTGCAAATAAGTGAAATTATTACTGAATTATTTTAGTGCATTTTGATGCATTGATGACATATTATGAACACGTGAGTTCCGGGGGGGCTCTTAATAGAGCTGGGGTTTAGTGTAAGCATGGGACTGTTTACAGAACTTTTTTTGACCCAGAAGAAGAAAAAAAAAAGCTGATATGGCTGAGTTACCATAACCCAAACTTCTGAATAGAATAAAGCTGCATTTAATTTAACCGCCTCAATCCTCTCTATCATACATTTCAAAACACATTTGCAGTGATAGATAAGTGTGTGTGTTGCAGAAAAAGGTCTGAGACTATGTGTGATACCCAGGCACGATCACTGAATTTCTATTGGTTTTCGTGATTTTCCCTCACAAAACACCATACTCATTGATGATGTCTTTTTGATTGTGTATTCTAAGTTGGATATCATGACTAGCAGGAGCTGACCACCAGACACCCCCTTTGGAGTATCCATATATCTCCTGAAAATGAATGCAACAGGTTATCAGTATTTATTCACTTGTGGGACATTGTGCCATTATGTAGATTGATCCCAGCAGTGGCTCTGCAGAATGGTAAAGCTTTCATTGAGCTATTTATGATGGGAATCGATAGACTAAATGTTCAACTGGAGCCATAAATAAAGACTCTGATTTAGTATTGAAAACCTCAATGGATTTATGTCGGGACTCGGAATCACATAGTCTAAGCTGACACCCCAATGGGATGTGTTGGAGGTGCTGTCCTTCAGAATGTGACGTTAAATGAGGTCCCATCTTCCAGGTGGATGTTAAAGATCCCATGGCACTATTCGAGAAGTTGTTCATTCACTGCATAGCTATTTCAGCTATAGCGTTCGCCAACACAAACAGTCACTCCACATCACACTAAATACTGTGATGCACTTTAGGATAGCCTCTCGATGTGAAAGGCACTATATTCCCAAAAAATGCAGGAATGATTTAGTGCCATCAGTGCTTTGATCAAAGGTTAAAGGAGATAAATAATTTCTGTAAGTCCAGAACACAAGCCTAAATGATGTGCACCAAATGGACTGAATCACCTTTCCCAATTTCTACCATATGATTCGGATTTCATATGTTCCGAATTATTCCATAATTTGCAAAAATGTAAATTATGCTAAAAATAAAATCCTTAATTTTGTGTTTTTTTTCCTGGCTCTTTTATGTAAAATGAAAGAATGCCATTTATGATACTGTGAATGAAATTAACACCACTGTAATACATTTTCAAATTGCAATTTCACGATTTCTAATTTATGACAATTTGTTGGTAAATACCATCCCATCAGGTACTTTTTTTAATATTTATAGATATATATAAATATTTGGAATAACAGACAGCATTGTCTGGATTTGATTTTTGTATCCAGGATGTGCTGAAAAAACAACTAGGGGGAAATTAGTAGGTTATAACACAGCCAATGGTTCAGATGGCCTTGTAAATCATGAGAGATTAAGTTTTGTGGTTATTACAGATTATCTGCATTTCTCCCTTGTGCCCTCACAACCTTGCACCCACCTGCAACAGCATATTGGACAATTCACTCTTTTAATGTCTTACTGCTGTTTAATTGATCTCTTTTGTGTCTTAAATAGCAAAGGAGGGTTCCAACCACATTTTCTATTTCTCTCTTAAAACCCTTTCCTGCTACCAATAAATGGAGTGACTGGTATTAGCCATGAGTGGAAGAGGCAGACATCATTTGACTCTGGGATTTGAACATGTTTCTACTATTCCCAATGCCCTCGTTGGAAATTCTGTGTTAAAATTAATTTATAGCATTTATAAATTTCTGATAACAAAATATGTGGTGTGTTCTAAAACATCACCAATGCAAGTTTCAACACCCAGGGGAAATATTTCTCCTTGTTGGTATTTTTCTTTAAATGCTAAAATAGTTAAGGCTCTTGTTATTATTTTTAAATTTCAATAAAGACCGGAGCTCTCTCTGGGGAAAAAATGTTCCAAACAGAGCTAAAGATGACCCAGGGAGTAGAAATATTCTGTCTTAATATCTGTTGTGGGGAAAGAAACATGAGAGCATTACATGGGAGGTCTGAATTATGAGGAAGAGGCACACAGACAGCTGAACTTCCTAGATAAAAGATTGGGTGACATAAACGGGTGATTTAACTTGGATCGTAAGATCAGAAATCGAAGACTTGGATATTAAATTAAAAGCCTCGAAAGTCTAGAAGATTATTTTTTGCTAGAGTTGTAGGACACGACTAGCTATTCTTATAACTTGATACAGGCAGCGGGGTAGTGTGGTAATGTAGTTGTGTGAGCAGAGTTGCTCGAGATACTTGCAATTTGATGGGATTGATGCTTTACATCTCAGTAACACCCAGCGACTGTCTGCATTAACTGGACCCAGTCCACGTGCTAGACTTACGGCCATACATGGAGCATCATCGCAACAAATGTCTGTTTCACATACTTTTGATTGTATAACAGTTGAATTGTTACAGGATTTTTTTTAAAAAAGGTCTATTCGGTTTTGCTGTTGAGCTGGCTACTGGAATGCAATCTATAGAGTGATTTGTCTGCCCTTTCAGCCCTTTCCCCCCCCCCCCCCCCTTTCTAAATAATACAGACGCAATAAGGAAGTTGCAGTGCGGGGAAATAAGTGTGATGAATCTATATAATACCACTCCGTGGAATGGTGCATTGAAACGTGTCTGAAATGTTGTGAGAAAAGGCTGTTAAAGTGATGGAAGTTGCTGGCAGGTTTCCAGCAATAGATTAGGTTCATGCGCTTTGTATCTGTGAATGCCAAGCAAGCGAGGCTATTTCTTTGCCCAGAACTGCAAGTGCTTTACCTCCTCAAGGTAGAGGTCGTGTGTGAAGGTCAAACGAAAGATTTCCGAATCCCAAAGGAGACGTTTAATTGACTTGGTAATTCCAATTCTATCTAAACGACATTGGATGGGATTATGATTTCTATCTTCAACTTTAAATCCTTGGCTCATGGATCAAGGTTAAGTATACCCCATGAATTGACGGTCTGCTTTTGTAAATTTAGTTTGATGTGACCTTTGGTATTTTATTAATTTTCTGGCAAATTAAACCCTGTACGGCATCTTGGCAAGCATTTAAATCTAAAGTACCAAGACCATTTCCTGGCTTAAACTAGCTAAATGTTATCATGTTGCTTCTCCTGTATTCATACTCTGAACACATGCATGAAAAGAACCGCAGCCCAGAGTACACTCTTTTGTTTTTCGCTACCTTCCAACTCTCTTGATTCCAACCCCCATGGGGCAGTTAACCCTTAACTGTCCAGCGGCTTGGGACATTCTTGCGACTTGAAAGACGCTATATAAATGTCATTTGTTTCCGGGGATAATAATTCCTTCACACAAATAATAATAATAAATTTTTATTGTCACTTCAATACAGACTGTTTGTGCGACACTGCTGTGTGCAATTGGCTCCCGCGTTTCGGCCACAAAATATACAATCAATTGATTTTTTACAGTATACTCTGTGAAGTGCTTAGAGACATCTCGAAGACATGATAAGGCTATATGAAATGCTAGGATTATTATTTTAACAGGTTGCTGTAGGTTGGGGGAATTAATCCTTGATTTCCCAACTACTATACTGCTGAAAACGAGGTTAACAGGTCTCCCCACGTTTGTATTGCTGTTACTGTATTTTTTTAATAATAGTCATGTCATTGCTGGGATCACAAATTTAAAACCCAAACCATCTCCTGGAACATGAGCAAACATTGCGGTGTTTATTGCAGTAAATGTGAATCATTTGAAAGTCTGCTCATGAGCAATTCCAAGCAAAACGGAACGGATTATGATTTATATCAATACCTTTAACGTCAAATCCTTTGAATCCTACTGTGAATCGGATAAAGTTCTTTAAAATGTCCAGAATGAAAAGCAATTTATATAGAATTTCAAAGGATTATCAAACACCAAAACTGAATGTGGGAAAAATATTCTCTGGCTGTTTGTTGAAACTTAAGTTGGTGCTATACAGCAAGTAAATCTGCTGTGCATTGTAATGTTTTTCAAAACTGCTCAGAGGTCGCTAGTTTTGTCATCTAATAGCTGGCTGCTTTAATTGACTCACCTAGCTCCACCAAGATCTTGAGAACTACGGCGAATATTTTTGTGCGACCAGAACTTCGAGAGAATTGTCTTTACAAATTCCCTGTTCGGCAAATTCGCATTGAGTTCCACATATCAGCTCTATTTGTGGACTCTCCAACTGACTTATTCACTGGTTTGATAAGTGAACTACTCTGTTGTTGCATGCGCGCTACCTGCTGCATTTCTTTTAACTAAATCACGTTTCTTGTGAGCAGATCTTGGGAACGAAGAACACTTACACGAGTTTATTTAAAAATATATTCAATTGTTTTACTCCTAAAGTCTATGATATATTAGAATTTGGGCCCACAGTTCATTGTGCTGGGGCTTGTTACTTGTTTAAGGAATGAAATGCAATATGTAGCAATTAAATATTTTGTTAACAGTTAAACTTTTCATGTTGATTCCCATGAAGTCTTTTCCCCTACGAAATGAGCTTGGTTGCCTAAGGTTTTTCCAATCTGACAAAATCAGATATTGTCACTAACGTTTTAAATTGGGTTTAAGGGGAAATTATTCCAATACTTTTTCAACCTTATTTCATAGTACCTTTGCATTGCAAATCATCCTTTGATACAGCGGTAATGCAATGCTCTTCAGTGTATAGATCATGGCTTAATTTAAAAATTAATAATTCAGAACGCTTTCATCAACATGATTTCTTAGTCTGGTGTTTGTCTTGATTTTACAAGACATTGCATTATACAACATCTTATTAAAAATAAATAACTTATGAGATGAAGTTGTTTGTAGCTTTTTTTCGCAATTAATCCACCTGCTGCATTTGTTACATATGCTGACTTATTGTATGAAAATAATTTGATATATCATTGATAAACTGGGAGCTTTCAGTTTGTATAGAAAGATGAACCATGATGGAATAATGGTTTGCCCAATTTCATTTGCAACAAAATCTTGCCCTGAGAAAATGAGTTTATCCTCATTTGAATGAATTGTGTTCTTCCTCATTCATGTCACCTCTGTTTGCAAATCAGATATTCCCATCTCTCTATCAGGGAAACCTGCCTAAGAAACCAGCGACTGTTCAGTCTGATGTTTTTACACATTGCTGTACATATGCCCTCATTCTAGAGTAGACCATGCACTTTGTTCTTCAACCAGAGGAGACCCCAAATAACAGCAAGATCATCACAACAACCACAGTGACAGCAGGTGTAAGCATGTCCGAGAGCAAACTTTATACGTGAAGCTTGAACCTTTCTCAGCAGCTCAGTCAGATCATACTTACCATAGTTAATCCGAACATTTCTACAGTTTCCCTCTGTGCATTCTCGTTATACAACATGAAAAGGGAGTATGCATTCTAAGTTATGCCATTTTAAGTTAATAATGCAAGCATTATTATTTGGTACTTTTGTGAATTTAATAGTGATTGAAGCCATTATATTCCTGCACATTCCTGGTAACCAGCTCACCAAATAAATTAACTTTAGTGGGTATTTCGCACTATGTCTAGAATTATCTTGCTATATTCCAACACGTGTTTCTCTTTTTATGCATATGGTGTTAAAGAGGAATTATTACACTCCTAGTAGAACCTATTCCAAAAGCAATGAAAACTCTGTATTAGGTCTCCAGTCTCTTGCCACAAATGTGATATATTCCTTTAATCTTTTTTTCTAATTTTATTTCAGCTGCAAACGTATTACATTTATATTCAGGGTTTTGTTTTGTGGCCTTTTTATTAAGAAGATTCTTCAGTTTGATGGAGGTCGCAGAAGTCTTAGAAGTGCAGTCACATTACTAGTTATCCTAGAAAAGAGGCTTATTATTTAATTGAAGGGAAACATTGCATGGTGGTACATCTTAGCTAAGTCTAATCTCCAAGAAGTCTCGTTCCGCTCACAATTAATGAAGCAAATTAAGTCAGCTTTCCCATTTAGCTGATTATTACATAAGTATGAAATGTAATGGCTTCATTTATTCTTTAGAATTTTTTGCAGACTTGATGTGCATCTTTTCAAGCGGTATTTAAAGTTATTGTTATTGGCAACCTTGTGGGGGAGAAAGGAAGACAGCCCAACAGTAATTTAATGTCTTGTCATTTCTCCAAATTTTAGGAGAATAGTAAAGCAGTATTATGTAAACATTCAATTTTGTATTGTGTACCTTTTAGATGATTTTTGTGTTGTCAAATAAATGTTTATAGTATATTTCTGCCTGGAATGAACATTTCTTGATTTCTTCTTCTGTTCAAATTCAGGATGGTGTTTCCAGTCTTGCTGTTATCATCTTCTTATCCCTCATTTTATTGTCATCATCTACAGCATAAATTGAAACCACAATAATAAAAGGGCAGAACTCTGAATGGTCAAATGACTTGCAAATGAGTCTCTGTAGCATGAGCAAATTAACAAGAGAAAAGACTTTTTTTTAAAACTGATCACTAACTCATGCATTCTTGTCTGTGTTATTTGCTCTGTTACTTGTTAAGTTAATACAGTATACAGTTCATGCTATGTTAATTCAGTATACAATTTATTTCTATAGGGAATCAGAAGACACTGTTTTGCTGATACTTAAAGAGATTTACAAATGGATGGGAATCAGCCCTGAGCAGCCTCAGCATTGATGGGCATTGATTGCACTCTATTTACCTAAACATTATCGGTAAGTTTGGCTTTACTTGTAGCTCTTTTGACTTCTTAAACTAATGGAACTAAACACAACATTCATTAATCTGAATTGGATTTCTGGTGATAGTTTCATCCNTTTTTTAAATCTCCACCAATAAATTATGAAGGAATATTTATGAACAAATTTTTTTAATGGAAATTATAATAAAAAATCACCCAGTATGTAGTAATTGCTGCGCAGAGAGTTATTGGATGTAGCTTTGTATGGATTTGATTTTTCAACAGGAAGCTTGTGAATGTCTGGCCGATTAGATAAAGTGCTTGCTGATTGGAATGAAAAATCCTCCCTACCTCTTGCAGGAAATTATATCCCAGTGTAGTATAGATAGTACAGATAGTATAGATACATTCAAGAGGAAGATAAACATTCATATGATGAAAAGAGGATAGAAGGGTATGGAGGGAGACTCGTGTGGTGTATAAACACCGACACAGACTAGTTTTGCTGAATGGCTGTGCATTCTTTGTAAATCTTTGTTGAGATATTAAATGTTGTTCTTCCTACCAGCCATGGACTTAAACCATGAGCTTTTCGTACGCTTGAGAATAATTGTCTACTGGCAGCTCTGTTCACTGGAAGCAAAACTAAATCTGCCTTGAGTTTGGGCACTATCTTGTGCATCATCAGTTTGCCTCCTGGTAGGTCATCCAAGGAGCAGCAACAGCATGGAGCAACAACAACAACTTGGATTTATATAGCGCCCTTTACGTGGGGTAGCGTCCCAGAGCGCAGCGGCGGAGTCTGCCAACGAGCCGGGGAGGGGGGTGGGGGAGGTGACCGTAAGCACGATCAAAAAGAAGGTCTTCATGTGAGATTTGAAGGTGGGGAGGGAGGGGGCAAGGCAGCGCAGCCTTTAGGATGTCGTATCTGGAGCTAGATTTGTGGATTCAGAGTGTTAACTGTCATGTAAAAAGAAATGATTTACTGCTAGTTCGATAATCTCTTTGTGGCATTAAGTAAATTCACGAAGTAATTACGATCTCCAGGTGATACATTCTGTTTAGGGAAACTGCAGCAGCTGATGAACAGCATTGATGAAGCTGGCACAAGCTCTAAATCTAGGACTGTGACGTGTGAAAACAATAAAAATGTTTTTTTCTTAAAGCTAATGTGAAGTAGACCTAAAACCAATAGGTCAACATATACCATAACTAAATGGTAAAATAGTGCAATGAGTATTGAGCTGTAAATTTATTTATAACGTCATAAATAACCTAACAAATCAATAACATTCTAATATACAACACTTTAAGTCAATCAATAAATTGAGACTGGGGAGCGGTGTAAGTTTTTAACATGATAAATCAGTGCTCAATACAAGAACAGATGAAACCATTTCAATAAATATTTTAGGGGCCATGTCTAAAATACAAAATCATATTAGAAGAAATTCGAGTGAATTAAAAAGTCTGAATAAAAATGTAAAGGCGGAAATGTCTCCTGTAATTCAGTTCTCAAGTCGAATCAGCCTTTATCCAAACTGGCTAAATCCACAGTGTGGTACTCTTCTAGGCATCTTCCTTACTTGACATCTCTTCAATAAATTGGAAGTCAAAGCATTTCATTTCACTGAAATTGTTAATTTAATATAATATATACAGTTGCAATTTTCCTATGAAATCTGTTATTTGCCTTTTTCCCCCTACCTTCTGGGAGTGCAAGAACAGGTTAAGGGGCTTGAGACAACTTTTAAAAATGTTTCCTTCCATTTTGGGTTGTCACTTTAGAGCTCAGGCCTCAGTTCAGCTTTCCCAGTTTTGAAGTGTTTGAAAAGACATCAATTTGTCATACAATGAGTCAGTTGATTGAGTAAAACAAGAATATATATTGTATACTTTGTACAGTTGTGGTAAAACTCACCAAATTTGATTTCCAAAGGGTTTGTAAGAAAGCGGTTTCCTTCTCAAAGAACGACTTATCAAAGAATTCAAAAGTATTCATTTAAGAGCATGACAGATCATCACTCCCTTTATCTAGGAATTGGATGGTTGATAACCAATATACAATTGCCTGTGGATAAATTACAATCGCAAAAAGTTCTGGTATTTGAATCTTTACAAATCCACTTGACTCTCTCATAAAGCAGTGCACATACCTTCGCGAAGATTGAGTGTTCCGATTAAAGCTAGTAAGTAAGGGCAATGTAATCTGAAAGAACATTAAAGTAAACTCCTATAGGGAATTAGAAGGAAAATCTTTTGAAACTAGCTGCAGAATCCTCCTTAGACAAAAATGTAGGATTTTAAGCATCAAGTATTCAGTTTACATACAGTTCTAAACTCAAGTAGCTGGTGACAACATGTTTGACTTTGCATTCAGTGCCACAAAACTGCTTCAGGTATCATTTGCTCAGATGTGATATTTAAACCAGTGTTGCACGCCTATCCAGTACATCCATTTTTACAGGACCTTCCACAGTGTGACACAAGCATCTTATGGCTTGAACAATTTTAATTTTGCTCACGAACTTGATCCAAGTTACCTTTTCTACATCCATTATGCGTACCAGCGTTCCCTACGCCAAAGGGCATACAGATTGTAAAGTCAAAACCATATTTCACAAAGATATGTGTAGCGTAACAGGAAAAAGGTCATCTGCAGTGCAGGACTGAGTGAAACTCGTATCCCGAAATCCTGGAGAGACTTCTTTTGAACATTGAAAAATTGTTTCTGGGCAATTCTGATGGCTTTCACGTTTCCTGTAAATTTGGAGACAACTTGAAATCATGGTGGAAAGTGTCATTTACAATTTCCAACTTATTTAGTTTTGAAATTCAGGCAGAATTTGGAATCCATCCCAGGTAAATCTTGCTGCAAACATCATGACTGCTGCATGGTTGAGTTTTAATCGTGACCAAATCTTTGAATATCAGCGGTCATTCATTGATGACATGTGAAGTTTCTATTGGGTGTTTTTTTGTTACTGTTTTTCTTCGAATAGAAAGGTTGCACACTGGCTGGACACAATTTGAAGAGACTCTTAATTAAATTTTTTTTTAAAAAAATTGTGACGTAAAATATAATAGATTTACCAGGACCCAGAAAGATTGGGCCATGTAATTTCAAATCTTATAGCGAAAGGAGTTCATTTAACTAGTTGGATTAATGGATTACGGTGGCATTTATATTACTCATTTCTGTGGGTGTCGGTGTATATGTGGGTGTGTCCTTCCAAATCTGCTACACTCTCTCTCCTCAATGTTCCAAAATGAGGTGAAATGTTTTTTATATCCCAAACTGTCTCTTTTAAATCGTTTGGAAAAACGCACACACAATTTGCAAACAACTAATGCAATATGCTTAGCGCTGTTTGTGTGTCAGTAGACTATATGTGTCAAACATTATTGATATTCAGGAAATTATCTCCCATGTCACTGGATCAGAACATGAATTCTTTGCAATTTTGATCATTTTCACATTTACCTGTAAATTTGGAGGCAACTTGAAATTGTGATGGAAAGTGTTATTTATAATTTCCACCTCATGTAGTTATGAATCAAATTATCCAGGGTTTTTTACATGACTGCAAACGTGGGGCTGATATTATTTTTGATTATAGAATACCATTATGCCAATCTATAAATGGTTTCCATGTGATCTTTTTTAAGACTAAGGAGCTACCATTTGAGCAGAAAATGGTTCTCTTAAATATTATATGTGATATATTGTTGAAACCGGTGAACACGTCTCTTGTGATTGCACTAAGTGACAACACTACTATATTAAGTAAAAACAAGTTATTTTATTTAACTGCTAGGCTCACAGCTGTTGTTCTTTTTCCATATAGTGCAGCATATTAAAGAGAGTGCTTCTCAGTGTTAAAAGTTAAATGTTTCTAACCACCACGGTCTTTGTTTGACAGGTCATCCGATGTGCTGTCACTTCTGCCAAGGACAATTTGTGATTTTAGACCTACCACTGAAATCAGCTGCATCTTTTATCTTCCTCTTGGGACAATTGTGTTTGCGCAATCTACAATCCTGCAATAGAGAGAACAAACGTATTTTTAAAAAAAAAACTTTATTCAGCAAAATACAGTGTTTGTTACCTGATTGTCAGCAGTTTGGGAGAGTGTTTAAATGAATGAAGCACTGCAGCTGACTTATTTGCTAATTGAACAGGTCATTGGCCTCCAGAGATTGTTCACATATTGTTTTTTTAGGATTCTTTGCTACACTTGCATGGTGGTGCTGATGAAATGTAAATTTCTCCCTCTCCTTGTTGACCAGGTAACTCATTCCATCCATTAGTGCAATTAATCCACTTAACCTGCAGCAGTTTGCTTGACAGATGATTGATTGAAGATTCGGTGCACCTTAAACTAGCCCCCCAACCCCCCCCCACCCCCACACACGCACACACACACACACACGTTACTGCCAAATCCCTTGTTTTGAATATCGAGTCACTGATAATATAACCATTTATTTTAATAGCTGAATGAGATTGTTTTGACGTAAGAGGAAAATCTAGTGCTTTTCTTAACTTGCATTTTCTTTTAAAGTTTATTTGTGAATTGTATTCTGGCAAATGCATAAATAAATATAGTAGAGTTTAAGTTAAGATACTCCATTCAAGAACCATCCCTCCTCCAACCACACAACAGATTCCGTTCCCTCTTTTCTATTGAAGCCCAGTTAGGGGGTGCCCCTGTGCTGTGCTCCAATGTGCATCACTGAGCATTGCTCTAGCGCTGAGTTAAATTTGCGATGCCCTGTTCCATTTTCATTGGGATCAAACTGGTTGCGGTGCAATTCAAGGTGTCCTTCATCCTCCTTAAAATCCTGAATCAAAAGCTTCATCAAAGCGATGCAGTTTTTTTTTTTTTTTTTGCTTGCCAGTCTCGGTTTTATTTTTTAATTTTATTTTAATCAGTCGTGGTCTGTTTGACAGTGATAAAGCCAGAGTTGTTGTTGTTGTCGTCGTCGTCGTTTTAAAAAAAACTATACCAAATGCAACTAGTTGTAATACAATCCTGTCACATACTCAAAGCTGTGAAACACAACCGAGTTCGGTTGTGTGCAAATAGATGTGACCAGACATAATGGGTGCTTGTGATCCGTTTGTTATCTGCTCAATAACATGGGTAAGGAAACCACAATATACTGAGGATAATTGATGAGGAAGAAAATCAAGTTAACCTTTCCATAACCGTAGCATTTTATAAAAAGATATAAAATACCTGTGTGTGTATATATAGTCTGCCGAATATAGAGCGCTCCAGGACACTATCCCGAGTGGAGGGCGCTATGTAAATGCAAATTGTTGTTGTTGTTGACATCATGAACCCCCAGCAGTGACTATCCCAGGCCTCTTACTGCAGGTATTGTTTTGATCCCAACATTGTGAGATGGTTTAGCACAACTTGCTCTGTTCCTTTTTTTCTGAACCTTCACTGGGTAGACAATAGAAGGAGAATCAACATTGCGTTCAATTACTGTGGAATCAATCGGATTGACAGAAGACTACATTTCTCTTCTGATTGTTCCTCTGCACAATCTGTATTTCCCTTTGTTCTTTCTGAACCTTGGCCAGGAACATTTGTCTGGTTTGTTCAGTGTTTATGTGCACATATAATTACTTTTGGTTCTCCATGATTACATAGCTATTTGAAACTCACTTGTTTTACATTCAGTTATACTTTCAGTTATCAGATTCAGCTTTATTTTTATTTATTAACTTTGCTGACTCTTTGGTAACAATACATTATATAAATATATATATGCGCACGTTGCATATGGTGCGTATTATATATAATAACAATAATACTTTCATTTGGTATAGGGCCCTATCACGTCTTCTAGGCGTCTCAAAACACTTCACAGAATACACTAAAGTGAATTGACTGTATATTTGTGGGCGAAACGCGGTAGCCAATTGCGCACAGCATAATCCCACAAACAGTCTTGGATTGAGTGACCAGTTTATTATTAATATATATATAAAGACATGAACAGCTGAACAGCACAGTAAATATTCTCAGTATTAAAAAAAAGTAAACTGATTCGCAATGTACTTCCATGGTTTACGGTGCAAAGGTGAAATACACTTGTGGGGTATTGGGAGAGAGGAATTACAGAACTCCTCAGAGACCAATATCGCGATATGCCGGTTGGATTGAATATGTAGCACAATCTCAGTTGACGAATGAGAACAATTGCATCCAAAGACGAGCAGTCTGCTTCTGAAATCCAATTGTCACAACAGGTGAGCAATACTAATGCTGCCTCCCAGGGACTTGATTTCATCACACATTTGAATTCACTATCATCCTCCGTCGCCACTATAAACCCGATTCTTTTCCTCACCATTTTCTATGGCCTTAATTTCAATTCTTGAATTTGGTGCAAAAGAATTCCGTGACTCTCTCTGCCGTTTTGAAAGACATTACAGCTGCTACTATTATTTTTTGACGTTTGGAGAATCCGTTGGCCTGTGTCAATGTAGAACAGACCAAAGATTGGAGTCTGACTTGCTGAGTTGCACTCCAGCGTAGGTTTTCTTTGCACAGTTGGCATTCGGGTCATGCAGGCATTCAGTCTATCTTGCTGTTGGAATTCTTGGCTCTTTGACTGATTGAAAGAGTGCCTAAATGTACAACACAGCGGACCAAGTTGCGGTCCGCTCATTGCTAAGGACCTGGAAATAACACTTTGCACCAAGAAATGTAATTTTTTCAAAAAATGATGTTGGTATTACGATACTAACAAGACATTTTATATTGCTTTGGGTGTTGCACCTTGTTGCCAAGTCTTTATGTACGTGTCAGACCATGCTACAGGTGAGCTTTTTTGTTCCGATGATTTCTAAAGTATCTCTTAGTGTGACACAAATTCCCTTTCAGGTCCTGCTGTCTCCATATATTTTGACAAATCATCTTAAGAATCCAAAATACTAAAGTTCCTCAATGAAAGCTTTCTCCCCTTGTAATCTTCTTTATTTTTAATATGATTGAATGCCCTCTTAAACCCAGTATCACTTGACCGCATTACACTGCAGCAGCAACAACAACAAATTGCACTTGTATAGCGCCCTCCACGCAGGATAGCGTCTCAGAGCGCTTTGCTGAACACAATTTTTTCTTAACGAAATCTCGTCTGCCGGTGTCTAGGGGGGAAAAAAAAAACATCCCCTCCTCTCACATTTACTAGCATCTGCCATCCAATTGCATTAACTCCTGCAAAAAAAAGTCAAAAATCATAACATTCATAGGTAGTGAGTGAATCATTATTTTCTTCTTTGTAAATCACAATGGTATCTTATGTCGAGCTGTGTCATATATCGGACTTTGTTGGCAACGCTGTATAATAAACAAATCTAACTGATGGTGTATTGATCGACTTGCATGCCTGGGTGTTGACAAATATGGAAACCTTGTGTATGAACCCCTTTCTTTTTCCAAGCCACCAAAAGAAATCCTGGAATGGGCGCCAGACTAGCGATGTATTTAAAATTCTCAATACACCAACTTAAAATAGAAATTCAATCTTAAACGATCTTAAAAGTGATTTGTGTTCATTTGTGGACGCTATCCTTACATGTACCATTACACTTCAGTTATTGTCTAATCTGCTTTGTAACTAGCAACCTTTGATCACTCACCTGTAAACGTCTTGCAATTGTAACCTTTAATTTCCACACCCATGTTATTACTGTGCTGCTGGGCTTTTCTTACAAAATAAAAAGGCCTGAGAAGAGATGTCCCCCCACATGAGATGTTAATTCGAACCATTCAAATCTAATGACAGGGCTTTTTAGTTCATCAAAATCTCAAAACTGCTTTGTGTGCATTGTAGTCACTTGTTTAAAATACAAGCAGATCATTTTGCCTGGTGGATCGGTGACTGTGGTACAAACATGGCAATTAAGCAACAACGAGGCCTGGTCTTTATTCTCTCTCCACACTCACCACCACCACCACTACAAACAGCAATGAGATAAATGGCCAAATTGCATCTGTTTTCATAGTTTCTTGCAATGAAGAAGGAATTGTCCAGGACATTACATTGGCAAAGCTTCCTACTCTTCAAAATAATGTTGTGCAATCCACCATGCTAGCAGAGCCACCATATCGGCCAGATAGGACCTTGGTTTAACACCTTAGCTGGAAGATGCCACTCCTAACAGTGCAACAGCTTCTCTGTAATGCACCGGATCATCAGCCTGGATTATGGCTCAAGACCTTATGAGGCTCAGGATAAAAGAACATTAAATGAGAAGGTTTTTTTTTTAACACCACAACCACTTCTCTGAACTATTCAGTCGTGGTAAGCATTTCACCTGATTTTTACGAATTTTGTCTGAGGAAAAAAAAGTACGACAATAAATTATTGCGCAATGTAAAGTGAAACTTAACACGTTTGTACCTTTTCAGAAAAAAAAACACTTAACGGGAACATTCAAAATGGCCAAGGATTTCATGATTGCAATATCACACTGATTAGAGTGAGATGAACCAAATCTATATGAAAAAGGACATGGGTATAAAATCCTGTCACGAACATCAATGCAGGTTTACTAGAAAGAATATTAACCTTTCGAGAGGATTGTGTAATTAAAAGCAAGGATTGAATTTAATGGGACTAGGTTTGTAACCTGCTACTGTATATGTTTACCTACTTGATGTTTTATCTTTTTTCATCACGTGTTAAATAATGCTTCAAAATCTTAAAGAAATGACTGCTTGGTAACTGATCGTACAATTTTCCTCTGCACAATTAAAAGATTGAGAAACGCATAGCTGTTGATGTTTATTTATGAGTATTACAGAATAATTGAAGCCATTAGTTAAATTTCAGTTGGTCTCAGAGTTGTGTTTACTTTTTCTTTACATCCCCATCTCAGTGGTACATAAAGCTATTTGATTTGTTTCTTTTCTGAGAGTCCTTAAACATTACACCGAAGTAAGGAAATTTGGTTAAAAGCAATATTATTGAAACTGAATTGAAGATTTAGATGGCTAGAAGTTTGGTTTATTAAACAATTTTATCACCGTATGCCCACATTTTTGACTGTTTTAACATGAATTGTAGGCACTGCTTTTTAATGTGAAGGAAATTTTGATTAAGCCATAGCTTTTATCACATTAAGTTTTATTTAGTTTCAATATCATCTTACTAAAAGTATGACTTACTGTACAAGGCTATGTGCACCAATGATCTCCTTGACTGTAGAACTTTTGATTTAGAATAAGCATGATTACAGTGCTCAGATAAAACAATAGAGAAGTACTCTTAATTACGTCCTTTAAGTAAAACCATAAGGGTGATCTAGTGTCTGTCAGAAACTTATCTTATTACAATTTTGAGTTCTTGATATTTTAATGCTGATTCATTTGGGAATGAATAAAAGGTTTGATTAGAATCCTTTTTTTAATATCGGTGCTTGAATATATTTGAATATAAGACATTTATTTGAATGATTATATGGCTGTATTTGGATAACTGCTTATTTTTCTCTTTTAGCTGTTAGTGTGTGCTATGAATGTTGACAGCTGTAAAGGCTCAAACATTAGACAACTCAATTTACTTAAGCAGAGAACTACTAACTCAAGATTTCAGATGTCACTGTGGATTATTGCTGAGCTAATTATTGTATCCTCTTTCATGTCATTTCTACACCTGAGGGACTATTGATTGCCATTATAGCTTGATCAGTGCAGTATTTATTTGATTTCACCTTTGAACTTTCATCGCTTTGGATAAAATCCATAGAATAATAATAATAATCCTTACATTTGATATAGCGCTTTTCACGTCGGGAGGACGTCCCAAAGCGCTTCACAGAACACACTGTAAAGTGAATTGACTGTATATTTGTGGGCGAACGCGGCAGCCATGTTGAAGAACATGATCCTAATAAGATAGAAAGGAATATTGATTATTTAAATTCTAATTCCTCAGTGATTATTAGTTGCAGAGCAACCCATCCTTGTGAAGTGTTCCCAAATGTTACCCTATGCGAAAGGCACAAAATAAATTCAAGTTCTTTTGGTAGTCATTTGCATAGTGTTTTGAGTGATTTTTGGGGGTCTGCCAGGTGTCTTGACATGTACAGAAATCCATCACCGTGCTAAAGAGAATCCAAACCACACTGAGAATTCCATGCACATGGAAGTTCCTGAGATAGATTATGGAATGCGGACTCTCTCTCTCTGTCTCTCCCTGGAGGGATTCATCCTGCTTACCTAATTCTGGAAAGTATTAGGCACATTAGGTTGATGTGAGCCAAGGCTTGGGGACCCCAGGGTATGCGTTGGGGTAACTGCGGGAGTTCAACCAGCTTGTTATCTGTTAAGCTTTCCCGCTGCTTGTCCAGCTAGGACCACCCAGCCCTGTAGGGCTTTGGATTGTAGGGTTAACTGGAGCTGAGTGGGATGACTCCCTGCCTCCAGTGACTGGTCTGCCCTTCCAGGTCCTGCCAAAGAGCCAGGCTGGGCTGTGCTGTCATCAGCAGTGCCCTGGAATACTGCGTAGTTTCCCAGTATGAACACCCTCAGAAAACCAGTTGGTTAAATTATCATCAGCACAAGCAGGTAATAAATGCTCTTTGTTCTTTTGCGTGTGTTTCCTCGCTAAACGTTTTTAAATTTTACTTTTACCACCACCTATTTCATACTGCAACTTTTAGTTAGGATTCCTCCCCTTTGTCATAATAGCTTTTCAAATCAAAGGCAGCAGTGCGTTGTATTGCATTCAAACGCCATTGCTTGTGGAAGTGCTGTGCCACAGCTGTACGTTCATGTATTTGTGCAGAAAACTATTTACTTTCTTATGCAAACCCTTCCACACATCACAACGACTGAAACTGCCTCGCAAATCAGATTACTGCAAAACTATAAAAATCTTTTACTTTTGCAGGATGCGTGGGGTCGAGACGAAAACGACTCTGGTTTACACCTCAATTGGCTTTGTGATATATAGTCTTGTCAATTATCTCACTTTAGTAATTACGAGATACGCATGGTGCCTGGACATCCATTTCACAGAATGCAGATTGACTGGTGATAACAGCAAGAACCCGCTGGAGGGATTGACTGAAACCTATAATAATTACAATAAAATTGCTCCAGGCTTATGTACGAAAACCTTATAGATAAGCAGTCAAATTTCTACAGATGAGTAAGTTGATCTGGAATAAATGTAAGTTGGCACCCTCTTGTTANTTTTTTCTTCTTGGTCCTGCAGATATTAACATCAGATTCCTATACTTTATCCTCATACTGAAATTATTTTATACCAGATCTTATTCCTTGCTGTCCTTCAGAAGAGATACTCAGTCAATCCCAGAATTAAGTGCAACAGTGCGCTAATTGGAGATCCTACTATGGACTTGATCGAAAATATGACACCGATTTCAGAGTTAATGCACTCTAACTAAACAAATAGGGGGAGAAAGTTAAATAGGGCCTTTCATGTTGGGAGAATAATGATCCTTGCATTTGATATACGGCCTTATCATGTCGTCAAGATGTCTCAAAGCACTTCACAGGTTACATGTACTGTAAAATGATATGACTGTATTTTGTGGGCAAAATCGGCAGCCAATGAATTGATTTATGGTATAAGTCAAGAAATATTCAATCAAGAAAATATATTTTGTTAGCCAACCATAAAGGTTGGCCACCATTGATTTAAGGGGGAAAAAGAATTGGGATTCTAGAGAACGATTGCAGTACCCTAAGAGCCTCATTGCACAAAACACTTTGTAAATAATGGCCATAGTGGATTTCCTATTAGTGAGCCTGAGGTGGTGACAAATTTGAGGGAGTGGATCACCTAAATACTGGTTAGAACATTTGATTTAATTTTGTGAGATGGGAGCAGCAGAAAGTGAAAATCACAGATCCAAGAAAAGTAATTTATTTAAAGTAATGAGGGTTGAAATGAAACAATGAATGTGAACATCACTAACGAGTATACACACAAGTATATATATATTTATGTCATCTGCTTCCATTGGCCTTCTGGTAGCTTATTATTGAAGACGTTTGTGTGTNAAAAAAAATATTATTCTGCCTGACTACTCATTGTTTGCAGTAGCAATATTTATTACTGGTAAAGCAGCACAATTTCTGGCAGAATTAGGCCATCGAGCTTACCCAAGTGCTCCACTTAACCTACGTACCCATAACTTGCAAAGCTTTAAACGGTACCTTCTGCTGTTCGAAACATTTACCATATCCAGACCCTGCTTTGCCATTTGAATTCTGAAGACAGAAAACTAAGCCACTCTTTCAAACCAAGAACCTGACCAACACTGTACATTAATCTGCTTCCGTTGAATGCTGGTGGGAAAATAAACAAGCAAAGACTGGTGTTTTTTCTACAATGTCAATTTTAATGATGGATAACAACACCACATTTTCACTTGAGTCTAGAAAAATGGAATTTCAATACATTTGTTCAGATTAATACGTGTATCACATTCCCTGTCATTTGTAATTACATCTTCAGTGGAACCTTCTTTAATCGTTTCATACTATTCATTTCAATGCATTCATTATAGGTTTTAATTACATTTTAATCAAAGATTTTACATGGTAGTTTCATACTGTCCATTTAATTATATTTAATTAAAGCGTTCCTTTTCTAATATTCTGCCCAAAATCATTCCGTTATTTCAGTCTTGGACTGTGATTACTTCTGCCCGTTACATTTCATGCAAAAATCATTTTTTTTTTCTTATTCACTCTGCATTTAAAGTGCTTCACTGTTTACGCCTTGCTTAATATTTGATAAACCCTTTGACAGAAATCAATCTGTTATCTCGAAAGACATCTATGCATGACACGTTTGCAACAGCCCATTTCGCTTTGGGAGTAAAAAGAAATGAGTGTGTGAAGGACGAACATACATGGTAATGGGATGGACTTCCTTCGCTTCCTAAAGAGATTTTTTTTTTAACTTTTAAGTGGAATGTAAGAAGGGGCTAAGAGTTCGTGTGACAAGTGTATCAGTCATACAGGGCCTTCGTTTAAACCCTCCAGTGGCAGGCTGGTGGCTTTGTCTGGCGTTGAGATTTCTTCCCGCTCTGCTGGTGCCTGTACCATAAGGCTGACGTATGATCTGTGGCAATCTGTGTGGCTCACTGATGGATAATGCTGTCTGTAGGCAAGGTAGGCAAAAATGATGCCAATCAAAGCTCCAACCAAGGCATCTGCAACGAGGAAACAAAGCAAAAGACATCCACACATTACAGCTGGAAGTTCCCTCCCTTCCCTCCCCTCGCCCTGACCAGTTCCCCCCAATGCTCGGGTCCCGACCCAACTGTCCAGCGCCTTGGGACGTCCTCCCGACGTGGAAGGCGCTCTATAAATGCAATCTTCTTCTTGTTGTAACATCAGTGTTTTTTTTAATGGCAATTTAAGTTGTCCTTTACGCCAAATGACAAAACTATAACGTATAAGGTCATTCACTTTAGTCTGCTTAGTTACGTTTTTTTCAAGTACAGATTACACTTTGCACACAAAAAAAATCAATGTTTAAACCAGTGTTTCATTTAATGGTCGCACGTTTGATACATTATTTACGCAGGAGTTTTAAATAAGGCTTAAATGAACTAAAGCGGCGATTTGTATTATGGGAATGCGGGATAGAAAACTAATTACAGTGCGAAGCTGTAGCTCAGTGCGTTAACTGGTTCAAGATCATTTTTCTTCGGTTGAATCTTGCCATTCCCTGACATCATCAATACAATGTCGTTACATGGTTCGGAATTTTATAATTAAAAATGGCAGTTTTTTTATTGTACTTTGACCCCTTTTTTCCCCCTATTAGTTTAATGAACACTTTGGAATAAGGCTTTTGTTTTTGGTCGTTGTTTGGCTCCTCATGGTTTGGGGCCGATAGTTCGATTAACCTGCATCTCAGATTTTATTCAACTGTGTAATTTTGTGGGGCTAATGAGTTTTCCAGCTCTGGAGGAAAGAAGCAGGAATTGATTGTAGTTTAATCATCGCTGGGATCTCGTGTTCCAACTCAGAACATTACAGACCTTTCAGTGGCTGAGCCAAACTCTCGGTATCAACTTGCATCTTAAGGACATGTGTCCATTTTAGACCTAATGAGAACTCCGAGCATGAGGAGTGTATATAGTCATGGGGAGTGTATAAAGGAGCAAGAAATTAACTTTGAAGAAACAATGTGATCATCATAAACAGGTCCAGATACTGGACGTTAAAGTGGCTGAGCCCAAATCAAGGTTTAAACTAACAAGCGTGTGTCTCCTTAATGGAGGGTCATTTTCTATCCAAAAGGGTAGTATCTGTTGTGTTGAACGTGTAGCTTCTTAACTCTCCTCACCTGCTGTAGAACAGCAGCAGCAAAAACAAATTACATTGGGGGCTGGGCAATCAGAGATCTGCTCTGCTTGCATCTCGCAACTGATGGATCAACCCACCAACCCTGGGAATCAGCCTTTCCTGGACTAACCTCAGTGGCCTGAGGGTGGATGATAACTTCATGTCATGTAAGTTGCTCTTATTTCGCTCTTTTTGATTGAGAAAAGAAAGCACACAAAAATTACCTATCGTCAATGATTTTTTTTTTGCTTGTATTTAAACATTTCGGAGGGTTTCTTTGGGGGAAGAGTGGATGGTTGGGGGGGTGGGATCGGATTCCATTAGCTCATGTCGACTGGTAATCGTATCACATCTCTTCATTCCCCACCACCGATAGAGCTCCCGGTCTGGAGTTAATCCTTAAACAAGTTATTGATCCACTTGCAAAAGGTGATTGGATGCCAGCTGCGTTTGGCACAGAACCTGATTTGACCTTCGATAACCTCACAAGACGGGTGACAAGAACTGATGAAAATTGATTAGTTGCCTCAATCCTATTGCAAAATGCATCACTGTCAAACAAACTGAAATGTCACACAGCCAACTCAGTAACTCTGAGTTTTAAAGGTTTTTGAACCTTTGGAAAGGCAGTAGCTCAACTAATAATTAGGATGAGTGTGTGTGTGAGGGGGGTGGGGGGCAGAGAAGAGATCACTAATTAGCTTCCTGATTATAAGTTGGGTTGTTTGAGCTATTTTGCACTCCCTTTCCCAGCAAGTCCACTGATTCCAAGTTGTATAAAGACTAAAATAAAGTGGTTCCTGCGGACCATTATATTGTGAATGGAGTCTGTTAGTTTCATGTTTATAACAAAGTAAAACACTTTTAATTCACTTCTTCCTTTTTGTTTCTTTGTCCTCATCCTCCCAAAACAAAATACTCAGCCATAAAACATTGCTAATACGATTGTTAAATATAACTGCCTATAATAAGTAGCCCGAGCACCACGGATGGATGAATGCTCCTTTCTCATTTCATTAAGTTCTGTTTCCTCAGTGACTGAATCAAAACTGAATGCATCACAACATCAGACATCTCCATCACTTTGAGACCGGCATCAACTCTGCCAGTTTATTGGCAGTTTATTTATATCTCAAAGATATCAGCTTATTGCAGCCGCCAATTGTAGGAAAAAAGAACTTAAGAGGGGAAAAAATGAATAAAAGTATAAATTTTCCTATAAATACAGTTTCTACACCTTACAGTGATATAATTTGAGACGTCTTGACAATTTGAAAGACCCTATATCAGATGCAAGGAGTATTATTATCATATATAAATTGTAGGTTGTGTATTAAAACCTAAAAAAAAGGTACTGTTACTCGGTAACTGTAATATGTACTGCACAACTAGATAGAAATATGGCAAGACAAATTGGAGCTAAGAGACATGAGGGTGATAAAGGTTATGTTTCGTAACTGATTTGATGCGTTGGTTGTCACATCAATTTTGTTACAAAACATCGCTTCTTTAACCACAGTGTTTTCATACTCATAAAGGATATTAATTCTAATTTCACCCAATTCATATTTTATTTCATAAAGTATCCAGAATAAGAACCGACACTAATCGAAGCATTTCTCAGTCGTGTTGCCTCCATAAGGCCTGTGGAGTCCTGTAGCTCAGTGGTTAGAGCACTCGCTTTGCAAGCGAGAGACCTGAGTTCAATTCCAGGCAGAGGGCGAAACCTTGAGCAAGTTTCCTTACTCCACACAGAGCCTAATAATAATCCCTCCAAAAAAACAAAACAATAATAAAAATTGGTCATTTTTAATCCATGACTGTTTGTGGGACATTGCTGTGCGCAATTGGCTGCCGCGTTCGCCCACAAATATACAGTCAATTCACTTTACTGTATATTCTGTGAAGCACTTTGGGACGTCCTCCCGACGTGAAAAGCACTATATCAAATGCAAGGATTATTATTATAAAGCCATATGTCTCTGATCTCACTCCAAGTAAAAGTGTGGGTCAGCAAAAGCTACAGTCAATTCAGATTTTATTCCACACAATCAGAGAGCAATCGAGAGGAAAAAAATGGAACAATCTTTTCAATATCGGTTTATTTTTTGAAATTACGGCTTACATTTTGTTGGGGCAATTGGATTTTCGTAAACTAAAGTAGGAGAACTTTGTGTAGTATCAAAAAAAAACCTGGAAGAACAATCAAATATGAAGAGAGAGTGCAAACTGCCAGATCTTCTCATAGAATCATTGGCCCAAAAACTGCAACCTGTTGATTTGTTAATTAACTCTCGTGATAATTGTCACATCACTGAACAACATGACCAACCAGTCAGTTTATATCCAAAGACATCACCCGGTCTGCAACGACGACAACAGCAATAAATGACGTTTACACTGTGCCTTTCACATAAGGAGGACGTCCCAAGGCACTGGACAGTCAAGAGATTTGGACGCGAGCTGCGGGTTGGGATCAGGAGGGATGGAGGGCAGGGAGAGTAGGGTAGGAGGGTGACCAAAGGCGTGGTCAAAGAGGAGGGTCTTGAGACGGCCCTTGAAGGAGACGAGGGAGGGAGTGAGGCGAGGGGACTGCGGGATGGAGTTCCAAAGGATACACAGCTGTGTATTTCCTTAGCTGCTCCTGTCACAGTGATTATAATAGTAATCCTTGCATTTGATGTACCACCTATAATGTCAGAGCGCCTCAAAGTGCTTCACAGTGCATTCTTCTGTAAAGTGTGTGGTGAGTGTGTTTTTTGTAGGAGAAAGGGGCAGCCAGTTTTGTGCACAGCAATGTCCTGCAAAAAAAAAAGGCATGAAGTGAATGAATCCTCGTATCATACAGGGTGAGATCTTTTCTGCCTGAAACGATCAGATGAATAATTTGTCAATTTTTGAAAACTAATACACGAGGGACTGTTGAGTCAGGTTTCCGCATGGACTGTTACCTTTTTATGTTGCAATGTCCTGATTGCCCAGAAATAACAGGATCAACAACTTCCAGCGGTGAGCAACAACATTAATGCTTTTCCTGATTTAAAAAAAAATCAGGATGTATTGATCGTGGGAGAATCTCGAGAGGATGAATGGGTCCTTGAATCTTCTGAGGAAACATCGATGTGTCCCCTTCAATGCAGTCCTTGTTTTGTTTAATTAAGATTCAGCCAACCTTCAAGGTTTGAGTTTCGTAGTTTGCTTGTTACAGGGATGTAGGACATGTGCCAGGAGGACATTTTCCTGTCATCTCAGCTAGAAATAAGCACCAGAGAGACCAAGAACAGCCAAAATGTCTTTCACTAAATGAGAATACAAACACTAAAATGTCAGAGCGTTGCCAATTACATCTGGGGTCCAGAGTGGGTAGTAAAATAAGTTATTGTTATTGTTGATGTGCCCTAAATTGCATCAACACTTACTGCTTAAATATATCGACAATAAACAACAATTTGCATTTATATAGTGTCCTTCACGTAGGGTAAAGTCTTGGATCGCTTTACAGAGAGACAAGGTTGGACACCCTCCACACACAACCACAATTTGTGGCTTTACTTGATAAGCGTTCACCTTTTCTCTGTAAAACGTATGATTCTCTCCCGTGAAATTTGACAGCAGCATAGAAAAAGCTGTGCCCACGACGGGGTTGTGGAAGAGAGCTTTGTGTTACCTACTCGTGTGTTGCAATTGCAACAGATCTGTGTGCTAGTAAAGTGGCGCTGCTACACACAGCAGCTTTCACAGAAAGAGCTTTAACGCAGGCAGTTTGAAAAAGCATCCACATTGCCCTCTCAAAGAACCAAGATGCATTGGGCGGACAGGCAACTCAGTGTGCTGCAAATAGAAAATAATAATAATAATATAGAGATATAGAGATAATATGTGGGACACTGCTGTGCGCAATTGGCTGCTGCGTTTCGCCCACAAATATACAATCAATTCACTTTACAGTCTACTCTGCAAGGATTACTATTATTATAACCTCTCACTCCTCATCGCATCACATCGGGTCACTTAGGAAACTAACGGTTGATTTTGGAACGATTTCTGCGAGCTAAGTGGTGGCTGAGCAGAATTCTATAACCAGGTTATCAGTATTTTAATGTTATTAAAGAGCCATTAACGTGTTTTGGTTTTTAATATTATTGAACGACATACAATAGACCTTCCAAAGACTTCAACGGGAAGTGAAGCAGCAGAACAGAGCTGCTCCTGCAATAATCTACTTTAGGATCACTCTTCCCAAGACGCTATCCAGCAGGAAGGGAGTTATATAAGTGCAAGTTGTTATATAAAAAAAAGTGTAAATTAACAGCAAACTTTTCTAATATTCATGCCTCCGGAATAAAAACTAAAATAATGATTATGTGGCAGAGTATGAGTATTCTCCATCGCTAGAGTGTGGTGCAGTCGGATGCGAAAGAGCTGAAAATTCAGGTAATGCATGCAGTTGCTTGAAGGTGGCTTTTGACTCTGAGAAAAGATGAACAGACAGTTTCTATTGTAATGGTTTTCTGAAGGATCCTGGAATGTAACAAATGGTACTCATTCAAAATCAAGGGCGTTCAGAATTCAATTCGTTTTAAATTCTTAACACAACAAATCAGAGTTTGCGAATGAATGGATGTTTGTTTGAGCTTTAGCTGCTTTCCACATCACATAACCACGGGCGACATTCCATCCTGAGAGTCCAGCAGAGGAATGGAAGATACTTATCAGCTCAAGTTACGATCAGATAGAGCAATTGTAGCTTATTGAAGTGGCAGGTTTATGCTGACTGACAGAAGGCTCAAGGTCTTGTGTTTAAGGTAGTAAAAGTGTGATCAAACAACAACCTTGAGTTCATTGATCTCAGCCAAAGCCTCCAATGAATGCAGTTATAATAATAATTATCCTTGCATTTGCTGATGTGCCTTATCATTCGTCAAGACACCTGAAAGAGCTTCAAAGGATATACTGTAAAGTGGAGTGACTGTGGATCTGGTGGATGAAACACGGCAGCCAGTTGCGCACAGCAGCGTCCAGTAACTCTCCCAGTAACAATCCTGCCTCCTCCGATTTAAACAGCAGCATTGATGAAATCCCAAATTGGGCACATCTGCATGAACCTGAGCGTTTCAAATGTGAGCTCATTTCCAATGCCTTTAACAGCCTCACAGGAATGAAGGAATATAGGAGCTGGAGAGGGCTATTTGGCCTCATTATTCAAACGATTACAAATACCTAATTGGCGCAAAACAGGGCAGCGGTGAACTGGAAAGTGAAACTAAATGGTTGCTCAAAGATGCTGACAAAACGAACAGAAGAATCGTAATTAGCTTGGCACACTGCACTCTCAGAAAGATCGTTGAGTGATTAAAAATCGTAAACGTTAGCTGCTTAATGCCACCAGCCGCATTTATTTTCTGTCAGCTGAATTTCTTAATATTTGATCTTAAAAAAAAATGTTTGGGTCATAATCGGTCACCTGGGGCTGCTTTGAAGATATCTAGCATAACAGCTGACTTCCAGCTCTGTGTCCGCCGGTTTATCTTTTTCTCCCATTCTAAGTGCCTCGGTGGCTTTTTCTGTGCTCATTGTTGGAGCGATAAAAATACAAACACAATTCTCTGAAGCCAGTGGCTCGCTCCAACCCAACCTGCTATTGTGCGAATCATATACGTGTCAGTTGCGGGTAAATGCTTTGAATGGGGCTGTCTGTATTCCACTTGCATCAGTGTGAAGCTACAGCAGAATATTGAGAGCTTCCCAGCCACTGGCCGATTTCAATTCAAAGCATCCTTAACAAAACAACCTTGCATCCACGGGCAATCATGCCAGTAAATACTACTATTGATCATTGCAATGGGTGATTACCAGCCTGTGTTTTCAAAGGAAATCAGGCCACAACAGCTCCTGCCATCCAAAACATTTCAGTGCGATAATTCAACCTCACTGGTACTCAACCAGTGATAATAATTTGGATGTGCCACAATGCACTGAATGCTTTTCAGAACCGATAGTGAAATTCTCTTACGCTTGCCTCACATATTATTGTATGAACGCATCTTGTCAAAGATTTCACTGTACTGTCCCTCACATCTGCCTCTGTGTCCTTTGTTTGCATCTGTGGTCAAATGCAGAGGCAGAGATTGATGTATTTGTGGAGTCCTGCAGCTCAGTGGTTAGAGCACTCGTCTTGCAAGCGAGACACCTGGGTTCAATTCCAGGCAGAGCGATACCCTGGGCAAGTTTCCTTACTCCACACGCCTGATAATAATCCCTCTAAAACAATAATACATTGGTCATTTTCATTCCACGACTGTTTGTGGGACACTGCTGCACAAATATACAGTCAATTCATTTTACAGTCTGTTCTGTGAAGCGCTTTGAGACGCCAAGAAGACATGAAAAGCGCTATATCAAAAGCAAGGATTATTATTATTATTCGATTTATTTTAAGGTGGTGCGGGGGGGGGGGGTGTGGGTGATGCGAATTCCAATTCCATAAAACTTCATTTGTTTTTTTCTTTAACAAACAACAAAATGACATGTGTAAAGCGCTTTTTACGTCGGGAGGACGTCCCAAGGCGCTGGACAGTCAGAGATAGGGACCCGAGCTGAGGGGTCGGGGTGGGGGAGAGAGAAGGGCAGGGGAGGGTAGCAGGAAGATCAAAAGCATGTTCGAAGAGGAGGGTCTTGAGATGGGTCTTGAAGGTGGCGAGGGAGAGGGGGAGGCGGAGGAACTGCGGGATGGAGTTCCAGAGGGTGGAGGCAGAGTGGCGGAAGGTCCGCCCGCCAATAGTGGGGACGTGACGCAGGCCGGAGCCCGCACAGCCCGCAGCAACGTACAACTCGACCTCATGCAAAAAGCAACACCTGAGAGTGCTTTGCACAATAATGTTTGCTGAACGAGGCGGTTAAACTGCTCCGGCAACACTGAAACAACAACTTGCATTTACACCGCGCCCCTCGTGCAGAGTAGCGTGCCGGAGCGCTCGACAGTGGCGGAGCACGACACCAAACCATGAGGGTGGGGGGGATGGAGGCGGGAGAGGTGACCGTAGGCACAGTTGAACAGGAAGGACTTCAGGCGCGACTTGAAGATGGGGAAGGAAGGGGCAAGGCGGAGGGATAGAGGACGAGCGCTCCAGAGTTTCGCAGTGGCTGAAACAATCTCTATGTCTGTAAAATTGTACAGGCAAAGTTGCTTCAAATTAATCAGGATTAACGTCTGGACGCAGACGTTTCTGGCTGCCTGGGGAAGGTCTGTACAGCCCAGAGATAAGAGAAGGGTTTGACACGCTGCCCACCCTCAAAATATTATCTGGCATTGCTCAAGTCAGAAGGAGGTGTTGTTTAGCTTGCGGCCTCTGGATATGGTAATCAGAGGCTCTGGGGCAGTGCTCTCTGGGGTCAATTCTGGAATATAAATATGATATGATTTAGGGTATGAAGCTTACTCATGACAAAGCACTGTTTTTCTCAATAAAGATAATAGCTTTGGGATACAGTGAGACAGGGTATATCCTGGGCCCCAATACGCTATTGAGACAGCTTTGGGTTGGTTCTGTATTCCTGGGATTTGACACTATTTTCTTCTTAAAGTGCATTAGTTCAGCCATCCACAGCATTCCTTCCACGGCAAGAGTGCTACATCACTCTGCGGATCAGAGATAATCTCAAACCTGGTTCTGATTTGTTACAAAATCGGGCAAACGAGATGCAGATTGAGGCCACACGCTGATAATAAGACGGAGTACAATCGAGACGTGAGTTGAAAGAGGCTCTGAAGGCTATGAGTGATGTGAGTTTAATGTTGTGGAAGTCGTCTCTTGGTAGCATGATATTAAAGTCCGGCAAATGACAGATATAAAGGCTCATCAGCAACAGATATCACGCTGAGAGAGCAGGGTAAGCACTCCCACACTGCCTGCAAGTACAATTTGCCTCACATTTCTTATTCATGTGCCATCTCTGCACCATGACTGCCCTAAATGTCCACATAACAGAGCCTACCTTAGGCCAGAGTTGTATTTATCAACATAACATCAAACTCATGAGTGAACACTTTATTTACTGAGACAGAAGAAAGGGCCTGTCAACGCAGCCACATTTTTGGAACAAAGTTTTGGTGATGGTGAGGGCTCTCTGTCAGCGTTCATGCAATGTAATGCTTATATTGCCTTAGACTTTTAGAGTAAATGACCCATTTTTAAAGAGAGAGGATCATCAGAATCCCGTTTACATATTAGTTACAAAGATGTAAAATGTTTAATGCACGCACATACATGCAAACGCAAACACACACACACACAGTTATAACATGAGCAGAATCTTTGGCCGATTTTTGCTATCCCTAACACTGAGGCCAAATGTAATGCCCTCCCAATCATTCCTTGGACCTTCCAGATCAGTATGGTTCTGGAGAGGAGGGTTAATGATCAAAGAAATGTTGGAGAACACTTTTAAATTAAAACTTAATCTGAAATGTTTGCACGATTCTATGAGATCTTAAAATTTTCAGACAAAGTGTTCTTCAATGCAAAGTCCCCCCACCCACCGCCTGGTTAAGCATTAACCTCCTGTGCATTGGGTAAAACTGGACCCTTATTATAATAATAATAATCCTTGCATTTGATATAGCGCCTTATCACGTCTTCGAGACGTCTCAAAGCGCTTCGCAGAATATACTGTAAAGTGAATTGACTGTATATTTTGGGGGCGAAACGCGGCAGCCAATTGCACACAGCAGCGTCCCACAAACAGTCGTGGATTGAGTGACAAAATTAGTATTATTTATTTAAGGGATTATTACCACCGAAAAGCGATCGACTGACAACCGGACTCTTACTTACTGCCAGATAAACAGGGGCATGTGTATGGAGTAAGGAAACTCGCCCAATGTTTCATTTCGCCTCGCCTGGGAATCAAACTGATGGCTCTCCTTTGTGAGGCAAGTGCTCTAACCACTGAGCTACGGGACTCCATGTGCAAGAGATTCAAATTCCCCTCCCCTCCAAATGTGCTGACTTACTGAAGTCATGAATCCCTGAATGAGGTTAGCAACTAGGTAAGTAATCCCCGACATCAAACATGTGCCTAAGTGTTTAAACCAGTGACTCTTGTCACCTTCCCCCAAGACCTGAAGAAATGACCTTTCTTCATTACAGAAGCTGTTAAAATGTGACTCATTCCTCCGCAGTTACTGATCTGCAGATTTCAATTCAGCGAAAGCCAGGGCTTGTATTTTTTCAGCCTCGTGTCAATATTGATACGAACCGTGAGGATTTATCTTTTTGCTAATATACAGGAGCTGGCTCGTGGTGCCAAATTCCCTGGACCTCCCCTTTCCTTTGTGGAAACAGCAGAAGATGAATGAAAGTGCAAACATTGTGCAATCAGGCCATTAAATCTCATCATGTAAAGCTCATGGGTCACATAAAGGAGTAACGCATTGAGGTTGTCACTCGAAAGTGTTCTTCAGTTCAGACAAGCATGACCAAAGAACATGAAGGCAGGGGATGTTTGACAGCTCACCTTGCCAGTGATGTTTGTAATCACATGTCCTAGACAAAGCGATCATCACGGCACAGTACAGAGGAAGGATGGCAGCACACAGTCTCCAGCTCTTTCCTTGGCCAATGTGTGTGAAGCAGTGTAGCTTCCCAGCCAAGTAGAAGGCAGTGAAACCCAGACCCGAGAAAGCAACTGGGGAAAGGAAAGAGAAGAAAAGGTCAATGAATGTTAATGAGTTTTTGTTTCATATTCACCTGCGATTTTACTCTGATTTTTATATTTACGTTTGCTAAATGCCTGTGAATATCTGTGAGCATTCAGTGAGATTCTAGAGGGATATTCTGGCCAGCGCAGGATACAATCACTCATTCACCAAGGTCAACAATCTCACCGACAATCGGTAAATCGCTGCTGAAAATTCCTTTGAACCAGTTTTCCTGTTTGTTTGGGAATACATTTCTCGTGTTATATCTTTAGCTGACAGAATTTGGTGAAATAAACTTTTCGTTGGATGCAGCGCCTTGCACGACAGGAAAATGTCTCAAAGTGCTTCTTCGGATTTACTGTAAAGTGCAGTGACTGTGTATTTTGTAGGTGAACACAGCAGTGCTACCAATTCAGCAACGCCAAAACTTTCCAAGCTTACCAGAGGTGGGATTATTATTAATCATAGCATTGCAGCTAATATACAAAAGTAAACTTCGCATCACCTGGTTTGCCTTTGCCCCAATGTTTCACAGGATCTCTGAGAGATTTGTTAGTGAAAATATGTGAAGATGCTCCTGCATTATTTATGCTCTGCTTCTGCTCTGCCTCAGTGAACAACCCTGCTTTGAAGTCATCTAACAATAGGAAAAAGCTGCCGCACTAATAGAATCCTGCAGGTGAATTAAAGCTTTGTAGTTAAAGCTTTCTAAGACAGACAATCAAAAGTATAATCATCCTTCTCGGCTTTTATCATCACGATTTTTTGGGGTGCGCGGTAGGGGTATAAATAAGTATAAATATTTAATCGTAAAAAACAGTACATTTTTAGAACCATAGAAATTTACGGCTTATGAGAAGGTATTTCGATCAATTATGCCTGTGCTGGCATATATTTCAGCTATTGAAGAATTTCATCCTTGGTTAGACTGCTCATGTCCAGAGTTCTGTAGTGCTCTATGCACGTCAAGAGAATAGTCTACATATCAAACAAAATGCAGACTCAGTTTACGGGGAGGAGATTGATGTGTTTGATTGATATATTTTACTCAGTCCGTAACGATTTGACCTCTTCTATGTGAACTGAAACCAACGTTGGGGCAAAATAAAGGCAAAACACTGCAGGATCCTGGAAATCTGAAATAAAAACCGAAGTCCCTGGAAACGCTCAGCAGATCAGGAGAGAGAAAGTGAGTTAACATTTCAGGTCGATGACCTTTCGTCAGAGCTGTTCTGAGTGTTCCCAGTAACTTCTGTTTTTTGTTGGGGGCTAATTACTTCTCCTGAAAATGCTACATGTCTCATTTTTGTTCGTTTCATACGATATCTCTGGACTTGCGCAAATGTATTCAGAGAAGCATAGAATTATACAGCACAAAAGGAGGCCATTCGGCCCATTGAAAAGAACTACCCTAAAATAACAATAATAAATTGGTCACTTCAATCCACGACTGTTTGTGGGACATTGCTGTGCGCAATTGGCTGCCGCGTTCGCCCACAAATATACAGTCAATTCGCTTTACAGTGTGTTCTGTGAAGCGCTTTGGGACGTCCTCCCGACGTGAAAAGCGCTATATCAAATGCAAGGATTATTATTATTATATCAAATGCAAGGATTATTATTATTATTATTACCCAAATCAAACCCACTCACCCGCTCCCTCTCCATAGCCCAGTAAACTTGTCCACGCCAAATAATTATTTAGTCGCTTCGATTGGGCACTCACTGGTTGATTTGAAACTGATGAAACATGTGAGAATGATAAAAGGTCCACAAAACTCTCAATGCAGGGGTGACAAATGCCAAATTTCGCAATTCCGCAACTGATTCTCTAATGATCTAATGTGTAAAGACACTGGTTTCTATTCACAAGGTGACAGTTTAGGATCTTTTTTCCTGTAAAAAAAAATAAAAGGGAGAAAACCAGGGGACAAATGTAACAAAGAAAATAGGTGTTTTGAGTGAAATTGGATTTATTTTGGAAAATCCGCTTAGAGTATGCATTTAGAAACCCACTTCACTGCATTGTGAGTGCACAGGCAATGCAATGTATGTACGGGTAAGTTTATTCTTGGAAGCACATTTTTGTGCATATCCCTGGAATCAATGTTGCAGGGAAGCAGGTTTCAGCGGGAAATTCAGGTGAAATCTACTCAAGTTGTAATATTTCGAGATAAATAATTGCCATTTACAAACCCGACAGTGCAAAGGTAAGGCCGAGCAAAATAACCATCTCAAAGTTTACTTACTTTAAACCCACGTTCTTGATTTAATCTTAAATATTTATATGTTTATATCCTGTGAAGCGCTTTGAGACGTCTTGAAGGCGTGGTAAGGCGCTACACCAAATGCAAGGATTAATATTATTATTAAATAGTTTCCTTTCATCGCATTATTCTAAAAACCTGGATGATGTCCCTCTCCATTGAACCATAGAAATGTACGGCACGGAAGGAGGTCAATAGATCCAATTTTTCATATTGGTGTTTGCCCCTCCGAGAAGCCATTTATCCTAATCCCATAAAATAATATCTGGGGATACAGTTTGGGACACAACATCTCAAGCCAGGATGGTGGAAGGTGAATTAGATGGAACTTGGTCTTCTTCCGCCGACAAATTCTTATGCTTTTATGTTCTTCCGAAACATTGAATGTTTAATTGCCATTGAGACGTGTCTAAGATCAAGTACCAGGGCTGCCTATCAGACTTTCTCATTGATCTCAGTTGGTTGAACTCTGCCAGCGTCTAATACATAGCAGGAATGCCATACAGAGTGAGAATTTCTGCATCTCAGAGGGAAAGACTAAATGACCCAGAGTGACTTGCCTCTTTGAATTGCATTTCCCGCTGTCTCATCATGCAAGTCCTTGGCAATGACTTTGCAGTGTCTCATGCTGGTTCGTAAGTCAGGCAGATTGGAGCAAAATAAATAGTTCACTGAAATATCATAGAATTATACAGCATATTCGGCCCATCGTGTCTGTGCCAGCTCTTTGAAAAAAGCTATCCAAATCAATCCCACTCCCCCGCTCTCTTCCCATAGTCCTAGTAAACTAGTCCTCCCCAAATAATTATCTAAATAAATTTCTTAAAAGCACTTCATTAAAGAATATTTAGCTAAAATTATTAATTTGCAACAGGATCCTGTGGAAGATCACATTTTTTAATTATAAACTTACATAATGTACTATAAATATAGTCTTTACTTTGATTTCAGTTCAAATAATCGTTTGAATGGTGAATTGTCTCTGGAGCTTTCTAAAGAGTATCCTGTCTCCTGGGAGCTGTGAAAAGGATCATCTGTAAGTTTTGAATGATCTGAAGCAGTAATACTGGAAAGCGTGCCCTAATTCATGTTAAATTTAATTCTTTGATCTTAGGTTGTGATTTTACTTTCCGTGCAGAAATACTAAAAAGCTCGAACAAAATCTATACAAGGTAAGACGCAACCCTTTCTGCTTGATCACACGGAAATAAACCTATAAGCCCGGGAATTTGAATGGAAATAAAAAAAGCCACAAAGGAAAAAAATAAGTAAAGAATACTGTACAATGGATCCATTTAACTGAGGGCTACTTCAGATTTACATTCAGACCAGCTGAAAGCAGTAATTTATGAAGAGGAAGTGTACTCCTGATTTGTCCAGATGGGACCAGCTAGTTGGCACAAGTAAATTCATCTGACCAAATGGATTTAACTGGCAGCAAGGCAAAGGCTGCTTCTACTAGGATTATTGATATTCATGTCTTATGTCGGCTTGCTTCTGCAGAATTTTTAATGGTTTTATTCAACAATTAACTACTGTACTACACATGTGTCGTTTATTCACCGGGGAAGGTGGCTGGCTTCATCTGCAGAGAATCGAGACATCTGTGCAAACAGCTCTGCGTGCCAGACACCTTCTCTCACCCTTTTTACACAGATTTATTCACTTACTATTGATCTGCGCGGAGATGTCACAACAGTGTCATTCCGGGAATCTACAGCAGACAAATCTTCGCTGATAGAAGCGTGAATGAAATAATAAAAGTCATCACTACATACAGAATTCAAAGTGATGGTTATTGGGAGCATTATGGCCTTGATAAGTAGGATCATGAATGTCTATGGGAAAAGATCACAGCCTTTGAACGTTCAATCTGTGGTCCACTTCAACACAGTAGAGTTGCCCTTGGTGCTTTGCTATCAAGCTTAACGGTAGGAATCTTCAGGGAGAAGAAGTGCTGGGAAAGGGAGAAGAGTTCAGCGTCACTGCACAGACACTTCATTCTGACTGATCAGCAGGTCAGTGTGTAATGTTAGAGGGCAGTGAACTGGTGTACACTGTGATTTTTATTCATCTAGTTGATCAAATGCAATTACATATAGGGGCTAAATAACTGCGTTTTTGTTTCAACCTCTACTGGAGTCCTGTAGCTCAGTGGTTAGAGCACTCGCTCGCAAGCGAGAGGACCTGGGTTCGATTCCCGGGCAGGGGGCGAAACCTTGGGCAAGTTTCCCTACTCCACACGCCTCTGTTTACCCGGCAGGAAGCAGGAACCCGGTTGTTAGTCGATCTGATAGTGCTGCTGTTCTGCTTCCTGCCTTCAAGCCTAAAAAGGTAATCTGGACTGCACTGGAACGGAACAGAATTCCGGATGTTTAAATTGATTTACAATATTTCCTCCTCACCAACATCATTCCTACCATCTCCCCGCAACCTGAGAGCTCTTGTAAACCAGCATTTTATAAACGATTTTTTTTGAGGAATGATCCTAATTTTTGGGGACCCAAATGTTATTTATTTAGCATTTAACGACGACAGCAACAACAATTTGCATTTATATAGGGCCCTTCATGTGGGGTAGCGTCCCAGAGTGCTTGACAATGGCGAAGTCTGAGCCCGAGCCAGGGGGAGAGGGTGGGGGAGTGGGGGTTGACCCCCATCTCTGCGGCTGACATCGCCAAGAGGGAGCTCGTAGACAATTTAACAATGACTGGTCGATAAAATTAGATGGCAGGACATTTTACAGTCCCCAGGAGTTTTTCTGAGCTGTGAAATAAGACTGATTAAAAGGAGGAAATTAATTTTTCTTTTAACTGGATTAACATGAGTAATTGTCACTTTCCTTTAGAAGTATAATAAAGTTTCCTGATCCAATCATCATTCAACTAATACGATCCTCTTAATCAGTTTACTATAGTGCACGTGTATAACTGCCAAGGTTTCATTTGATAATAATAATCTTTGCATTTGATACAGCGCCTGATCATGTCTTCGAGACGTCTCAAAGTGCTTCACAGAATACACTGTAAAGTGAATTGACTGTATGTTTTGTGGGCAAAATGGAGCAGTCAATTGCGCACTTTTGTCCTGTTGATCAAGATCAACAGCGCAAAGGTCAAGAAGAGAGTGTGTGGGGCAAGTGGATAAAGTTTATTTCCAATGTCTGGTGAAGTGAAAAAGTGGGGATACAAAATATTGTTTATTGTAAAGTGAGGGATTCTTGGCCACAGATTAGCACTCAAACCAATTTATTTTTACATTTTAACCAATTTTACCATATAGTTCTTGCAAAGCAGCTTAAGTTAGCGGTTATTATTCTCTTTATTACAAGAAACGATTGCACATATACATTGAATCTGTCTATCTGTCTGCCATTGCCCTATGAGACCTGCCCCTGGCTTATTGGATAGGCAGCCTTCAAAAGGTTTGCAGAACAAGTTTTGAATAAACCTAAACCGAAATCTGGATTTATTCAAATCCTCGCTTCGCAGTAAAACGTTGTTCAATATTTTGACACTCTCTTTTTCGTTTCATCTGATAGTAAATAAAAAACCTCTTTGTCCATTGGAACAAAACTCAAATCACCCTCAGGAATCATTGTCCCAATTTCTCATTCTGCAGCGAATGCTCTTTTGAGTTTCAAGTTATAATAAGATAATCCTTTTATCTGATATACCCACCTTTCATACCTGGAGGACGTCTCAAAGCACTTCACGGGATTTTCCCATCAGGTGCTGTGACTGTGTGTTTTGTAGGTGAACACTACAACCAATTTGCACACAGCAATGTCCAACAAACAGCCACAAAGTGAATGGCCAAATTTACACTGTAAGATCCTGGAACGGGTGAAGGCTATTTCAGGAATTGATTTGGTTTGTTTTCTAATGATTATTTTACTCTACTTATTTTACATGATTATTTTATACTTATTTTAGATGACTTTTTTTTTGCTCTACTTCAGCACCAATTTTGATAATGACTACATTTATCCTGAACAAAGTGACAAGCTCTCTTTCTGTGCTACAGAGGTAACAATTGACCTATTCTGTAACAGTAATTAAACTCAAAAGATTTGGTTGCACAATCCATTTATCATACGGATTTTCAATTTACCCAGTGATTATCAGTACAGTTACTTCATTGAATGTAATGAATGTTATTTTTTTCCCCCCGAACTGAGAGATGAAATGGTAATTGAGGAGTCACGGTCATGGAGTGAAGCATAAGTAATTTATGTAGATTAAGCAGTAATAAAAGAAGTGCAGAATTCAGTGCAAAATGTTAGTAAGTAGGTATGATAATATGAGGGGGCGGGAAGGAGAGGAAAAAAAAGAGCGTGTGATGTGATTGCTACCACTTAATGATCATCAAGCGAACAGAAAATAGGTCCATTGTGTTTTGGTCGGCCAGGTTTCCGACACACACACACACGCACCACCCTTAAATGTATCCACATCAAAGTGAGAGTTCCCTATGTGAACGCTACCTACACCAGGAAATATATCATTTTATTCTGGAAAGGAAATGTGCACACTCTCCCCACCGGGACGCAATCTGCTTACCTAATTTTGGAAAGTATTGGATGCAGGTGCTCAGGGGCGAAGGCTTTAAGACCCCAAAGTGTGTGCTACCAAGTGAGTGTGTGGACCAGGTGAGGACAGGATCAGCTGCTATACTTTACAATGGTAAAACACACAGACCACTGACATTTACTGTCCACAGAATGGGAATCAGATGATAAAATCCCCCAGGTAATCTTTGCACACATAAACAACAACAACAAAATTACATTTGTAAAGCACCTTTCACTTTGGGAGGACGTCTCAAGGCGCTAAACAGTTAGGACCCGAGCGTGGGGGTCGGCAGGGTTGGGGGGTGAGGGAGAGCAGAGAGGGCGGCTGAAGGCATGGTCGACGAGAAGGGTCTTGAGACGTGCCTTGAAGGAAGTAGGGGAGGGAGCAAGGCGAAGGGATTGTGGGATGGAGTCCCAAAGGGTGGGGGTAGAGAGGCTGAAAGCCTGGCCACTGATGGTAGGTGACAATAAAGGCAATGAGTACTTCACATCGCCCAGTCCATCCCTTCAACCCCAGAAGGAGTGCAACTCTTCTAATGTGTCTCTGGATTCCTGCCTCATCAATATAAATTACATTATTAGATCCATAAAAGCCTGCATGTGCTCTGATTAAATAAGTGAGAATGTTATTAGTTCTCAGTCCCTCCAGGCTAGCACTGAGAAATGACACTGCGATGATGAATGGGAAGTATTATAATGCTAAAACAATTAATTTTCGGGGCAAATATTTGTTTCATAATCGTGACATTTGCAATGAGCTTAAAACTATGTCTTTGCCTTGTGTCTCCTGCGGTTTGGAAGCAGACACCTGTCAGGCAGATGGATGCGAATGGAAAGTCAACGGAATGAAAGCTGATCCAGTAACTGAGCGTGTTTGAGGTTTTTTTTCCCCACTTTTTTTAAAAAGAGTAATGGAGTTCTTGCCTCTTGTTACATTTCTGTTCTCTGGAGAACTACGTTTAATCTGTCGGAAACCGTTCTGCTTTCAGCCCTTGCCAGCCCTGGGTGTGAGGGTTACTTTTAAACATCTCTTCCCTGGGTTAAGTCAAATTAAAATAATAGTAATAATAATTTGGTCACTCAATCCACGACTGTTTGTGGGGCATTGCTGTGCGCAGTTGGCTGCCGTGTTTCGCCCACAAATATACAGTCAATTCACTTTACAGTGTGTTCTGTGAAGCGCTTCGGGACGTCCTCCCGACGTGAAAAGCGCTATATCAAATGCAAGGATTATTATTATTATTATTATTATATCAAATGCAATATGTCGTTCCTGGGAACAAGGGGCGAGAACGTTCGTATGATATAAGTCATCATTTGGAGTAGGCTTAAATACATGGATAAGGTTGCTACATTTATTGCGCTGATGAATTTCATAGGTAAGAACTTCAATTCCATAGTCATCATAGTCATCAATTGAAACAGAAATGGAATCTTGTTGTTGTTGTTGTTGAAACATTGAAGCTGAGGTGTTCTGAAAACCAGCCAAAAAAATAGTCTGGAGTTCTGTGCATCTCTTTGAATGCAGCCTAATGTACATCCCTCTCAATTATTTAATCCTGTTATCCGTACGTCTGGCAATGCAAGTCTTCCCTACATAAATTAAATCTTTTGCTGTTTGTGAATCTTTCTGTGTTACTGTGGGATTCAGGGTGATTTGCAGTCTGTAACACAACAGAGGATGAGCGTCTCGTCTGCACTACAGAATGGTTTCTCTAAACCCCCCCACTAGTCACACACCATCAAATGTGTCAATGATAAGGTCCGTTTCCTGTATATTCAAAGGGACTCTATTATTATACCTGGAATCTTGCTCGACAGAAATTAGCACAGAAATGGTGAGGCAGTTTTGAACGTATCAACACAGTGATAATTCCCCTGGCTGTGGTACGATAACCCTAAATCAGACCTGCTTCTGACAATTTCTGTCTTGCATAATAAATCACCCTGTACTCCTCATGGTGCTATTAACAGCCTTGCGGCATTCGAAATGTGACTTGAGAAACGTTCGGCTTCTCCAGTACATGAGATTCATGCAAACGGCCTTTTATCTGTGCTGGTGGAAGCCTGCTGGCTCTCGCAGGGAATACGCTCAAAGTTTTCTAAAGTTTGGATCTGAATTTTTTTAATTGTCGAGAGATTTTAAAAATCGCATTCATCTTCTCAACATGACGGTGTTAGTAATAAAGGTAAGAGATGGCGCACAGAGGAGGCAATATCAGAGAGTAGGGCTCAACCGTGGCAGACAAAAGATTAAACCCATAGCAAATTGCTGCTTGAATATGTTGGTGAGATTTCACTGCAGCAAGTTAGAGCATATTGATTGGCGCTGTGATATTTACATGTCAGATAAGTTTGGCCCCAAATATAGCCAACTTTCATTGAGTGAAACAAGTAATAAAATACAATATTCCTATTAATAATGAATCTATTATTTGCTTCTGGTGAATTGCCAGTGCTCCAGTGATTTAGTCCATGATGAACAATGGAATGTGCTCAACGTATTGGAAGCCAAGGACCTAACAATTAAGTGAGGCATATATGTGGATGAACTAGAGGTCAGTATATTCATTCACTGCCCAATGAAAATTAGATCATCTCAAAGTGCAACACGTTAGAGGACATTATTTTCTCTTAATATTGCTTTGTTATGTTGATAGACTGATCAGTATGCAAGAGGACCGAACATGTACCGAATGCCCTCCCTCTGTGCTGTATAATTCTGTGATTCTACGATCTGCTGATGTGGCAGTGTGTTTGTGTCCACATTAATTGGTGGTTTAGTACAGAGGAGCTTTCTACATTTCTCTGGCAGTCTTTCATGCTGCCCTGGGAGATAAGGCTTCAATGTAAACATAAGCTTTAAGAATACAATAAACTTGTGATGACTCAACTCTGGATTAACTTATCACTATCACTTAAATCATCAAGCTGTCAATATCCCAGTGGCATTTATTAATGTATTTATACATTTGCCTAACTTGCCATTTCTGATAATTCATCGCTGAACCCTTTTTCCCTTTGGATTAATGAGTTATCTGGAATTTACCGTATCTTGATATTTAGGAGCTTTGAAGCTAAAGTCCAACGCCCAATAACTTAGCTGCTAAATTCTAATAATCAGCAATTTCACTTGGCAAAATAATCTCAAGCGCTGGAAGATAATAATAATAATGCTTATATTTGATATTGCGCCTTTCAGGTCAGTTGGCCAAAGTGATTCACAGGATATACTGTAAAGTGTGGTGACTGTACATTTTGTGAACCAATGCGGCAGCCAATTTGCACACAGAAATGAATCACAAACAGTAATGAAGTGAATTTTATTTTATTTGGGGGATTGTTGGCCAGGACTCTAGGAGGAAACTCCTTTTCTCGATTAGTGCCATGAACACACAGAGTCAGGACCTTGGTTCAAAGTCTCATTCGTGCAGTGATAAAGAAGTCTATCCTTCCTCTGCATATATTCTATGAACAAGTTAAACCCAAACCCAATTCTAGAACTGGCCTCTCTGTTGAAACAATCAGCACTCAGTGAAAAATTGCCACTCGGTGACTGAATCTGCTTTGACATTATTACTTGACCGTTTGTCAAGGCATGAAACATTAGAGTGTGCACAGGCAGAAAATCACATCAACACAATAATTAAGGATCGTGATAGACTAAATTAGATCCAGTAATGATTTGGGACCTAAAATATCAGAATTGTAAACAGATGCAATTGTGGCTCAATTGAAGTGAGGTTAAATAGTGCTCGAACAACAAGAACAACAAAATTACATTTGTATAGCGCCTTTCACCTCGGGGGTGAAGTCCCAAGGCACTGGACAATCAGTGGTTGGATGGCTTACATGATAGCAGTCTTGACAGCAGCTATCAGGCAGGAGTGGTGGGTTTAAGGAAGGAGGAGAAACCTGGACATTGAATAATGATCCGTACGTTCACAGTAAGAAATAGTGGAGGTTTATCAGAACAGCAGGAGCAGGTTGAAGACCTGAAATTTCTCACAGGTTTGAAAACAACAGAAAAATGAATTCAGGAACAAGTGAATCAGATGCCATACCAAGGTATGCAGATCCCTGATTGTCCAGCACCTTGGGAGGTCCTCCTGATGTGAAAGGCGCTGTACAAATATAATTTGTTGTTGTTGTATGTGCAGATATATTGCATCCATTGAGGTTGCTCGGCAACTTAAGACACAATTAGCAGCGGTTTGAGCCTCACTGCTTGACCCTGGACTTGGATCTAATGAGATACGTTACACTGACTTTTTAAGTTGCTTGAATCAGATTCTGGCAAATCTTTCTGTTGAGGGGCTGAATTTTTTTCCCTGGCAATAAGTAATCGTTAGAAAGTGACAGACACATCACAGGTTATTGCCTGGGCAACATTTGAAAGCAGTGACATTGGATTTACTGCCCTTAATGGCCATGCACAGTATGATTCTATCCCAAGACATTAATAGTCTTGTGATAGTTATGAGCATTATTATTATTGAAGAATGCTTGTCGCTTGCTTTTGATTTATTTGACTTAAAAGCGCTGACCTAATGTCCATTGCTCAGGAGTCCTGTAGCTCAGTGCTCAAAGCACTCGCCTTGCAAGCGAGCGACCTGGGTTCGATTCCCGGCAGGGTGAAACCTTGGGCAAGTTTCCTTACTCCACACGCCTGATAATAATCCCTCAAGAAACAAAACCAATAATAATTTGGTCACTGCCACATTTCGCCCACATATATACAGTCAATTCACTCTACAGTATATTCTGTGAAGCGCTTTGAGACGTCTAAAAGACGTGATAAGGCGCTCTATCAGATGCAAGGATTATGATTATTATTATTGCTGACTTTCCAATGCGTGTTTTCATTGGTGCAAAACTTTCTTCCTTCTGGCCTTTAACCAAGCTTCGACAAACTTAACATTTTCCTCTCTTCTGCCTAAAGGACTCTGTGACTTTAGTTTCTGAGGGGTAGCCCACTGAGAGCAGTTTGAAGCGCACACTAGAGTTCATCAACACCTCTGTTTACGCATTTCTACATCTTTGCTAAGAATTAACAACTGCATGAATGACTTTCCCCATTGTGCACGTTAACACAAGTATGAATAGATCCAGGCATAATAAAACACTCCTCTCCTCAGGGCTACTCTTTTGAATTGACTTCATCATCCCAGAGACGATCCTTTTGCTTTTGAAGACCGCATGATAATTATATGGCTCAGTGCAGGATTCTAATAGAACCACGCTGGGTTTCAGGAAGCAGTAATAAAATCTCTCATTTTTCATACACTGTCTTCTTTATATTAAGCTTCTTCGGACCGTGCAAGACAAACTACTAATTATTTTCAATTTTAGGCGTACTCTGTCATTTGGTGTAGCTGATAAATTATGAAATATAATGACAAAAATATTCCTTGCATTTGATATAGTATTCCTCCCTCCATAGGCTTCAGATCATCCAGAACTCTGCAGCCTGTGTCCTCTCCCGCACCACCATTGGCGGGCGGGCCTTCAGTCACTCTGCCCCCACCCTCTGGAACTCCATCCCACAGTCCCTCTGCCCCCACCTACCCCCGCCCTTCCCTCGCCTCCTTCAAGACTCATTTCAAGAACCTCCTCTTCGACCGTGCTTTTGGTCTCCCTCCTTCCCCCCACTGCCCTTCACCCTCTCCAATCCCAACCCCCAGCTCAGGTGCGAAACACTGACTGTCCAGCACTTTGGGATGTCCTCCCAACATAAAAGGCGCTATACAAATGTAATTGTGTTGTTGTTGTTGTTAGTACTTAGAATGATGAGAGAAAGTGATTCTGAGAGCTTCACAATGTTTCGGTAAAGTGTAGTGACTGTATATTTGTAGCTGAATGTGGCAGCCAATACGCACAGAGCAAAGTTCCATTAACAGCCAGGAAATGTGACCAACTTGGGGTTGTTGGGAAGGACAACAAGAGAAACTCCTTTCTCTTTTCAATTAGTGCCACCAGAATAGGCTAATAAATAGGATTTTGGTTTAACGTCTTATCTGAAGGACAGTACCTCCAACAGTTTCAGCCTAAACTATCAACGAAAAGTCCCAACATGGGGTTCAAGCCAACAACCTTTGTCGTCCACAAATATTAACCATAATTGGTTCTTGAGCCATAACTAACTGTCTAAGTAATGTGATGCACATAGCTATCCAAATTCCATAGGAATCCTATATAACTGTCAGATTTTGAACTATCCAGAGGGTCCTACAATTTGCCTTACAAATTCTCAATCATATCTGAATAAAAGCCTCCAGAATTCTATTTTTGAGGAAAAGATTCCATAAAAACATTTATTTATCTTTCAGGGGCAGTAAAATGCATAATGCTTATTTAGAACAACATTGTCGGCCTCTCTCGGATTAATGAGACCTTAATCCATCCATTCTAAAGGAGTTTTCTCCATGCCGTTCTATGATAAACTGCAGGTCTCGTGAGTCAATTTTCAATTTACAAATAATCCAGGCAGAAGGGGAACATTGGTACTGGGTAGAAGCCGCAACAACATTATGTTTTTTGCAAGGGTTCCAACAGTTCTGTTCCTGTTCTGAATCTGTCTCTTTAACATCTGCAAGTCAGATGGAGTCTTGTAGCTTATTGGTTAAGACAATTCACCTCGCAAGCGAGAGGAATCAAGTTTGATTCCTGGGCAGGGGCAATTTATCGCCTCTGTTTACCTAGCAGTAAGTAGGTACCCGGTTGTTAGTCGATCAGCGGATCGCTTTTCAAGGGGGTTATTCCCTTTCCAAAGAATAATAATAATTGGATCATTCAATCCAGGACTGTTTGTGTGTGTGTTGTGCTCCATAACTGTCGAGAGCTCTGGGATGCTATCCTGCATTAGGGGCACTATATAACTGCAAGTTGTTGTTATTGTTGTGGGACACTGCTGTGCCCAATTGGCCTACATGTTCCCTCACAAAATATACAGCCATTTCGCTTTACACTATATTCTGTTAGCGTTAGAGGAATGAACTGCGAGCAACGATTAGACAAGGAAGTGCTTTTTAGTCTCGAAAGAGGGATCTTGCAGTGGTGTATAACCTTTTAAATGAGATTGAGAAGGTAAACCCAGAACAACGCTCAGATGCACCAAGACAGTAAAACAAAGGGACGAGTGTTTAGGGTTGCACAGGAGAATTGCGGAAATATGGGCTTGAAGGAGGCAAGGAAGGAAGCGAGGTGTAGGGACAGAGGGATGGAGTTTCAAAGAATGAGGAAAGAAAGGACAAAGGCCAAAACTGCTTGATGCAATGATGGGAGTATGGTAGGATGGATATTCTGGAAGGATGAGATAAAATGGTCTGTAAGGCTTTCTTAATCTGTACCTCTTTCATGATCTTGTGATCCTTATACTGTGTACCATAGGTGTTTCATAGCAAAATGTTCCAGGCAGGCAAAAAATACAACATTTCATCTGTGTGAGCAGCAGTTTATTTTTTAGTGTAAAGTGACTTTGTTCTTGTGTGGGGTTTTTTAACCTTCCGCTGCTGTGACCTCGCACTGCTCAAGTGTTTTATAGCAGCCTCACACACTCATAAACTGTTGCTGAGATAATGAGAGCAGCACTCGCTTCTGTACAGTTCACTGAAGGGAGATCAAGATCAATTTTTATTTAAAAAATGTCATTCTCAGAAGGGAAGTGACTGAGGGAACATGGCTGAGACACATGGGTCCTGTCCCAGCGCAGGGGGAAGAGACAATACAGACATGGAACAAATTAATTGGAAACGAAAGTGTAATGTTGTCGGAGGTGAAGCGAATCGGGGAGAGAGAGTTAATGATGTCTCCAGCTGGTCTAAAGAGAATATTAATGTAGAAGGAAAATGCTGCAGCAAACGGTGGTCGAATTTGAGGCTTGAAATAATGATAAGAATAGTCCTTACAATTGATATGATGCCTTCCACGTTTGGAGGACGTCTCAAAGGGCTTCACAGGATTTATCGTAAAGTCCCACAAATGGCCAATGACATGATTGACCCATTTCATTTTAGTCACCTGTAAAATTACTCCGATAAAATGCAAGTTAACAACGAGGGAGAAGCTGGTGGCTTCTAAATTTTAAATTTCAATTTTAAATTGCTCCTCGTTGCAGCACTTAGGGAGCAAGAAATGGCATTTGGAACAAACCCTTTAATTTGAAAAGATATTCAGCTTTCAAGGGAGATGTATGTCAGCTCCACTCAAAGATTGGAATATGATATCACAGAACTGCAGTCACACTGTAATGCCAAGCCAAGGATTATGTTCTAAAGGTGTTAAAACCATAGTTAGCGACATTATGCCATATTTAACATCACAGACTGCTGCTCCAGCAATGATTGAGCTCTGCACACTTTCACTGCAATTTACTGTGATTTGTCATTAAATGGGGATGTAAAATAAAATCATCGGAGGGCAGAGATAGTCTCTTTTTTTTCTTTCACCCTCACTGTTCTGTGGGGTTTTATATGCAATTTCATATTACATTGATGTAAAATTGATTTTTAAATAAAACTATTGTGTAACCATGTTGGTTTCGGAACTTTGTTCGGTTAAAAACTACTCCCCACACCCAAAGTCATCAATCTTTCGGAGCTTCTTGGCCTCTTGACACTAATTCAAATGTGTTTCAAAGACTCGGCACTTAGAAATCCGATATGGCATGTGCTTTGTGGGATTATATGCACAGTGTTCAAAACACCTCTGAGGCACTCGATTTATTGTATTCCACCTAGTTTTAGTCCAAAGAACGATTTCAAAAAATGCAAGGATTATTATTGCGTCTTTTAAGATTTTAAGATACAATTTAAGATCACGCTGAATAGTGGATCACTGCTTTTTAAAATAAAAAGCTTCCAAATTAAGACCGAACTTCAGAATTTTTCACAATCTGTGTCCGATCACACAGATCAGGCAGACTAAGACGGGGCGGAATTTTTGGCCTTCGCGGGCAAGGCAAAAAAACAACACTCTGCTAAGTGTAATGTGTGTCTTAAAATCAGTGTTGCGTGATGTGTTCCCACTGCTGGAAGTAACAAGAGTCGCTACCAACTGAGCTGGCTTGATATCCAAAATTACAGGCATTAGAATCCAAGATTGAAATCTCCAATCAAGTAATGGATTTTTTCATATGATTCTATTAAGAAAGGAGGTGGAAACCTTGACCCAATAACTGGTTTCTAAATAAACAGTATTTTCCCACTTACCTTCATTGCCTGACCCCACGTTGGGTGCCAGCATGTGTTGTGCTATTTAATTTCCGTCCCTTTAAGAATGCTATGTAAATATGTTTTGGGTTACCCTCTGAGTTATCTCGTAAAAGAGCAACGTTGAAGGTTTTGCAGTCTATTTGTTGCAGTCCTTTCAATTCTTTGGCACAAGAAATATATGAGCAATGTCATTAACATTTGTGGGCAACTGTTGTGATAAAATTTCACAGTGTATAGGACAACGACAGAAATAACTTGTACAACCCATAAACAAAGTGGATTTTTTTCCAACTTTACAATAATATTCTGCGAAGCGCTTGAGACGTCTCAATGGCGTGAAAAAGCGCTATATCAAATGCTAGTATTATTATTATCATTATTATTTACATCANCCCCCCACCTCCCGGCTGACTGCAATGCTCTAAACTTCAGTGTGGATAAAACAAGTTCAGTCCTCAAGGCTTTCTGGAGTCCTCTGTGTAAAGCGGAAAGTACGAACTCTGTGAAATTATAGCAAGTGTCTAGAGTGGAATTGGTATTTTTCTTGTGGCCTTAAAAGCTAATGTAAAATATGCAATTAATATCATGAGCTGTGCACTTCTGCCAATGATGGTGCTGTATATTACTGAAGGGGATGGAAGTTTGCAAAGGAAGTGCTTGAGAATGTTATTAATTTCGTCCATCTGTACACAAAATCCCACATCAAACACGCTTGAAAATCTGCTTATTATTTCACAGTATTATCACAGTAATGTGGTGGTCGTGGGTTGTGTTAAGTAAACCTGAATCATCAAGTTCAAGCACATTGCACTTATTACGGTGGCTTTCAGCCATCGAATGAATGCATTTGCTGATTAAATTAGAGCTGCCGCGTTTTTTTTAATTACAAAGATTGATATATTTTCTAATCGCGCTCCCAACAATAATTCAGGACAAAATGTCATTCCCAGGTAGTTACAGAAACATTAAACGCGAATCAAGAAAAACCTCCTTAGTTATGTTTAAGGCTCTAATACCAGGAGAGTTTGGGATCAGAGTTTGTAACCAACTGACACCAAATTGAGGCTGTTTATGACTGGGCTGGAACACCAAAGATAATAATCCAATAGTATTGCGGATTTCCAAAGACCACTTAATAGTACTTATACATTGGCCATCTTTCACTTAAAAATTAGCTTGCCTCTGCATGCAGAATCAAACTGCAGTGCTAAGAATTACCCGCTGAGTATTGTATTCTACTCAGTCTAATGTTATTTCAAGTTGAAATGAATCTTTTTTTTTGGGAGGGAGGGGGGGAAACTCAACAGGATATTCACATTTCAACTGGTGGTATCCTGGGCGTCACTTAATTTGGCAATTCTTGGCAATACCTGATTTGTGTTCAATCAATAGGACCTCCTTGAGATTACTGGAGCTGGCCCCACTCTTGGCACATTCATTCTGCAGTGTTGCCATAACTGGCAGCAGTGATGCAGGACACTTGAGGCAGGAGGGAAACTGCAGTTATGATAATTCCTAAATCGAGGTACATATTTCTCTAACTCTACTCTACCCACTGGAGACGACAAAGCAAGTGGTGTTTACTGTTATCTCCAGAGTCGCCGCATACCATTTGTTTTTGGCTTTGAGCAAGCGGAGACTGAAAGACTCCAGAGAGACTGAGATCCTGGGCCATCCATTCAGACTGACTGAGCTCCCAGCCCGCTGAACTGATCAGTGATGAAGTTTAAGACTTGAGGGCCTCTGGGCCACACAATGAGGAAGATTTGCAGGTCAGATAATAGAGTCACAACTTTGAGGCAACTGCACGTTGAAGTGTTTGTGGGTGAGATTGGTTCCAAGTAGCTGCTAGTGTTGTAGATTCCTCTGCACAGCGTGAATTGGATGGTAAGCAAAACACCAAGATATCATATTTCTGCTGAAAACAATGTAATCATGTTGCATCTGGAGGTGTTTAGTCACCTACTTCAGTGTGTACGGTGGTGAATGATTTATAGCTGGAATCTGCGCAAAGGATTTCTGTTGGATCCTTTCTAGCTTCAATTGTTCTGTCCCAGATAAGTGCCAGGGGAATAGACGAAAAGATTCTAAAATAGACCAAGAGGAGACAGGCAATGCTTAGCCATTTGTTCTCCTGCCATTGCCATTGGGAGTCCTGTAGCTCAGTGGTTAGAGAGCTCGCCTCGCAAGCGAGAGAACCTGGGTTTGATTCCCGGCAGGGCGAAACGTTGGGCAAGTTTCCTTACTCCACACGCCTCTGTTTACCAGCAATAAGTAGGAACCCGGTTGTTAGTCGATTGGTGGATCGCTTTTCCAGGGGTAATAATCCCTTAAAAGAACAAATAATAATAATTTGGCCACTCAATCCACGACTGTTTGTGGGACACTGCTGTGCGCAATTGGTTGCCATGTTTCGCCCACAAAATATAGTTACTTCACTTTACTGTATATTCAACGAAGTGCTTTGAGACGTCTCAAAGACATGATAAGGCACTACATCAAATACAAGGATTATTATTATTATTATTACTGCAGCTGAGCAAACTGACTGAGTGGGTAGCAAGTGACAGTGGGTCGAGGAAAGGAGGCAGGAGTAAAGCCAACGAAGTGTACACAAGGATTATTTCAGACTTACAGGAGGAGTGACTGCTGGGGAAGCTCTTTCTGCCCTCGGACACCATATGCTCGTCACCTGTGCACTGCATCTCAGGGTTCATGATGCCATCCGGAAAGCAACGGTAAAAGAAATCGGGCCGAGGCCTGAAAGAAAATGGTCAGGAGGCATGGATCAGGGAAATCAACATTTGACCACTGAAGTCTGGTCTGTTTACAGCGCAGGCAAAATCTATCCTGTTGCATCTGTCTTCACCCCGTCTGGTCTATTAACTGCAAGAGTCCGTGAACCCCCATTCTTTCCATTATTGAAACATTTCCATTATTCAAATTTGGCCTCTTTGATGCCCCACATTTAGGACAATTCCCAGGAACACAGAAATTGATGACTCCAATATAACGCTTGTTTATTTCAGTTTGTATCAATCCCTATAAAAAATGTTCTCAAGCAAATGCTCTTGCTCTGTGATCTGTTCTACATATCCACTTTACTCAATTGGGGAGAAACATTTGTACAGCGATCTAAGATCATATTAAAACAGTCTAAAGTCGGGCAATTTACCGACTTAATAAAGGAGAAGGAATAAATACATCAATTAATAAGTGATTACTTCAGTCCTGCCTCGGTTTACTTATTGCAGATCATTTATTTGGCAACTGAGTAATACTGTTATTGTGTCCATACAGTGAATAAGTTTGTGAATTAATCACAATTAAGCATGTACAAGGGAATGAATACCGCATTCCTGTTTCTACCTAAGATAAGACCTATCTTCTACATAAGACGTGAAAAGCGCTATATCAAATGCAAGGATTATTATTATTATTATTATTAGATGCAACCTGTATCTATTTCATAGCAATTTTGGAGGCTGGTAAATTCTCAACTGAAAGTACATCGGTCATGTCACATTGACTCAAGGGAACCTCACTGCACAAATCAAAGAGGTGTTTGTGGTGTCACAGATTTCTGGATTTCTTAATGAAGAAATTAATCAAGAAATACCACAAAATACACCTCAGTAATTGGAAGGGAGTTCCAAAGGTTCAAACTTAATCTTGTGAATGAAGACATCGTAGCTTTACTATTCATCATAGTCTTGTATTTTATCGTAAGCCAATCACCATTGCATTTTATTACACGCAAAGTGTATTCTAATGGAATTCCTCTGATGTATAAATATTATAATAATAATAATCCTTGCATTTGATATAGCGCCTCAACATGTCTTTGAGACGTCTCATTACCATTCACAGAATATACTATAATAATAATAATAATAATAATCCTTGCATTTGATATAGCGCTTTTCACGTCGGGAGGACATCCCAAAGCGCTTCACAGAACACACTGTAAAGTGAATTGACTGTATATTTTGTGGGCGAAATACCTTTTCGAGATATGTATGCAGTTGATGCTTGCTCTCGATTTTCTCTCGCTTTACTGGTTTCCGTGCTTTAAAACTGTTGCTTAGAGCTTGTCTGGGAGCAGACATTTGGTGTAGAACTTCCCCAGATGTTACATTAAGTACAATCCACATTGAGCTGTGGTGAGTGCTCCTCATTCATCACGTTGCAGTAACTAATGGAGCCACGTCAGGGGAGCTCTATGAACAATCTTTGTTTCCGAACTGCCTCTAATCAGCGGTTTCAAAGCACCGGAGACTGGAACAAAACGCAACTGAGGGACATCAAGAAGCATAGTGATCTCCACATTGAAACATTTAGAATTTTAGGGGGGAATTCAGTGTGGTAGACTTTCTCTTTAACAGCTGTTGGATACAAAGACATGAAGATATGCATCATTGCGGAGCCCTGTAGCTCAGTGGTTAGAGCACTCGCCTTGCAAGCGAGAGGACCTGGGTTTGTATAATAATAATAATAATAATCCTTGCATTTGATACAGCGCTTCTCACGTCTTCTCGACGTCTCAAAGCGCTTCACAGAATAGACTGTAAATTGAATTGACTGTATATTTGTGGGCGAAACGCGGCAGCCAATTGCGTACAGCAGCGTCCCACAAACAGTCGTGGGTTGAAAATGACCAATGTATTATTGTTTTGTTTTGGAGGGATTATTATCAGGCTCTGTGTGGAGTAAGGAAACTTGCCCAAGGTTTCGCCCTGACCTGCCAGGAATTGAACCCAGGTGTCTCGCTTGTAAAGCGAGTGCTCTAACCACTGAGCTACAGGACTTCACGGGCCGGGCAAAACTTTGGGCAACTTTCCTTACTCCACACGCTTCTGTTTACCTAACAGTAAGTAGGAACCCAGTTGTTCGTCAATTGGCAAATCCAAAAAGAAATAATAATAATTTTGTGTATATTCTGTGAAGCGCTTTGAAATGTCACGAAGATGTGATAATGCACCATATCAAATGCAAGTATTATTATTATTACAACATTTGGACCCTTCAGCCTGGTTGGGCTACGTATAAATATTTTTATCATTTTTTAATTTTATTATTTTCATTTTATTTATTTTCATTTTATCCCCTTTGCTGGGATTTTAAACATAAATTATGGTTGGGTTTTTTGGGGGGAATCCTGTATGCTGACATAATTATTGGTTTGAATGAAGATGAAAAGCGAATATTTTGCACGTGGAAGTGATGTGAATAAATCTTTACTAACTGACAGCATTGATGAATTCCACTTGGGGAGAACTGCAAATTGATTGTAATATGTGCATCGCCCTATTAACTGGACATTAAGTCAGATCAGCCTTATACTGAACATTCAACAGGATTCAGAAGTTGTATTATCAGACTTCATTAGGTTGTACATGAAGTATTATAAATCAGGATTACAATCAAGCCCTATTCCCAATGATGCATTACGACACTGGTTAATAAGACAGCAGTGAATCCTTGACTAAAATAGAGCATTTTGGTGACATTGCAGAGTATAAAGATGCTTCGAGAGGTGGGCAGGAATGACTAAAAATGTAGATTGAGAAACGCAAGCATTTTCGAAGCTTGACTCAAGACACAAAGCTCTTGAGCGCACCAACCCACGTGCTGCATTTCGCATTATTTATGCATTATTTAAACGCTCCGGGATCCTACATAAATGCTGAATGGCGCTATATAAATGCAAGTTGTTGTAGTAGCATTTGATTTGTTGCTGTGTATTGGCTGATGATCCAAGCTGTAAGTGGGACGCAGGAGTCTTGAAAATCCATTTCAAGATTGAAGACTGGGTATTACAGGTTATCGTACAGTTAAAATGAGATTTTGTCCAAAAATCTATAAATATCTCCTAGGATTCTGCAGGATTTTGACTTTTTCGATGTGGTGCTTGAGCAAGACACTGAGATTACGATGGCTTTCAAAACGATAATAATGTTAGTTTTCCCCACTGTCTTGATAAAATGCTATTAATCTTCTCTGCATTACCTTCATCGAGGCTTTTATTTTTAATTAATAAAAGGCTACTTGCTGGCAACTGTCAAAACCACCACGTTAGCAATTATTGCACAAGAACGCAATCATGTGCCGTAAAGTTAATTTGTATAAATAGTTCTATATTCCACCTGACAGGACTAATATATTAATGTCGAGTTTTGCACATTCAGTGTATTGTGGGCATTGGCTTATTAACCACACATTCAACCAGAACAGAATCTTTGCATAATACACCAAGCTGCCAAAAAAACTTCTCTGCACTATTCCAGCTGTTACATTCTACATGGATGGTTGCAAAGAGTAATTCAGTCTATTTAAAGATCCAGTTAGATCAGATCTGCAATTATTGAGGTTAAGATATTGGTTTACCGAGCTGCAAAAAAACATTGTATTGAATGGAGTGCCGGTTCTCACTTTAGATAGGATTTGTTTTAGAAAAGAATTTCAGTCTGTTGTGGCCATTTAAATGTACATTAATCATCTTCCTCTTGCGTCACTTCCTTCCTAGTTGCCTACACTCCAGCTGTACCCCAACGCACACTCTGGGGTCCCCAAGCCCAGAAGCTCTTGCCAACCTGCGCCTAATGCTCTCCAGAATTAGGTCAGCAGAATGCATCTCTCTGGGGAGAATGCTCATTGTATCCCTAACACAGGAATTTCCATGCATGAATAATGTGGAGCTCTCAATCTGGTTTGGATTCTCTTAAACTTGCTGATGTGTCAGACACCTGGCTGGCCAAAAACAATGTTTTCCTTATCAATTAATTCACTTTGCATTTCTTCTTGACTTACAAAAGTGAAATTGGGTTGTTGTTTTTTTTCCTGAAAGGGTCTTAACGGGGGCTGAATTCATGAAAAAGACATTTGGCCTATTTTATGTTTATTCACATATCAGATGACTTATCTCACACTGAAATGCAATATTGTGTAGATTGTTCACATATCGTTGAGATGAAAATGACGGATGACATTTGCCTTTTACCTCTCCCCAAACGTACATTTTAAGATCCATAGAAAACTGGTTTGAAAGTTAGGGCTGAACTCAATAATTTGTCAAATTTTGCAAGCTCTGAAATGCTCCCGTTATTAGTGAATCTACACCCGGGCGGAATCTTACCCCAACTGCCCCTTTAATGAGTTCCTATTTACAATCCTTGTATAAAGCAGTTTTATAAAAACATCCCGCTGGCATACAGGCAAGAAAGCATCTGTATCCAAACCGGATCTGCACAGATTAAGGTCCCAGGGCTACATACTACTTGAATCTGCTTTTTGATGTTGGCAGTGAGCTTTATCTTTTTCTAGCCAGGCTGATAAATAATGCTACTCATGACTTGAGCGCTCTGTACGTGCAGAGGATGGAGGTGGGGAAGGGAGTTCTTGTTGTGCCCTGAATGTACTTTACGAAGAGTGGCATTGATTGATCTGTTGTTGGGAATTGCTGTATCCGAGCCCTCAGGATTCAATGATCCTTTGGAGGAAATAAAATGGAGCTGGAGCTAGTTGTAAATGAAACACCTTGGAATATATTTTACTACCATTTACAAGCTCAGTACTGCCCTTGAGAAATGATCAGAAACAACGTTGAGATCAACAACAACTTGCATTTATATAGCGCCCTACATGTGGGGTGGGATCCCAGAGCGCTTGACAGTGGCGGAGTCTGACCCCGAGCTCGTTGAGATGAAAATGATGGAATTATTTTCAATTGGTCCCTAGAACATAGTTATCATTGTATTTCACAAAATAGTTGATCATCTCTATCTACAATACGCCTCTAACTTCTGGAACTTCTCCCTCAAGCCCTCCATGTCGTGCCCTCTATACCTGTCTCACCCGACTCCATTGGCTCCCTATCCTTCAGATGATCCAGTTCAAGATCCTGTTCCTCACCTACAAAGCCCTCCATGGCCTCGCCCCACCCTACCTCTGCGACGTCCTAACCCCCTACCAACCCGCCCGTTCCCTCCGCTCAGCCGGCTCTGGCCTGCTCCATGTCCCCCACCCCACCCGCCCCACCATTGGCGGGAGAGGCTTCAGCCACTCTGCCCCCAACCTCTGGAATTCCATCCCCCAATCACTCCGCCTCACCCCCTCCTTAGCCTCCTTCAAGTCCTGCCTCAAAACCCTCCTCTTCGACCATGCCATCGGCCACCCCTCTTCCCCTCCCCTCCCGTCTCCCCCCCCTGACCCCAGCTCGGGTCTGAAATGCTGTACACTGTCCAGCACCTTGGGATGTCCTCCCGACGTGAAAGGCGCTATACAAATAACAACCACCACAAAATTATATTGATAGAGTAAATGCAATCTTGTTGTTGTTGTCTTCAAGTCCCACCTCAAAACCTACCTCTTCAGCGCAGAATAAGGAATCAAATGCAAGACCTTCCCAGTCTGTGTGGTTTAGCTACAAATCTGGATAAAGTTACCTTTACTCACTGAACCGTTGAAGGAATTTAACTTCTATATGTCTTTGGAAATTGCACTTGATACCAAGCTAAAATGGCACAAAAATCCAACACAAATGACTAATTCAGAGCTAATAAAATGTTAATGTCTGACAAGTCACTGTGGCTGCTTCGGAAATATTTTAAAGCCTTTTCTTTTATAAAGAAGTCTAATTTTGCTGTATCTGCGTTAAATCTGAAACGCTCTTGAAATCTGATATGTGTTTCATCTCTGGAAGAGGTTTTATGGTCCCTTCGGGGAAAATTATGCAAAAAAAATATGCAGCATAAAACAATCCACTTTTTGAATCCCTATGTGGCCTCTTGTAGAACATTTTTGTTAATGGTAGAAAAGTTTCATGGTTTCAAGCAGTGCTATAATATACAATGTGGCGTGGGTGAGTACAGCAGAATCTTTTTAATATCAATTTATCTTATTCTCTGTTTAATTTGTCTTTGAATCTCTGGGACATGTTCATATCCAAATCAGTTTAATTATACAGTATTAATTTGGAGTCTGTTGCCTTGTGTTTGTATATTTCCCTATCATCCTGCATTTATTTTTACACAGATTGAATTGCTCCTACGTGATGCTGCTCTGCACAATAGTCTCTACAATAAAATGACAAATATAATTATGCCTTGTTCTGTTTCTCCCTCAAGGAAAGGCCCATCAAGCTTGCTCCTTCCATGTACGAAATTCAACCTGTGCCATCATGATTTCTACCCAACTTATTTCCTCTCACTTTGCAACAGACACCACTGTGAACTTTTTCTCTTTCCCAACGTTGTTATCAGTGATATGTGTTTATCCCCATCCGTCCACCATTCAGTCACACCCAGGTACTTTCCATTGGTCCCAAGAACACAGTTATCATTGTATTTCATGGAGGATTTGATCGTCTCTATCTACCCTACGCCCCTAGCCTCTGGAACTCCTCCCTCAAACACTCCGCCTCGTGCCCTCTCTATCTGGTTTCAAGTCTTGCTTCAAAACCTACCTCTTCAACCGTGCTTATGGTCATCTCCTTTCCCCCACCTCCTCCTACCCTCCCCTCGTATCCTGCTCAATGTCCGCCTCACCACTTAAAGCGCTCTGAGACCCTACATCAAGGGCACTAAATGTAAATTATTGTAGTCGAACGCTTACCTTTAAATTCCTCAGTCACATTCTTAACCAGTTACAGTATTTATTAAGTAAACCAACACATCAGCTGTATTGCTATTTTTCTCTTACGTTTAACGTACATGAATTGCTGGGGTTCCCTGACCAGAAATTTACAATACTTATCAATTAGGCAATTTTGATGTGCTTTATTGAACTATGAAACTTACCTTCCCACTATTAATTTAATTGTATTGGTAAAGATTCCATTCAAAGCGAGGGCCAGAGAAACAGCTGGATATTAAAAAAAAGCAGACACAAGGTTAGATAATACATTGACACCGAGCAGACAGAACAATAGAAACTATTTTTAAAAAAACACCAGAATTTCGATGTTTAAAGAAATTAACAACAGTCTATTATACACAGAGGACACACTTTACCTAAACAAGCTTCTTTGATCTCTGTTTTATCTGTCCTTCGAATTATTTTGACCACAAAGATCACAGCCACAGGCGTTAGGAATGAAATAGCCTGTGAAGACAGTGGAAACACAGCAAGGACAGAGATATTTAAATTCTGTGTACATGAATAATCCTGAAGCGCGCTGTAGGAAACTCCCGCAACAACACAAATCCCTGCACTTGGGAGCACGTTCGGGGGAAAAAAATACAATCAAAATCTGTAGTCGATGGCACACTGTGAATGGTTAAAATTTCAACAGCAAACCAAATAAATCTTTGTTGTTGCTTCTGGCTGTGTCGCTCTCACAAGAGAAGCAACACAAGAGATGTAACGCCAGGTCTGTGGATGTGATCCTATTTCTAATGTGCAACAGTTTGATAGTTTAGAGGAGTTGTGTTTCACAAAGAAGAAACTTCATCGTTGACACTTAAAATCTGCGCCCATTATATGTTTTATTAAGATCCATCAATGTTTTTTTTCCTTGAGGTTTATTCAAGTATTCTTTGCGCATAGTTCTTGAGAATATTTCGAGACCTTATTTTGTTGGAACTATTAATCTACCACCAATAAATCATATTTCATGAACGTATAATAATTTACTTACAGGATAACAGAGGGTCGATTACAAAGCTGCATTACATTTGAGGGATTCAGGTAGATCTGGAAATCCTAGGAAAAGGTTTTTTTACACAACCTCTATCACACTGAAATCAAAGCAAATCACAGGTATTTTCTGTGAAGTTGACTGACTGTTTGTGTGGGGAAACATGGTAAAGGTTTGTGCCAGCCGGCTCCTATATGCAGAAAATGACCAATTATTCTGGAGATTTCCAAGGCTCAAAGCAGAAGTTGAGTAGTTACTATCTATTGCACTGTCTGCGTCCCCACCCTCCATATGTGAATGAATTCACGTGATAATAAACGGTAATAATTATCCTTGCTCTTGACACAGTACCTTACCACTTCGGAAGGACATCTCAAAGCACTTTTGGAGTGACTATGTATTTGTGGGCAAATGTGTTAGCACATAGCAATGTCCCACAAACAGCCATGAAAGGAATGAGCAATTTTATTTGGGGGATTGTTGGCCAGGACACTGAGAGAAACTTCCTTCTCTTTCAAATAGTGCCATGCGATCTTTAACGTCCACCTGAACTCGATTTAAGGTCTCATCTGCAAGGCAGCATCTCTGAAAATGCATCAGACCCCCATTCTGCACTGGAGTGTCAACTTAGACTGACACTTCAAAGCTGTGTTGGGTGCGTGTTGCGTTGTGAAATAATTCACGTAACAATTGTTGCACCTCATTAGATATGAATGAAATGGGCCTTTTTCCACCAAGACATCCCTAAGTGCTTCCATCTCCCACTTGCAATCATTTTAAATTGCTCTTCCAGTTTGATATATGTGCACATCATGATGTATACATTTTTGTTTAGGAGATTCCGTGTCCTGAAATAAATATTTTATTTTAAAGTCATTTATTCTGTAGAAGAGCAAAAAGCATGTAGACTTCAGTGGGGTGAAGCTTGACTTGGAATGCCAGAGCTTAATTACCGCAGAATGGGTCAATGCATTTCTCCATCATACTGTAGTAATAATAATAATAATCCTTGCATTTGATATAGTGCTTTTCACATCTTCTAGACATCTCAAAGCGCTTCACAGGGAATTGACTGTATATTTATGGGTGAAACGAGGCAGCCAACTGCACACAGCAGCGTCCCACAGAATCATGCCTTGTCAGCGTGAGCACTTTCCAGCTTCATAAACAAGGTTTATGACAAACAAGACATGTTTATCCAAGCATTAATCTTTTACTCCATTTAAAGTGTCCGGCTTTCACTTTCAATGTATGGGCACAATAAATCAGAGTAAGTTACAGTGTCAGTCTGCATGCAACATCATGTAACCTGCCATTCTTTGCCATTAGTTATCTGAAGAGCTTAAAAATCATAAATAAATTCTGATTTGAAAAAAGGCAATCAATCATTTATGAACCACTTTCTTATGGTTTACGGTGTCAGGTAAGCAGACATTAATAGGCATTTGACAGGACCGTCTCAGACTGATGCATGTTTACATATTACATTTTTGAAAACCTGTTTGATGGAGGCTCAATTTTTCTGTTAACTCAGATCATCCAATCTACAATGAAGCAATGTTCATACCTAAAAGTACACTGGATCCTCCTAGATGTCATCTTTATGCTAGAATAGATGGGTGTTATGTTACTGATCATTGAAAATAAGTCTGGGTATGTTGTCAGTCAAACTCGCTATCCCCAATTTACTTTGTTTTCATTTGGAACGGAATTAGAGGATATGGGGAACGAGAAGGAACTAGGAATTGAGGAACAGGTTCTTGGAGGAGCAAACAGCAACACGAAAAAATGGCCTCACACTGTTGCTTTACATTTCTATGCTTCTATGAAAGTCATCTTAAGTCACTGAGAAACCAGGAGAGTTATTGCATTGATGTGTTGACTGGGTTCTTAACATGATTTGAATGGGAACCTTTATGTTAATTCTCAATCCTCATTTCATCTCCTTGACACAACAATCCCAACGTTCAGAACACTTGCATTTTGTCAGTTTGGTTAAAATGGCTTGTTTTTTTCAAGAGCAGTGATGCTATTTACACAATATTTTTGACTCAACTTTATCAAAGGCGAAGGGGAAAAAAAAATCTACTCTCTGTAAAAAGCAGTAGAATTCTATGTTTGCAAGACGACTGGCCGATTAGGATTGGTATAATAAGGTTCAGATTGCTTCACCACATCGAATTCAATGAAATGCTATCCAGCTAGAATTATATTTCGTAACTATAAATTATAATTTGGGAATTGCTTGAGATCTGACACATGAAATTGAAATGTGGTCACTGGGATTTTAGTCTGGCAGACAGCAAATATTTTTTATCTGGTCAAACACAGGCATATAGTGTTGAATCACTGAAATGGTTCCCCTGGTCCTAGAATACATACAATAAAAACTTAGCTATTGGCAGTTGCTGCCGCACAGTAACAACCTAGGAAGTCAGAATGTTATATGCTCATACGAAATGAAGCTGAGGCAAAGCATAAACCAATCCCAGAGGCAATGCTGTTTCAACCAAATACAATCTGCTCCGCGGTCTGTGTGTCTCAGACAGGTCATTAATTATCTGGTATCATTTGTACAGAACACTTAGCTCCTCAAAATCCCATGCATGCAGAGGGGTAGAAATTCTGTATTATACTGCCCCTGCGGCAATTAAGATTTGCGACGTAATTTAGAGAGTGAGCTGGAATGATGATCGTGAAATAACATCCGAAATTCTCCTGAGGAGTTAACTCATTTTGGGGGATATGGTACCTGCATCTAACTGGACAGTCAGGGATTTTTGGACCTGAGCTGGGAGTCAGGAGGGGTCGAGGACATGAGGGGTGAGGGTGGGAGAGTGGCCAAAGGCACACACGGTGGAAGAGGAAGGTCTTTGGACGGGACTTGAAGAAGGCAAGCAATGGGATGAGGTGGAGGGGTTGCGAGAGAGAGTTCCAGAGTGTGGGGTCAGTGATGCTGAATGCCCGACCACCAATTGTGGGGTGGGAAGTGCGGAGGACCTGAAGCAGGCCGGTGTCCGCCGAGCAGAGGGAGCGGACAGGCTGATACGGGGTTAGGAAGTCAGACTGGTAGGGAGGAGCAAGACCGTGGAGGGCTTTGATGGTGAGGGACGGACATAAACTGGAGCAGGGTAAACTGTGGTGGGGAAACTCAGAGAAGTAAGAAAAGACTCTGGACAACAATTATGTGTCCCCCAAAAAATAAAATACACCCTCCCCCCCCGTAGGCAAGGGGGAGGGTGTACCCAGTGTACAGGTATAAGAGGAGGTGAAGGTTTACAGCCTGTTCTCCCCAATGCCCATTGACCTCCATATACCCCACATTCTCTGTGCCAGGGAGCTTTGGGGAACCCCTTTCTGGTAGGAGAGAAAAATGCGTCTGATGTGATAATCATCCCCAGTGATACTGCACCCCACCCCGTTATCTCCACTGATGACTGGCGAGTCATGAGTTAAGAGGGGGGTGAATTGAGGATTATCAACAACAACAACTTGTATTTATATAGCGTCCCCCACGCTGGGAAGCATCCTGGTGCTCGACAGAAGGGCATAATCGGATGGAAAATTCAGAAGCTATTTTTACAGTGTTTTCCCCCAAATAGTCAAGTGTGACATTTGAATATTCAGTGACTACTCCAATGCACAAATGTTCCACCTATTTTAAAATAACATTTCACGGGGAAAGTAGGATTCAATAATAAAGCTGGCGGTGGTGATAAGTGTATTAGTATGATACAACATGTGGGGTAGAAAACCTAGCGTAACTGCAATTCCAAACACACTTAATTCAGACTTTGCTGCCAAGCCTAACAAGCTTTAGGAACTGCCTTTCAACTGGAGCTAAATCATTTATACAGCCTCATAAGATCATTTTCATTTTACTCTCTACCCCTGCTGTGTCCCGTCCCCCACCCCGCTGTGCGAGTAAGCTGAGAGTTATATGCTTCCAAGAGCATTTCTGTGAAGATGTGGTACAAAGTCAACTTGGACTTAACAGATACACTGTTTAGTGCTGGAAATTGCCAATGGCAATTGCACTTGACTCATTGCACTGTTTCACCTCCTTATTCTGGACATTAAAGATCACGTGACACTATGTGAAAAGAGAAGGGAGTTTCTCCCGGTGTTCTGGGCAACAATCCCTCAAATAAAATTGGTCGTTTATTTCATGGCTGTGACACTGCTGTGCGCAAATTGGCTTCTTAGTTTCGCCCACAAAATACATAGCCACTACACTTGAAAGTTAAGTCCTGTGAAGTGCTTTCAGAAGTCTGAACGACGTGATAAGGCTCTACACAAAATGTGAAGTTAATTGTTATGATTATTATTTATTATTATTATTAATTACCACTGGTGAGACAGTCAGTCGCCAAAGTAACAAAAGACTGTCCAGCCCATTGACTCTGTCGCAACAGCTGCGAGCTCACAGCATCATTGCACTTGCCAGGTGGTAGAGGGCAGCTGCTTAGTTAGCGCTGTTGTCTGTCCAGAGAGCGCTGGCAAAACAGCAGTGACCTTGCAGTCTGGACAGCTGAACGCTTTACCCCGAGTAAAGCATTTTTGCCTTCTCTTCGATCTTATGAATCACGTCTGACAGATAACAGCCTCATCCATTTCACATGATTCAGCTACCCGCAGATTTCTTTCTCGAAGTTAATGGAACTTACTTTTTTTACGTCCCGGGCAGATTAAATTACTGAGTAAAGGTCGTTGGGTAGCTAAGGACCAGTTGACCTTCTCATCCCACGCAAGCTTATTGCTGATACTGCTGCAGGTTTCAAACCTCGTTAACTGTTCAACAAGTTGAAGTTACTGACTTAATGGTTTCATCACACTGTCACCTTTAATGCCCCACATGCATTAAAACCTTGTGATTAATAATACGGTCACAAGATATTGAACATTGAGTCCCAGCACAAAACACTATAGCGCACTGACCTGTTTCTGAGCTGAGGTGAGCTGTTTTTTTAATTGGCATTTATTGCGTCTCAATAAACGTTAGGTATTGTTAGGTTTGATCGATTCACTTAGAGAGTGAGAAAGGCTCCAAGAAACTGTCAATTAATTTCTTGATATGTGTTCAATTGGTGGACTGTGTAAGGAAAGCATTCATGATGATACTACTACTACTACTAATAATAATAATCCTTGCATTTGATATAGCGCCTTATCACGTTGTCGAGACGTCTCAAAGCGCTTCACAGAATATACCATAAAGTGGAGTGACTATATATTTTGTGGGCGAAACACGGCAGCCAATTGCGCACAGCAGTGTCCTGAAACACTGGCTGCGTTATATCCATGATGTGATAATTATCACCAGTGATGTTCATGCCAACAGTGCATATTCCACTCATATAGACAGCCCATTGATAACTGCCCCTCCCTCCCTGAATTTGTTAACATGCGTCTTTGTCCGAAAATTACTGAGCCAGCCAAAGACACGTTTGTTCCGTCAATGTACAGATCCCAACATTTGAGTGCCTGTTGATGGGTTTCCGTCTTAACTCAACTTTTAACCCTCTTGTCTTTAAAAATTACTGGTACATTTTCTCACATTGCTGTTTCCATGCCAACAAAAACCGCAGCGCTGTTAGCTCAACCCTGTTGTTTTACTCTCTAGAAATCGAATTAGTATTGACTTTCTTACATATCATCAGTAACTCTTGGGGAGCTGATGATTTTGGAGTCATTTCCACATTCCTCACTTGATTGATGGACTTAGGTGCAAGTCATCACTGCTGATGACAGACCAGCCGCCTGGCTCAGCCTGGCAGATCAGTCAATCGGAGCAGGAATTCTCACTCGGCTCCTGTTAACCCTGGTATCCCAAACTCTAAAACAGGTGCTTGTCCCTGGACAGGCAGCAGGAAACTTGCCAGACGGTACTTTAAATGGCAGGTTGTGCGGTTTTAGCTGGTTAAACTCCAGCAGCCCAATGGTCTCCAGAATTAGGTAAATAGGGTGTTTCCCTCTAGGGAGAGAGTGTACTTTCCATTCCAGACACAGGCACACGTGTGTGGAATTGTCAGCTTGTTTTGGATGGAGACTTGTAGGCATGGTGATGGGTTTCTGACGAACCTCAAAAAATAGCCTATCTGCACTGTGATGGATCACAGGAAATGGATCTCCACGTTGAACTCCTGCCTTCCTTGCTTCTGCAAGTTTCTAAGTCAGCACCCACAGTGCACGAGCAGATAGGAACAACGTTTTGATCAAAGTGTTGACTCATTCCACCTCTGCGTAAGGGGTGTGAAGAACATGAAACAGTGACGTGATGTCAGTAGATCATCAGGCATCCTGGTTGCAATACAACTTTGTTCTCTGTATATCTATGTCTCTCAATTGTGGGGTCTGAAATCAGAATTAATTACCAGACGCAGAATAGAAGCTCCTCAACGCCCACATATGGGTCAACTCAGTTACATTTTATAGTATTTCCTGTACAAACCCATCGTCGAGTGAAAAAGCAAACATGGTCTGCACTCAACCTGCATCTCCCAAGCAGTGGATTCGAAGAAAATAATAAAATAAGATAAACTGTGTTGGTGCTCCAGGACTAAAATTTCTATTGCAATAACACCACATGAAATGCTTTTATGTGCACGGTGGGGGAGGTGGGGGAGCGGGGGTTGTGGTGTTGTGTTCTGCTATTATCTAGTGGTTGGAAGAAATTAGATGAATTGCTGGTATAGTCGTTTGTTGAGACGCACCAAAAATATTGCCACGTGTGATGTGTTTGTGACCACTGGTGATAATTGACACATCACCTGGCGTGATTTGCCCGCCTCGATCTTAGTCGTGTATATATATATATATATATATATAGGGTTGGCATCGCCCACAGTGTGTTTATAAATAAATTTTAAAAAAAACAAGAGGGGAGAAAGGGTGTGGAGTCAGCAATGAGGCTAAATCTATCACATTGTCCACTGCTGCTTTTTTCAGCCAGACCCTTGCTGAGTTTCAATCTCATTGCCAAATATGGCCTTTCCCCATGTTACACAGAGCCTAATAATAATCCCTCCAAAACAAAACAATAATAAATTGGTTATTTTCAATCTACGACTGTTTGTGGGACATTGCTGTGCGCAATTGGCTGCCGCGTTCACCCACAAATATACAGTCAATTCACTTTACAGTGTGTTCTGTGAAGCGCTTTGGGACGTCCTCCCGACGTGAAAAGCGCTATATCAAATGCAAGGATTATTATTATTATTATTACACATGCCTCTCAATTTCATTTCCTTTTCAAGTACTACTCCAAAGACAATCTTGCCCTTATCATCTTTCCGTTGACACACCCCCATACATAATCAATCTTGTGTCTCTCTATATTACATTGGCAACTTCCCGCCCTCCTCAAATTTGTCCCTCCCCTTCTCAAGTCTGTCCCATCCTCAGTTCCATCCTTGCTGGTCTCCTCTTCCCAACCTCCAGATGAGTTACTAACCCTTCCTCTCAAGAGACGGTGTCTGGTTGCTTCAAAGGAAACCCATTCTCAGCTGCATACAAATTCCTGGATGACATCTCATCTCTCAGTGCAGTGTGCACTGACAGCCAGCCTAATAGTTGCATGAAATAAAGCAGTCAATTTCATGCGAATTGGAAAAAAAGGCATGTGGTGTAAGCCATTTGTTAAATCCTGGTCTCTGGGTCAATAACAAAAACAAAGCATTGCCATTTGGAACAGGCTGTTTAACGCTAACTGACTTTGAACTTGGTGCTTTTTCCATTTCGTCAACCTGTCAGTTTGTAATGCTTGAATCAGCTATATGCGAACCCTTATTTCGCAATGAAACCGTTCCCCTCTATAATAGTTGCTACAGTTTCATTACATGTCCATTTGGTTCTTATAAACAGAGACTATTGGCCCCACGCTCAATAAACAGCACTCTTACAGCTGAATTCTACAGAATTCACATGCCATCTTGTGATTTTTGTAACCATCAACACCAATTTTGTTTGAGAGCTAATGTCACTGCACTCGCAAAATCTTAGCCTGGCGTAATACCGTCACTGTCTTAACATCCCAACAACAGTAATTTGACATTTTGCCTTATATAGCACCTTTCCCATCAGGAAAACTCTACTTTGAAAGGGTCATAGACACATTGGACTGAGGTGAGGATGATTCTGAAACTCGACAGCTCTTAGTTAGGAAGATTAGGGCTTTTAAAACGATATCAGGTACAGATGGTATAGACGTCAACAAGTGTTTGACTTGGAACATGAGAGCACAAATAGAGGGTGTGGGTTTAAAATTACAGTTTCAAGTGGGATGGAACCAGAGATTAAAACAATGCTTCCCACAGAGGCTTGAATTTGTGGAATTGAGGCAATAAGGCTACTGATGAATTCATTGGCTACTTAAAGAATAACTAGAAACTGAGTGATTTGACTGAGTGTGCTTCGATAATTCTCTGTGTTTATTTCAGCATATTTTCTTAGGGTTGCAATCCAGTTCACAAAATCTGCGGTTAAAAAGAGGAGAGCCAGAATACTATAGTAATGTGTTGCTTTCCACCCAATTCAATCCCTGGCTTGTCTTAAATCCCAAATATAGCATCAACCTTAAGCGCACAACATCCAGTGTACAATTTATGATTTGGCAAGACTTTAGGCCGCAGATTGCAGTAAAAACGGTTAATCTGTTCTGAGATGGCTGTTACACATGGATGGTTGCATAGGTTTGCGATGATAGGCGAGTAATTGGTTTTGACGCTGGACATATCTGGAAGTTGCTGCAGGTGATTTGGGCCCATTCAATAAGTCCACAGGATGCATCTACCATTTTAGGCTGTTATAGATTGTTCACTGGAGCTTTGAAGCATGTCTGCTGGCTGTCCTTATAGATAAGTGGTAGTTACACATTTTTCTACAGAGGTTGTTAGAATATAATTAAACTGCTTTCGTAAACGTTGTTCTTTGGCAATTGAATGATTCAATCACTTGGAACATGTTCCTTATCCCTCAGTGATGTATTCCCGTCCATATCCAGGCAGATGCACTGAATGTCTCTTCATTCTGACGGCTGTAAATGCTCCCATATGGAATGGGCAGCCTCAAATCATTTCCAAGTAAATTTGAGCCTACAGCGCAAACACACTGTCAAATTTAGTCATCCAACTAGGAGAGTGTGAGGGTAACAAAGTACGAAACAGTGAAGACGTATGTACGGCAGACTCATGGGGAGATTAAACACAATTTAGCAGTCTTTCTAGATAAATGCCCAAATCAATGTGTTCATATGTCTTCATAGATAGCAATTTCTAATGGGATTTCTAATGAATACACTCAGCTTCTAATTAATACACTGGGCTAGAAATGGTGGATATCTTCAGGTACAAAACTTATGTCAAACAGACCTCAGGGACTCCACTCCGAAATTAGTGTCATATCTTGTTAGTTATAGTCGTGTTTTAGACCCCATTGCGCAGCTCATCATGGTCTTTCCTGATTGCCAGAATTTTGGATAGCTCATAGTCTAAGATGACATTTCAGTGCAGTGTTAGGGGAGTGCTGCATTGTTGGAGGTGCCATCTTTTGGATGAGGCGTTACATTGAGATCCTCTGTGTGTGTCTGTTTATGTGGACTTCAAAAGAGAAGTGTATTTGAACCAGTGTCTTGAGTAATTTTTCCAGATAAACTGATCTTTCACCTCTCGGTTGTTTAGTGGGACTTTGCTGTGCGCTAATTAGCTGCTTTGTTTACTTTCAAATACAAAATCAGCACATTTAACAGTAATTATTGTGAAGTGTTTTGACATATTTTGATGTTATAGGGCCCTACATCAGATACAATGATTTATTATCATTTAATCACAGGCTGGTCTGTTTTTTTTCATTGTATTTTTGTCCATCAAGTTTATTGATTGGTAACGTTATCATAAATCTCCACAGAAAATGTATTTCACAGTCAAACGTTCACCCTCGTGATAGTAACAGCATGAATAACCATATGGGCGAGCGATCGCTAGTGTGACAAATGTCTTCCTAACAAATGCATCAGCCAACAACAACAACTTGCATTAATATAGCGCCCTTCATGCAGATTAGCGCCCCGAAGCACTTCACAGTGGCAGAGTCTGACAACGAGCCATGGGGAGAGAGAGGGGGGAGGTGACCGTAAGCACAACCATTGCTGCTGACAAATATTAAGAGCGACTATACTCACAAACATAATCCGAGTAGGTATGTGGTCTGATTGGACAATGGGGTTTTTGTACAGCCAGATCTCTTCAGGTTGGATGACACGTTGGAAAGGATCCAGAAATTCTGTGAAACTGCAGGAAATAAACAAAAATATCGTCAATTCACTTTACAGTATATTCTGTGAAGCACTTTTTCGAGACGTCAATCGGGTTTCTATGACCTACAAGGTTACTGATGTGGTTTGTCCACTGCTGTGATTGATTGTTTTTTTGCTGGTTGGTAGCCAGGGTGAAAGTAACGGTGCAACCAAAAGGGGTTTCAATTCAGATGCTGGAATAGGGAGGGGTTGTATGTATTCCTCCAGACAGTAGGTGGAGAAGAGGAGAGAAGAGAAGAGGAGGCTAAAAACTTCATTGATTCTCTTCCTCAAGCAGAGTTTATTATAGGAGGGAAATGTCACAAATAAAACGCACAGTACTTGTGAGGCTGTACCTAATCAATGTAGGTTATCTTATGGAAATTCGTACGTTTGCTCAAGTCTTCTTGTAAATAGTGTCTGTATTCCTCAGTAAGAGTCAATGATCGACGCTAACATTGGACTATTCCTGTCCTAACTTCCAAGTGCAGTGAGACTTAATTAGGGCACAGGATGTGGTTTGATTTGAAACCACCACACCTTATTTACACCATTGCAATAGTTGCCTTTGAATCTCCTTGAGAAAATAAATCGTTCATTTGTTTCATGGCTGTTTGTGGTTCATTGCTGTGCGCAAATACATTTACAAACGCTACGATCACATACACTCCACTTCACAGTAAATTCTGTGAAGCATTTCGAGACGTCCTCCTGACATGAAAGACGCTCCACCAACCGCAAGGATTATTTTTATTATTATTATTATTTGAAAAACCTTTTCATCTTCCAGTAAAGCCACAGTGACTTCATTTGCAACAAGGGGGTCGAATGTGTTAGATTTGATAAAAGATGGGAACTGGAATTTAAAAGTCTCAGACCAACACTTCAGTAGGATTCTTGGGACAGGAATTAAATTGGCCAAGGCTGATAACTGTGCAACGATACCAGCTGGAAGCACGTGGGGATTGCAGAAAAAGGAACGACTGTGGCAGCTTCAGTCAAGTAGCCTGTCAGCACGCTCATGAAGAATGAGCACTTGGCTGCTTCAATCTGTGACACAAGTTGCCGCATTTCAGGAGCGGAAGTGTGAGGGTTAGAAAACAGAAGGCAAATATTTCTTTAATGGCATTAAAGAGGCAAGAATTTCACTCACCTATTTTTGATTAGTAGATAAAATAATAATAAAAATAATAATTCTTACATTGGGTGTAGCGCCATTCACGTCAGGAGGACGTTTACAAAGCGTTTCGCAGGTTATACTGTAAAAGGGAGTGACTGTTTTTGTTGGCAAAGGTAGCAGACAATTTGCAGATGGCAAGGTCCTACAGACAGCCATGAAGTGGTCATTCCACTGATCATTAGAAATGGTATAACCTTATTTATGTTCTTTAATCATTAAAACATTTGTGAGGAGAAGCAATGTTAGGGCAACCTATCATTTCTGATAGGCAGAAGAAGCAATGTGTTTCTTGATTTAAGTGGTACGAGAGGATTGATCAGAAATCATGTCCTTTTCTAACCTGCTTCATCCTGTAGTTTCAACAATCAAATAAACTGTATGTCCATTGACATTGGAAAACATTAGTTTTTATGTTTTACTTCACGATTAGTATACGATAAGTACAGTCAATAATTAGATAAAACACATCTTTGCCTTTCATCTGAATGCTTTATGGACAACTTTAATTGGATTTGCCATTTACTATAGTTTGATGTCCACTATTTAATTGCCAAGTCAATTGACATTTGACTTTGGAATAAGCAGCACTTTTTTACTTGTTTTAACTCGGTTCTTGACATAACAAACCTTTTTCAAACATGTGGGATTGAATGGAAAATAATTGCAAAGCAAGTAATTCGTTGTCACTAGGGTTTGCTGAGCTGAAGATTGCTGCTGGCAAAGGCATGTCTTCCGCAGGGAGCAATTGCCAGCTTTCTTTATCTAAAGAGACGCTTCAGTAAAGGCCGCAGATGTTTTCAGTGAGAGTGTAGAATAGAATGGTATAAAAGGACCCGGGTTGACTTAAATAATGATAGTGATGATAATATCAACGAAAGGCTGGTTAGTCTTATGACTAGAGTTGGTGTAAAGAAATTTAATCAGCAATTCTATTAATAATAATAATAATAATCCTTGCATTTGATATAGCGCTTTTCACGTCGGGAGGACGTCCCAAAGCGCTTCACAGAACACACTGTAAAGTGAATTGACTGTATATTTGTGGGCGAACGCGGCAGCCAATTGCGCACAGCAATGTCCCACAAACAGTCGTAGATTGAAAATGACCAATTTATTATTGTTTTTGGTTTTGGAGGGATTATTATTAGGCTCTGTGTGGAGTAAGGAAACTTGTCCAAGGTTTCGCCCTCTGCCTGGAATTGAACTCAGGTCTCTCACTTGCAAAGCGAGTGCTCTAACCACTGAGCTACAGGACTCAGTGGATGCTCTTTGCTGTCACTATTAAGGTGTCCTGACAATAATTGCCCCAAATAAAATTAGACATTCACTTCTTGGCTGTTTGTGGGACATTGCTGTACATAATTTGCCTGCCGTGTTCAACAACAACAACTTGCACTTATATAGCGCCCTCCGCGCAGGGTAGTATCTCGGAGCGCTTAACAGTGATGGAGCCTGACTCCGAGCCGGGGGGGGGGGGGGGGGTGGGTGGGGGGAGGTGGCTGTAAGCACGCTTGAACAGGAAAATCTTCAGGTGGGACTTGAAAGAGGGGAGAGAGGGGGCAAGGTGGAGGGATTGAGGGAGTGTTCCAGAGTTTTGGGGCGCAGTGGCTGAAAGCGCGACCTCCGATGGTGGAGCGGAGGGTGCGAGGGACAAGCAGGAGCCGGTGCCAGTCGAGCGGAGGCACCGGGTGGGGGATTGGGGGAGTGAGGAGGTCGGAGAGGTAGGGAGGTGCCAGGGAGTGAATTGATTTGAACACAAATGTGAAGATCTTGTTCGCCTGCAAAGGCACAATCACTTCACTCTACAGTATATCCTGTGAAACTCTTTGAGATGGCTCCCAACTTGAAAGGCACTATATCCAATGCAAGGATTATTATTATTTTTATCTACTGATTAAAAAAGTGAGTGAAATTCCTGCCTCTGAAAGAAGTGACTTGGGATTGTGACTTGGGAGAAGTGCATATCTTCAAAATCACTAAACTTGCTGACGAGAAGTATGGCCAAAATCACTCCAATTTATTTCCATTACATTGGAATAGTCATCTATATTCCTTGGAGGAAGAATTTCACTCAGCTATTTTTTAAGTCATCCCTACAATCAGTAGATAAAATAATACTACTACTAATAATAATCGTCCTTGCATTTGGTATAGCGCCTTTCACATCCAGAGGACATCTCAAAGGTGTCCTCCAATTGAACCAGTAAGGAATCATTAGATATTGTGCAGATGACAAGGTTTACTAAGGTTTTAAAATCCTTGCAGCGTGTTCAACATAGATCAGCACTGAAGCAAAAGGTCAATGATCAGAACTTTTAAATAAATGCACGTTGTTTTCCTTAGGTAGGACTGAGATTCTTGCTCTCGTGTCTAAATTTACTCTAGTTATGCAGCATTTCCGTGCAATACAGAACTTGACAAACTGCTGAATTCAGTCTTAACCCTGAAGTCCTTTTTTTCTGTAGTTCTTCAAACAAAACTGGCAGAAAACTGGCTTTTAAAAATTAAGACAGCGTTTAAGAATTTGCAAACTTCTCGGCAGGCTGAAATACTAAATCAGTAGAATAAATCTAAATCCAAGTGGAATTTCTACCTAACGTTGAGTTTGTTAATCACAGCTGAGACAGAGGGGGAGTGAGCTAGAATCTGTTCTCTTCATCTCTGGGCACTGTCTGGGGATAATCAGAGACTCTTGTAGACCTTTGAGCACCTGGTTGGACAATTTCTTTGGCAGAGACACGAGAGCAGGTTGCCTGCTTTTCCCTTTCATGGCAGAATGTACCATAGAAATCTCTGATACAGCAGGAGGCCATTCAACACATGATATTAACGTCAGTGTTTGCTCCTCCATTGAAGCCATCTGTCCTAATCCCAATTCCCCGCTCTTTTCACAGTTACCACCTAATGCCATTCTCCCCATATGCTATCATATGCTTTCAAGTTGTAGGAAGAACGTGCAGAAAAGTATATATCCACTCATTACATTCTGTTAAAATTCTCGCTTATTCCCAGTTTGTGTATGAAAGTTACTGAATATTCAAAGCGTCAAACTTGCTCAAATATGCATGAGGATTATTCCCGAAATTGTAACTTCAATCTTCCTGGGATGTGACATTCCAAGATCCTTGAAGTTCACTTTGGACTCTTGGTAAAGTATTGGGCAAAGATCGTGACCTTATCTTCTCTCTCATCTCTCGCCTTCATCAGATGATACAACGGCAGCTAGAATTGGACACAGGGCATTTCCTAATGGAAATTGCCATCCACATTTTGTACTGTTACAACACTTTGCGCACAGATTGTGCCTGCATAGACTGTAATTAAATACCCCACTTGTCAGTAAACCTCAGAGACAGCAGAAAGTTAGAGATTTTCTGCAGTTTAATTGGCTTTCAGCATCAATTCAAAGCCTTAATTGCTTTTTATAACAATGGGTTTAGAAAATCACTATTAGCTACTTGTACTACTGAGCAGAAACCTGCAACTTCTATATTCAATGGATAAATTCTCCAGGCTGTGTTCAGCACTGATTCTCCCTCTGTCACTATTTATCCACAAGATTTAATGATAAGAGTCAAATGCCATTAGAAACTTTGTAGAGCTTGCTAGTTCAGTTGACTCCCCAGGTGATGAAAGGATGGTAAAGGCAGACATCTGTGTGAGACCAAGTACGAAAAGAAGTAGATATCAAGCTAAAGATTCAACAACAACAACAACAAGATTCCATTTATAAAGCGCCTTTCACGTCAGGAGGACGTCCCAAGGCGCTGATTCCTGTCATTATAGCAAAACATATTCACTCTCTCAGCAGCTGTCTATTAGTACATTACATGAGCTAAATGAACCAACTTCACGGTTGGATACGAATACGAATACCATTACACGTGGATGTCAGGAATTCATCTGGATCAACGAAAGCCAGTGGATCATGTTTCTAACGGTCAGACTTGACTGGGGCAATAGAAATAGTCAAGGTTTTTGTGGTTGCTTTGATCCATAAGTCAAAGTATTTGGGCAGCCCGGGCTGTAAAGTATTACACTGCATTTATAATATAGATCAGACTTTCCACTCAAGAATTGAGTGGATTCTAGTTTTCCTTATGATAGCATTCTCTCTTCTCTCTTGAAGGTGCTAAGGGTACAGTTCCAACGATGCTGGCTGCCATTGTGGTACCTTGACCAAGTGGCTATGTGTAATGTGTGGGTATTATCCAGCTGAATGACTATGTGGGGGAGCACAGCTCAGCTCCATCCTATCCTTTCTTGACGTCCACCTTCCAGCGAGGGACACTGACTAGTGATCAGGAACATGAGCCATAGCTAATCCATAAATAGCTAGCGCCAATTGAAGCACTCCAAATGCTGCCCTGGCTGAGATCAGCTAGGTGTGGATTTTGAACCCTTAATGCTTTGGTCAATATGGATAATGCTAACACCAATGCCTTTACACAGGGGAACAAATTCTATTACTGAGGCAATTCTAGTTATCAGAATGGATGAGCGGTCGAGAGAGGGGACTAGAAGATAGCAACGAAGATATCATAGAAACCACTACTCATGTAAACATAAATGTGTCAAGGACTGACCTAGAGAAGGAAAGTAGGACAGTTTACTTAGCTCTTACCACCTCTATAGTTGTATACAGCCGGATTAAATAGGGAGAATAAATCACACTAGTAATGAATGTTCAAAGGTCGATGTGCAATATATCTATTTCTATCAGGAAATTTTGTCCTGCGATTTATATTAAAAAGTGTTTCCTGCAGGGTTAGGAGCTTGATGTGGAGTTTAATAGACAGCGTGACAAATTGTGTGTAAAACAGTTTCAGACAACGCTCCAAATTTCAGTGTAGGTGATTGCAATTTCATCATAGGATGTCCTAAGTCTTTTATGGTGGTCAAAAGCCTAATTACATAGAAATGTAGGAAAGCCTGAAGCGAGAGCGGGCTAGATCACACCTCCGTCCCCTCCCACACACACAGGATGATCCACCTATTATTGATTACACATTTACCCACAGCTTCTGGGAGAAAGCACGGCACATACATTCACACATCCCGCTTCACAAAGGCAACTGAGCAAAACCTACAGAATGCTCAGTCCCGGGAGCTGTTTGTTTCTCTCACCTCATAGATACTTTAACAACCCACTATGGATAAAGTAAGGGGTGGAGTTAAAAATTGACCTAGGAATGTTAGTTAACCCCAATTCCAAACAGTGTGAGGCAGCAATAAACGAGACAAATAGGATGCTGGGCTGTATTCACAGTATTAGTTGAGTTCTGATCAATTTCTACATTGCTTTAGTCAGATAACACATGTATAGTTCTGGCCGCCACAATACAGGTTGGCCATTGCAAGACAAAGAGGCAGTTAAGAGAAGAGCAACTAGGTTGATCTCAGTGATAGATAGGTAAATTATGAAGCATGGCAAGATAAAACCTCAGAGGGGACTTTATTGAAACAAGATGGATTGGGATTTAGAGAAACTAAATCTGGAACAATATTTCTAGGGCAGCAGACCAAGAGGACACAGTTCCGAAGGGCACTTTTAGGACAGACACCAGGAATATTTCCTTTACCTAAAAGGTATTCAACAGCTGGAACAGTTTACACGGAAGGCTGGTTGAGGCCAGGATACTGGATTCATTTAAGAAACAGAGTAATGTAATGGGAAGATGATAGAGTTGAAGCACTGGAAAGCTGAGATAAATTGGAAATTGAACTTAGTATTTTTTTTGTCTACATTGCTCTTACAATCTCATGAATCTATTTGCAATATTTGATATTCATCTGCTGGCAGTTCTGCATCCTCTGCATAACAAATGTGCATCTAAGGGGAAAACACAGAAATACTTCAAAGAAACACTTCATAGAATAGAATCGCAGAAATTTACACGAGGTCATTTAGCCCATCGAGTCTACACCCATTGTCTCTCAGAGAAAATAATAATAATCCTTGCATTTGATATAGCGCCTTATCACGTCTTCTTGGACATCTCAAAGCACTTCACAGGATATACCGTAAAGTGAACTGACTAAATATTTTATGGGCGAAACCTGGCAGCCAATGCGCACAGCTGTGTCCATCAAACAGTCACGGATTGAGTGACCGATTTATTGTTAATATTTTTACTAAAAATTGCTTTTTTAATTNAAAAAACGTTCATTTAATTCCACTGCTTCCCACTATCCCAACTTCATACATCCATTCTCACCTTAACATGGAAGAAAGCAGCAATTGCAGTACATAGTAGATGGACTATGCTTCACGTTTATCATGCCACGTAAGTTGGAGTCTGTGCTTAAGATGCTACTGTATAAACCACAAGTAAATGAATTCCAAACCATCAAGGTTAGCTAAGGTGCAAATGTGGTAATGATTCTATCACATTCTGGATAGAATGTGATAGAATCATTACCACATTTGCACCTTAGCAGTGGTTAGAGCACTCGCTTTGCAAGCGAGAGACCTGAGTTCAATTCCAGGCAGAGGGCGAAACCTTGGGCAAGTTTCCTTACTCCACACAGAGCCTAATAATAATCCCTCCAAAACCAAAAACAATAATAAATTGGTCATTTTCAATCTACGACTGTTTGTGGGACATTGCTGTGCGCAATTGGCTGCTGCGTTCGCCCACAAATATACAGTCAATTCACTTTACAGTGTGTTCTGTGAAGCGCTTTGGGACGTCCTCCCGACGTGAAAAGCGCTATATCAAATGCAAGGATTATTATTATTATTATTATTATTCTGTACAGTTCTATGATGTACAGTCATGTTCGTTGTCAAATGCAGGCACTAGCCAACCTCATACATTTTAAATAGAACTCCGACAGTATTGTTGAAATTGCAGTGCCATTGAACAAAAGAGTTAGAAAGGTTAACAGTTCTCTTGTGTAGTGTTGAGCTGTGCCGGATGTTGTGTTGTCTCCTGCACTGCATTATCTCTCATACCCACCCGTAGGCAGCAACCCTTTGTAAACAAGCTTTCAAGCTTAACCGAAATATACTGCATCAATAGTGTTCATAAATAAGTAAACACAGCTACTGCAAATATAAGTCATTAGTGCACTTATGCAAATCCAGATCATGTTTTTCAAAGCTCCTTCATCGGGAAGTTACATGAATATTTTTCCCCACAAAAGATAAAAAGAACCAAGGCAGCACTAGTAAAATTCAATTACTAGTGTTTACAAATTACAATTTACCCATCCTCCGTCGGTTAAATGATGCACAGATTCATTTATCAAAGGAAACTGGGATAAAAGCCATTTTATATAGGTCCCTTTAAAGATAATGGTTCGTTAACTTCTTAAGGGTAAAATATACTGGCTCTGATGTACAATTCTCAATATCAGGTCACTTTTACAAAGGCAGAATTCAAAGCCAATCAATCAATTTGGGCGTTATAAAAGTGAGTTCCCGTAATGAAATTAATATCACTTGAAAGCAAAATAACTGTTAAAGTATTGCCAGAAATCAATCTTTATTCTAAATGTTCATATCGGCTTGACAAGGTAAAGTCTGAGGGATATTTGCGGTTGCTGTAAGTACATTGAATGCTCCAGTGCAGTATTGGGGAGGGTTGTACTGTCGGAGAGTCATCCTTTGGATGAGACAACAACAACAACTTGCATTTATATAGCATTCCTCATGCGGGGTAGTGGCCCGGAATAAAACTGACCTGATATTGAGAATTGATATTGAGACATTAAATCTGCGTATTAGATCCAATAACACTATTTGGAAACAGTTTCTCTCGGTGTCCTGGCTAACAACTCCAAAAAAAAACATTATCATTCCCTTCACGGCTGTTTGTGGAACATTACAATGCACAAAATAAACTGACCTCCACATTCACCTATAGAATAGTGATCGAACGTTGAGATATTTCAACAATGCGATAAGACATTATATCAAATTAAACGATTATTATTATTATTATTATTTTTATTGGAGATTAAATGATTTTCACCCCTGTACAACAACAACAACAACAAGATTCCATTTATTGAGCGCCTTTCACGTCGGGAGGACGTCCCAAGGCGCTGTACAGTTGGGTCAGGACCCGAGCAGTGGGGGAAATGGTCAGGGTGAGGGGAGGGAAGGGAGGGAGCGAGAAGGGGGTCGAGAGTCGAGAGAGGAGCTGAAGGTCAAAGAGAAAGGTCTTGAGACCGGCCTTGAAGGAGGAAAGGGAGGAAGCGGCGAAGGCACTGGGGGATAGAGTTCCAGAGCCTAGGGGCTGAGAGGCTGAAGGCCCGGCCACCGATAGTAGTAGATAATGTTTACTGGGTGTAAATTTCCAACAAAAAGTTAACAGAAGTATTTGATTATGGACAGAATTGAAAGTTTTAAGGGTAAACACAGGACATTCCACCATAAAGACAGTGAAAGTGCACTGGTGGATTGGAAAGAGCTGTAGGGAAGAGCGATGTGAAGAGTGACACTTAATTTTCACTGAAGGAAAGAGGATTAAGAGGGTACATGAACCACAGTATTTTACATTGCTGAAAATACAGCTAATGTGAATCAAAGCAGGTTCATTTCAATTAAATGTGATTACAGAACTCGAGAGCAAGAAGACCAAATTGGGAAAATAAAACTGAGGATTAGAAGAACATTTTCCTCCTGAGTACCATATACACAGAGTTGACTTTCATCAATAGCAACAATGTTATGTCAACTAATCCCTTTAGAAAAGATCTAAATAAATAAATGGTTAGAAATGGGATTGAAGGTTAGAAGGATAAGTGCGGATGTAGCTCCATTGTTGCTGAGATCATGAAATTTCTGTGAACTGTGCACTGCGACTGCACAGAGTTGAACAACATAGATTGAAACGTAACCGTAACATTGCAGTTGTCTTCAGTTATCTTCAGGCTGATGCTATTGCCTGCACACAATTTACATTCTAAGACGTTTTCCCCTTTAATTATTCTCCACCCTCAGGCAAAGAAACAAGTTGGCGAACTTTCATGACCACGCAAATTGCATGCGGACTGTTGGAAAGAGCAGTCTGGATGTGGAGTTTCCTTACTCCACACACCTCTGTTTACCTAAGCAGCAAATAGGAACCCGATTGCTCGTTGATTGGCAGTAGTAATAATACCTTCCAAATTTTTTTTTAAAAAATGATAATAATTTGGTCACTCAATCCACGACTGTTTGTGGGACGCTGTTGTGCGCAATTGGCTGCCGCGTTTCGCCCACAAAACATACAGTCAATTCACTTTATAGTATATTCTGTGAAGCGCTTTGAGACGTCTCGAAGACGTGATACCAAATGCAAGGATTATTTTACTACTTCTTTTAATGAAAATTGACTAATACCTTCTTATTGTCAGAAGAGCAATATAACAAAATGTGTTACATTCAAGAATGCCTGCTCTAATTAAGCAGACCGGCTAAAGAATGCCAGAAGGATTTTGATACAGATAAACATGGGGTAATACATATTCGGACCCAAATCATTGAACATTTGTACACAAATGGGAAAGGGTATCCATTAGCAAAGGTCGAGAAAGGATTTGGGTTTGATTATTGTTTATGCACTGGAGATTTCCAGTTAATGTGAAGCTACGAACAACAAGGATAATGAAATACAAGTTTGCATCTATTAAAAATAAAACGATCTAATAAGTATCATTAGAGATGGAACATTGGCACCAGTTCGTGGCTCTGAAATAATTTAACACTATTGAACAACACCACCACCAAATTACATTTGTAAAGCGCCTTTCATGTTGGGAGGATGTCCTCAAGGTCGGTGGACAGTCAGGGATTTGGACCCGAGCAGGGGGTTGGGATCAGGAGGGGTAAAAGGGCAGGCGGGGTAGGGGTTGGAGGATGACTGAAGGCGGTTGAAGTGGAAGGTCTCGAGACGTAACCAAGCCTAGAATTCAAATTGTATCCACTTGGCTAATGCCTTTTTATTCTGAAATACAAAGGGTTAGCAAGCTTACAGAAGGCAGAAGATAGAAATAGAAACAGAACATCTGTTTGCCATCATCTATTTATCTTCTTTGCTTTGGCTGGAACGTTTAGATCAATCAGAAAACACAGATAGCAGCCTTTAGTTGCATGATGTGTGCTGTGTCCTGATAAAGAGTTTGGATTCTAAATCTATCATCTGGTGAACCTCCAAAAACTGACATTATCCAAATTAAATTGTTTGTCACAAACAGCACTTTGTCTCCATCATGGACTTTCCTGAAAATATGAATTGGTAAGCAAAAAATTGGCAGAATATTTTATTACATGTTAATCACTTAAAAGAGACACTGAATGGCCTTAATTGGTCTTTAAAAAAAACTTAAAATAATGGGATTCAGGTCATTTAGTATTTTTGTACATTGGTAAGAATCTAGTTGCAGTGAGCTTGCTAATCTTTGGTGTTCCTGCACTTGTCAGAGTGTTGGCATGTAAAATACACCGAGCCTACATGTCAGAGGTTCTGTTGGATATGCTTTGTGTAGAGCAAGTGGACCTGACTAAATAATTCACAAGCAGTGAGGAAGTGAATTTGTTATGTGCTCGGCTCAGCTCGTTTTCTTTCCATATCGGGATTTTTTCTGGTATTTGTTTTAAAAATACATTTTTTAAATTTGGTGAATCGTGACTGTCTTGCACCAAAATGCAGACAGCGGTGGCTATGATTTTAAAAAAAGGCCAGTAATAATCTGACAATGGGGATAACTCATTGCATTGTGTGGGCTGGAGAATATAATTGTCATGATACCACTGGGAAGAAATGCTCTCTGTGAAATGCTGGAGTGGTTTGACTCACAGCGAACATTAGCTATAAGTTATCTTTCCGCTCACACATCATTTGTTGAATTCAAATGGTACCAGCAATCATTATCCAGTGGGTAATATCCAAAAAGGCTAGGAAACAAATTATTAGGCAATGTTTGTGCTATGTGATGTGATGAATATTATCCCCATCCCGTATGTTTCAATGCAGCCGTCAAAATAATCCCTGGTGTTTGGAATTATGCCTAAAACTAAATTGTACGTTGTGTCAGCCTGGCTCAGGCAGCTTTCTCACCTCTTGAAAGCAACCTTAGCCTGACGTCTTGCCCCCTCCTTCCCCTCTTTTAGATCACGACTGAAGACCTTCCTCTTAGACCTTACAGTGCTTACAGTCACTTTCTCCCTCCCCTCAGCTTGGAGTCAGACTCCGGCACTGTTAAGCACTCTGAGATGCTATCCTGTATGAAGGGCGCTATATAAATGCAAGTTGTTGTTGTTTTGTCTGAAGGACAAGACCTCCAGCATTGCAGCCCTCCTTCAACACTGCTTTAAAGTTATCAAAGGCCTTTTGACTCAGAGTCGAGAATGCTATACCAACTGGGACGCCTGAATATATAGCGAAGGGTATAGGTCCATCTCATTCAACTTTGGTTTTAGATAACCAAATAAATCAAGGAAAAAAATAAAGTTTTATTGCGGTGTGAATTTACCAAGAGCAATTTCATTTGAATTATATCAGAAATGGAGTCAAAAGCTGTACTTCAAATACTCATTCCGAATTGAAATAACATAAGATGTTCTGATTTGATTATTGAAAGCTAAGAGCATTTTGTAAGAAAACCCTATTTGGGCCTCCAAGCACTCCAATATTATTAACATTTTGTTGTCTTTATCATCAAATTTTGGCTTTCGAAGGGGATTAAAGTGATGACGAGGAATAGTGGAGAAAAACAGACACAGTTTTTCACTCCAAGTGTGCTTTACATTACTTTCAGTCACCTGAGGCTGACAGACACTGACAGGATGGTAGCATTCGGGTTTATCATCACCATCAAAGCTTATTTATCATTGAAATTATCACCTGGTTCAGAAAATTAGAGTGCCTCAGGTCTTGTATTAATGTACTAATGCACTTGCCTTGCGACTCCTTTCAAATGGTGTCACTGGTGGCAGCAATGCCGGTAACAATACATGATATAGTCGGGTGGGGGAACTTCACTGAAGGTTTGACTGAAACACCAATAATTACTAATTCAGCTTCCGAAATTAAAAGCAATAGGGAGGTGCATCAGGAACAGCTAAATTATGTCCAAATGTCTCCAAGCCCAAAATAATCTATAATAGAGACACACTGTCCAATGTCTTTGGATCCAGCTGGGGAGAAGTTAACGCACACAATGCATTGGGAAACAGAAAGGGCACAGGTTTAGTGGCTTAACTTCAGTCATAGACATGATTCCAACAAGCCATAAAAACGTAAGATAGCAAAGAGTGAGAAAAGAACATTCTGTTCACTTAGCCCATTTCGGAGTCCTGTAGCTCAATGGTTAGAGCAAGAGGACCTGGGTTCAATTCCCGGCAGAGCGAAACTTGGGCAAGGTTCCTTACTCCACACGCCTCTGTTTACCTAGCAGTAAGTAGGAACCCAGTTGTTAGTCGATTGATAAATTGCTTTTCCGGGGATAATAATTCCTTCATAAAAATATAATAAAATTGGTCACACAACCCATGACTGTTTGTGGGACACTTCTGTGCGCAATTGGCTGCTGCATTTCGCCCACAAAATATACACTCAATTCACTTTACAGCATATTCTGTGAAGCGCTTTGAGACGTTTCCAAGACGTGATGAGGCACTTTATCAAATGCAAGGATTATTATTATTATGATTATTGTTATTATTTTCTGAGGTTCACAAGCATATCCATATTAAAACACTGTGAAAGTATTTAGTTCTGCACAGGAATTGCGTTCATTTTTTGCTTACAAAAATAATGTATTACAAACTCCCCTTGAAGCCAGAAGCCGGGCATTTTCCCCACAATAAAATTAACTGGCTGGTCATAAATAATCTATATTTTTGGTCAGCCAAACCCATCACCATGCTTAAGAATACCCAAGCCTTGTTATGTGTTATAGGAGGAATTTGAGGCTTGTAAATTAAGCACTGACCAATTCACTGGTCAGTTGACCTTTCAAAATCAAATTTCTAGGTAATTTGTGTTGTTTTGCAATTTAATAATTTAATCTGTTGCAGATGTCAAATGTAATCCAGATAAATATGTGCGAACATAGATGTACATAACACATTCTATTACAGTACTTAATGCACAAGCCTGAGATTCCTCCTATAACACATGACGAACTGTCTGCAAGAGTGCGTATGTTCGTTGCCAGTAAAATGAAAGTGTGCGGAACTCATTTGGAATGAGAAGCAGGTATTCTGAAAAGAAATGGGTCAAAGCACTTTCTTCATCTGAACCTCTCTGATTTCCTCATAGACTGCATACATTTTGCATCTCTTATGATCTTCTGTGACCACTTAGCTAGTAAGCAAACACTCGGAAGCAACATCGAGAACAGCAACTTGCATTTATATAGCGACCTTCACGCAGGGTAGAGTCTCAAGCAGACAAATAACTGACCTCAGATGGAGAACTGTTCATCAGAATTCCTGCAGGCATTGAATGTGGAGGGCTGACCCCTTACACACACACACACACACACACACACAGAGGCTGCACAATGGAGCGACAAATACATTTAAAAAAATAAAAATGACAAGGACAAGTTGTGTACTTTTTGGATTGAAGGAGTCTAGCAGTATGTTCAAAGAGCGACGAATTGAGTTGTTTGAGGCAACAGATTTCCTTTTAAAAAACAGGAATACAAATCTACACCCAGAAACTAGTTAAGATGGCCTGTGCACATCTCAACATTAATTGGATAGATAAGATTTGAATCGAATGCTCAGGATTAAGACCCTCACTATTAATCTGTATTTTGTTTTACACACTGCGTGATTACCCTTGTTTAAATTCTGGAACCTCAAACCTTTTAAAATAATAATAAAACTGTGTTATAATGGGTGCTTCATATCGTCCATCAATCTCACTGAGCTGTAGTGCAAGCCTTGTAATAGTTGCGACCTTCGTGTTTTGTAGAGCAAAGCAATCACTGTTTTAAAAGAAAATTACCGGAATCCATTACCGCTGAAGCTTTCCCTCTTACAACAATTAAATCCTTGGGCAAGGGATGTTATGGGGGTACAAACACAAGTGAATATCCTCACACATCGCTTGCCATCACAAGGAGACCATTCAGCCCATCATCATAGTTTGCTGTGATGGTTTGCTCCACTGGAGCTAAGTTGCAGCAAAGCAGCAGAACAAGAGGGCACAGATTCAGGGTTACAAAGGGCAATTTTAGGACAGAATCCAGGAAGTATTTCTTTACACAGTGATAATTAAAGGTAATTAATGATTGGAACAAGTTCCCGTTCCCCGGAAGAATGGTTGAGGCCAGGATCTTGGACTCATTTAGGAAATGGCTTGATGCCACAAAGCAAGGACAGCTGGGTGGGTATTCTGGAAGAATTAGGTCAAATTGGCATATTTTATTGAAAACTCTCGCAACCTATTTAAATCCCATTTCCGTTCTCTTTCCCCATTTCCTTTTAAATAGAGTAAGTGCTTAGCAAGCAATTCACCTTACAGTACTGTATATTCTGTGAAGCGCTTTGAGACGTCTTTTCCCTGCATTGCATTTTAATCATCCTGGGTTACAGACATGTCACATGTTAACATTATATGCTGTATGTTGTTGGGATAATAAATAATAATCCTTGCATTTGATATAGCGCCTTATCACGTCTTCGAGACGTCTCAAAGTGCTTCACAGAATATACTGTAAAGTGAATTGATTGTATATTTGTGGGGAAACGTGGCAGCCAATTGCGCACAGTAGTGTCCCACAAACAATCGTGGATTGAAGTGACCAAGTGTGTTTTTTTTTCTTGATAGATTATTATCAGGCGTGTGGAGTAAGGGAATTTACCCAAGGTTTCGCCCTGCCAGGAATCGAACCCAGGTCTCTCACTTGCGAGGCGAGGTCTCGAACCACTGAGCTACAGGACTCCACAAGATAGACAGTAAGCCCTGCAAACTAACTTATTCCCCGTCAACTCCTGGCTAGATTATTTGGCAGCTTATAAATGCAGTCTCCCGTGGATGACCTGGAATGATTTATTTCCTTGTTTTTTTATTTCAAAGGTCCCATCACAAGTGTGGGTGGGAATTTTGGCTTGACATCCTTAGCCAGTAGCATTTTAACTAACACAGGCCAATATAATGTATGTCAGTGTGACACGTCTTGTACAAGCAGCCTGAGGTGATGATTCTATTGAGCTCTCACTGTAATTTTCAGCAGAAATAGAATCATATTGGACACTCTCTGCTCCTATGACTAATAGATAGCCCCGCAATGAATGTGCAACAAAAAGTCAGCCAGTCTTATTGTCTGTTGATTTACACACAATGGATGCGGATGCTATTGTGGGAGAACATTTTAGGACGATGAGATCAATTTTCATCTTTTATAAGGCTGCGTAAATGACCCAGCAAGGCAACCAATGTAGAAACATTACCTGACATGTCTGCTTTATTTACACACATACACACACACAACCAAACCTCAAATATATTCGTTGCTTTTGAAATGTATTTCTAATTTAGATGAGCATGAATTCAACATTGGGGGGGGGGGGGGGGCAGGATAAGTTGATCCTTTAGAGAGCTTTTCAGCGAAAACAAATCTCAGCTAAACTATGCCTGAGTTTTTCACTTTGTCGCTTTATTAACAAAAATCAATGCTGATGCTATCTTGTTTCAAGTCCAAGGCTTTGATTGGAAAGAAAACTATTGCCTGGGAGGTTATCTACAAAATATAGCAAAGGTTTGTGAATCGTTCTTGAGTGCTTATCTTTTTCTATTGTTGAACCACAACAGCAGCAACTTGCATTTATAGAGCATTTTTCAGTGTAAAGCAAATGCCTCAAAAGCACTTGAGAAAAAGTGTCGGAGTAAAATCCAGCAGAGGAATGAGATATTTAAAGTTGTTGATCAAATGCAAGATCAACGGGCTGTTTTTGAGTGGGTTTTATAGGAACTGGATTCAAACTGGGAGCTTCGAGCAGATAGATAGATAAACCTTTGCACTGTATAAATTCATCGTATTAGGCATTATTTCTTATTGCTGCGAGCATTTTGGGCTGATTGGATTAGCAGGAGAGGGTCTTGAGTCTCGATGGATACTGGGGCTGTGCAGACTTATGATCCTCGTGGACTGTTCACATTTATTGGTCAAGATTGTTGCTGGTTGATTTGTTCTTTAAGCTGAATGGCAGCACAATCAATATCTCATACCTAGATTACAGGGTAGTCAAACAGCTTATCAAAGCCACTCTGGGCACTGCTTTACTCTGACTCTAGCTGCAATGTTTTACCTTTAGGAAAAGTCCAGGACGATTAATAGACAGCAGCACATCAGTGACATGACCTGATTTGCCTTGACTCAGCCAAAATTTTGACTCGCTGTATATCTATACCTCAACCAGACTGGAGACATCATTGTGAGCATATGACAATTCGCAACGCACAATTCATCTTATTTTAAGCAGCTCAATGTGGACTCCCCAAAAGTGGAAACATCTTCTCAACGTCCTTGTTGAAGCCTTTCAGAATCTTAAGCATTCCTCTCACTTCTCAACTGTCTTAACTCAAGAGAGAAAAGCTCCAACCTGTCCAATCTTGATCGCTGTATCAACTCATCACTGGTAACATCCTTGTATCCTGTCATGTTCTGATTATTTGCTTGTCGCGGGCTAGCAGATCAATAGTTACGGATGTAAGTTCCATTGCTCTAATTTGCATAGGAAGCTTGCTGTGCTGTGATCTTCATCGGAGCAGAGCAACCTTGATGTATGCAGAGCACTGCAAATTCACAGTAGGAATGTAAAGCTAGGTTGACATTTTGAGGATAACACTTTGTCACACACGATCGGAACTCCAAAATAGTTTTATAATCTGACCGATTTGCTGGTGATTTATTTTAGCACTTTTAATTTGGTTTTAGATTATTTCCTTTTTTAAAAAAAAAATCATTTTTACCTTGTGTTATTTCTGTTGTATGTTCTCCTTTGCATGTTTTCCGTGCTCGTGAAGTTGGTTTGTGAGTTAAGACTAGTTGGCCGACTTTTTAATACACTGTTTAGTGCATTGAAGCGGTAACTAATATTATATCGATAGATCATTTTAGCATTTGCTTGTCTGTGGAGTCGCTGAAATTTCAAATAAAACAGTTTTTCGGTTCATTACGTTCCACCTCATGTTTCATCTCTGTGCTGAATATAAATTTCTTATTAAAACAATTGTAGTACTTCTTCTGAAAATTTAAGTGTTAGACCAATTTCCTATCACCTCAGGTATCTTCCATTGAATCCAACCCAGACTGATTGGATGAAAGATACTCAGCTGGAAGAGTCTTACGTGAAATGAGTTCAGAAAAATCTCAACCAAGTTCCATTGCACAACACAGTTCCCTCAAATAGAGGGCCTTTATACTTTAGGTTTAAGTTGGCATTCAGCAACATAGAGAGAAAACAAGAATGTCTTGTGTGAGCTATGTAAATGTAAGACTATGCTAACAGAAAGGGTGCTTTTTGTGAACCTGCCTAAGTTTCTACTGCAATGGCCAATGATTTTTTTCCTCTACATTTAACTTGTATCGTACCTGAGCAGGAATAGAGGGGACAGAGGTGAATTGAAGAAGCTTTACATTTCAATGACTGCTGCCATAATGACAGCTCTGAATGCAGGTCAGACAACGCTCAGTGGATTCTCAAATGAAATTCTTTTGGAATTTTTCTAAAAGCAGATATATTTTTTTTTTGCAAAGGATTAGACCAATTTGGGGCCTTATCTTCGAGGCCAGGAATGCATTAGTATTGGGAATATTTTTGAAATTGACAATGCTTGATGGAGGGACACATTCAAAAGTGCAGGTTCGAAGCACGAGGCTTGAAGAATGGGACAGAAGATGAGTTAAATCAAGTAGCATTTGGTTTGTTTGTGCCAAGTTTGGGTGTTAAAAGTATGGAGATCGCAGGAAAACAAAAAAAGATAACAAATCCAACAGTTTGAGGATCATAACTTTGTTTTTGTGGTTTATGTAGTTTCTATGCTGTGTCACAAATCTTCACTTTAAAAATAACTCCTCTCAGCAAAATAATAATAATAATCCTTGCATTTAGATGAAGCACTTTTTACGTCTTCTAGACATCTCAAAGTGCTTTACAGAATATACCGTAAAGTGAACTGACTGTATATTTGTGGGCGAAACGTGGCAGCCAATTGCGCACAGCAATGTCCCACAAACAGTCGTGGATTGAGTGAACAAAGTATTATTGTTTTATTTTGAGGGATTATTATCCCCGGAAAAGCGATCCACCAATCGACTAACAACCAGTTCCTACTTACTGCTGGGTAAACAGAGCCGTGTGGAGTAAGGAAACTTGCCCAACGTTTCGCCTTGCCCGGGAACTGAACCCAGGTCTCTCGCTTGCTCTAATCACTGAGCTACAGGACTCCAAAATCTCTATATCTTGAGGGGACAAAAGTCCTTGACCAAAAGCAGCAGAACATGGCCTCTGTATTTACCTGCAATGCACTTGGGCGTCCTCATGATGTTTGATTGGAAATGACACTATCACTGAAACATCGCTGGAATTATTCATAATTTAAATACTAAAATGGCACAAAAATAGATTCCAAAACACTGGATTCAAGCACTTAATGCTATTTTGTAGTTCTGCAAAATGGTTATACAAAATCAGACCCCCCCACCCACCCCTCTCGGCTTAAACTTGATCCACTTCGATGTGTTCTGCACTTGCTTCCCTCCCTACCCACCACCACCGGCTGACTATAATTTCCATATAATTGGCCTATTTATGGATTCAATTGATAAATTAGATTTTCTTTTCAACACAATCCCTGCTGGGTTTTGCTGAGATGAGACTATAAACACTCAGTTTGTGCTTCAAATATGCTTGAAAGAAAAATAAAGCTTCTCATAAGCTGTGAAAAAATGTCAGCAGTGTCATTTATATCATTTTCACTAGAGAATAAATCCAGTACTTTCCTTTAAGAACACGTTCTCCTAAAAGTACCATCTCTGATGTTTCACACATCAGGACCTGGAAAAGGACCTGTTGATGAATACACACACGACCAGTGCAACAGAGTCTCACAGTGGTTCAGTAAACCCATTCACAGCACTTGGAAGGTTAACACTTCTGATTACAGGGATAATTTGACTTAACCAAGATGATCCACTGGCATGAATTAAGTTATTTTAGTGCACAAATTCTGCTCTGACATCTGTTTTAAATGAGGCTAAGTCGAATTAAATTAGCGTCAATTTAACTTCAAGTCAAATTGCCAGCACCCACCTACAAATGCAATACACAATGATTTTTCTTGCGATGCGAGATGTATTTGGCAGGTTTTGTGTTTATTAGATTTAAAATGCAGACCGCGAAGTTAGGCTTCACATTCATATTGTAATTCAATTGGAATCATATTTATATAATCATTATCTCAGTGACAGAGTGGATTCTGTAGGAGGCAAAGCTGGACTCTCTGTTTACAATCGAAATGAACAATGCTTAAAATTCTTGATTATTCTCAGTTCCTGGCAAGTTTCACCCATATCTGGTTGTGGCTTTGGATTTTTAAGGAAAAGAACAAAGAACAAATTAGCATTTTTATAGCAGCTTACACATCAAAAACCCCGAAAGTGCTTCACTGTAATTATTGTCTCTTTTTGTGTGAAAGGCAATAAAAAAGAAATCTTAGTGATGTATTTTACCATTCTGCAATACAGGATTTTTTGCAGTGTAATTTTCTGCCCTCTATCCTTCACTTTTAAGATTATACTGTGGGCCAAGCAAGATGTGGGCCAAGTATTATAATAATAATTATTAATGCTTGCATTTGATATAGTGACTTATCATGTCTTCTGGACATCTCAAAGCGCTTCAATATGATATGAAAACTAATCTGTCCCCCTTTAAGACAAAGGAAAGGCTGTCACTTTATTCCATAATCTTCAGTCTAACTCAGACATGAACATAAACTCAAGCTAAGTAATTGAACATAAATATAAAACATAGATATAGAGCGCTGTTTGAGATTGCATGGTTTTCAAGTCAAATCTCGTTAACAAAACCATTAAGAAGGCATTCAATATATTCTTTATATCAATGCAGAAATCAATACCATTTAGGTGCTACCATTCAATATAGTGTACAGCCATTGCCATTCTCTATAACTGTAACAACTATAAGGTGCAGCATTAGGCCTTCAATCAATAGTTTGTCCAGGTTTATGACATTTTATTTTTATTGATGTGCAACTTCATGAATTTGCCCCAACTAAAATAGGACAGGGAAAAATTCAGTCCCTAAAACGTATATTTTCAGGTCAAAACATAATTAATGGCAATGTTTGCATGTTTTTTTTTCTACTACAGAAGTTTCCTTCAACCGTGCCTTCAACCGCTCTCCTACCTCCCTCTCTGCCCTCCCTCATCCCAACCCTGCCCCCCTCCCCACCACACTCCCCCCCCCACACCTACCCACACTTGGGTCCTGATCCCCAACTGTTCAGTGCCTTGGGATGTCCTACCGACGTGAAAGGCCTTTACAAATGTGTTGGTGTCCAACAGTTCTTTTAACGTAACGAGGTTGGTAAATAAAATGCTACAACTGATGAGCAAACAGATTCATAACCTATGCTTCGAAACTGATAGTTGACACTGAAACATGATTTTTCCTCCATCTTAATACATAGCAACAGTCCCTTGAGACCATAAAATTACAAAAATAGCTATAAATTAATAATGTACGTTTTACAAATAGCAGCCAGATATTTGCAGTTGCTTCTTTAATATGCACCACTGGTGTGTACTATACTACTTTGAGGACAACAGGACTGGGTTATTTCAGCACAAACGGCGATGGTTTTCATAATTTGCTCTGACATTTTGCCGAATTAAAAACAGCAGTGATTTATCCTTTTTTCTTAGCTTTAACTACAGGACTCAAATGTCTGTCTGGAATGAATGAGTCAGGCTGACTTACCAACCACAAAGGGACGCGGATAAATTCAATATTTTATTTAATACTGCATAATCATAGGAAGTCTTTCTTGGAAACAAAAAGCAGAATTTTTCATTTGTTTTTTACCAACGAACCTGATCACACCGACTTGCATTTATATAGAATGTCCAACTGACGGTGCTTTCGATGGCGAGCTATGCGTTTTTAGCTGTCTAAACTCCAGCAGTTAACCCAACACACACTCTGGGGTCCTCAAGCATTGGCACCTGCCAACCTGCCTCTGATGCTGTCTGGAGCCAGATAAGCAGGGTGACCCGCTTCAGGGAGAGAGTGCACATTTCCATTCCAGACACAGGGAAATTTCCATGTTTGTATGGCATGCATATGTGGAACCCTCAGCTTGGTTTAGGTACTCGTTAGCAATGTGAGGGATCTCAGTACTTGTCAGACACCTGGCTGACAAAAAGAAAAAGAGTGCTTTGCATGTAGGAACATCTTGAGGCACTTGAAGAATGTAGCACGCAAAGCTGTGCGACGGGAGACGAAAGACATTGACCAAAGGCACGGTTGAAGAGAGATATATTTTCAGGAGGTTTTGTTTCAATAAAGGACTTATTGAACCATTGAGATACCATCAGTGTAGAAGTATCAGCACAAGGGAAAAAGCACCTTAAGGGCACCCCAACCAGTGTGGTCAACTTGCTAATGTGGTCAGTTTTTTTTTTAAAAGTCTTTTTCATCCCAACATTATAATGTACTATATAGTACAGTAGTGAGGTCAACCCCCAAATGTGCTCAAAACTCCCCAGTTTGTTTCCTTACCTTATTGGTGAGTTTTTGTACTATATTTAAGATAGGGGAACCACACGGACGTTATGACATCTTGTGCTGTACAAACGTTCTGAGAATGTTTCTCTAGGTGTATACGAAAGAAATGAAAACATCATTGCCTTTCCCTGAAATATTTTTCTTTATACCCACTTATAAAAATTACAGTAGATAACAGGAGCAGCTGACTTACGGACAGAGATAGTTATTTCATTGAACAATGTTTCAGGGAAAAATCTCAAATATATTCTACTTATCACAATTGGGGGGTTTACTTTTCTGGGCTGGATTAAATGACTTTATTTTGTGATGAGCCATAAGAGCAAAGAGCCAGTGTCAACTATCAGGTAACGTCACTGTGATGTGGAAAACATTCCCAAATTTTGCATGGATATTAATAATAATAATCCTTGCATTTGATATAGCGCCTTATCAAATCTTTGAGACGTCTCAAATCGCTTCACAGAATATACTGTAAAATGAATTGACTGTATTTTAATAAGAACATACATAAGAACATAAGAAATGCTAGATAAAAAAAGACAAAGGTCCATCCAGTTTGCCTTCCACCTTCCTGGTGGTCGCATGCACATATGTCCCGAACTACCTATGTACTGTATCCTATAATGTTATTTCCTAAAAGAATATTATCTAATCTGTGTTTGAAAGAATCAACATTTCCTGCTTCAACTGTCTCCCTCCGGAGTCTGTAAAATCTTCTCTCTTCCAGCGTGAATCTGCCCAATTTACTTAGTCGCTCCTCATTATCCAGTCCCTCCAGTCCCTCAATCATTTTGATTGCCTCCTCTGTATCTTCTCGATTTCTCCAATAACCTTTCTGTATTGCGGGGACCAGAACTGTACACAGTACTCTAAGTATGATCTCACCAATGATTTATACAGTGGCAGGATTACTCCACTATTTCGCTTTGCTATTGATCTTTTGATACATCCCAACATCTGGTTTGCTTTACTCTCTGCCACAGAGCATTGTTGGGAGAGCTTCAATTTATTGTCAATCAGGACCCCAAGGTCCTTTTCATTTTCCATACATATTATTTTCCTTCCATTCAAATAATAGTCCCTTCCAGGAATTTTTGTCACCATGCAAAGTACTTTACATTTCTCCACATTGAATTTCATCTGCCACCGATCTGCCCAATTCCGAAGTATGTTCAAATCCTCCTGTAACCTATCTTGTTCAGCTTCGCAATCTACCACCTTCATTAGCTTGGTGTCGTCTGAAAACTTAGCCACTGTGCTTGCGACTCCTAGTTCCAGATCATTTATAAAAATATTAAACAAAACAGGTCCCAAAACAGACCCTTGTGGAACTCCATTGATAATATTTTCCCAGTTTGATGACATTCCCTGTACCACCACCCTCTGGGTTCTTCCGGTCAACCAGTTACATATCCATTGTATTATACCACCACTGATTCCCGCTTTCTTTACTTTTAGTGCAACCTCTCAAAAGGAACTGTATCAAAGGCCTTACTGAAATCCAGATTTATAACATCCACAGCCTTACCCTTATCAAGCTCCTTTGTCACACCGTATTTTGTGGGCAAAAAGATGCTGCATGAAGTGGCACTCAAATGCACGATGATGCATACAACATCGAATTTCTCTTGTACAGAACAGCCTCTGCCAGTAAAAGGAATTCCCCAGCAGAAGGGATGGCCAACGTTAAATTACCTTTTTTTATAACCATCCTCACAGAAGCTGTATTTACTCTGTATTCCTGGCACTCGCTGTATCTGCTCTTCTTGCAGTGGGATGCTTAAGGGTAAGTGCACTTTATCTGCACTATGAAGCTACTCTAATTGCATTCTACTCTATACCTGATGAGGGAGCAGCAATGCTACACACTAAATGGACATGATGGGTAAGTAAGCTGTTGTGTAACACCAGACTTGGAGTTATCTTTGCTTAGAAAAAAGCACTTGGGAGTGTAGAGATGAATACACGAAGCATAATATCTTCGTTAAATGAGTGCCCTTTTTTTTGACTGAAGATTGGCTGCTGATCAACGGATCTGACGCACAAGGCTAAAACTTTATCGTGGTCTGAAATGACATTGTAACTGGAAACTTCCAAGGCAGTAAATTAATGTGGCTGGGAGCACAGCGAGAAAGCCAGGCTATTGCTATTCGTATCTCCCAGGTGATTCCAGACACAAACTGGGGCAATTTATTAGATAGAAGCAAGCCAACAGCTTGTTCCTGGAAGCCCTGCATCTATCGCCTGTGTAAATGCCATCCTGAAACATGGTGGCTTAAATGTCATTGGAGATAGCAGAGGAAATAAAATTTACCGACACAGTTATTAAGCTTACAATCAATGGAGGGTTTTTGTGCAAAACAAAAGACAACAGAAAGTAATCCAGGGTCACTAAACCTCCATATTATTTCTAAATAATTTTACAGTGGGTAATGTATCAGCAAGAATGATCTTGTCAAATAGGGTAGAAGCTGAAAATGCAGACAGAGATGGCATCTGATCCTTTCAATACATTTGGATGAATGAATGATTGAAATGGCTGAATGATGAGGGCTGTGTAAACAGTTTCAGGATACCTTTGCAGGTTGTAGCATCAGACACCGTTTCTTTTGTGTGTGATTTACAACTATGGATCTTTTGATTCATTCAAAATCTCACACTGAAGATAGATAGATAGATAAATAGACAACAACAACAACAACAAGTTTCCATTTATAGAGCGCCTTTCACGTCGGGAGGACGTCCCAAGGCGCCGGACAGTTGGGTCAGGACCCGAGCATTGGGGGGGAAATGGTGAGGGGAGGGAAGGGAGGGAGTGAGGAGGGGGTAGAGAGACAGAGAGAGAGATACTGGTGGAATCTGGTGAGGCATCAAAGCGTTAATGAACGAGTTGTTGAGTTTGGTGAGTGAAACAAAGGGTCTACACTTAACGAGAATGTTAAGGAAAAGGATGTGTGAAAAAGGTGTGTGAACTGAGAGACCGACAACAACAGCAAAAAAAAACTATTAATGATCACAATCATTGAGGGAAACAAAATAAATGGGCTATAGAGAGGGAGAGAGAAAGAGAGAGAGAGAGAGAAGATGGACAAGATTTAAGAGAAGTGATGGAGCTAAATGCAGAAATATTTTTTTCCCAACCAGAAAATAATAAACACAACAGGGAAAAAATTTTTTTTGGGGGGGAGAGAGGGGGAGAATGAAATAAAAATGTTTAAAAAAACACACACACACACACAAAATACACAGGATGACCAAAAAGTCCTGGTGTCATTACCAATGATCTAAGAAGTCTTAAAAGAAATGATGATATTTGTGTGGTTTTAGAATGAAATGCCAGGGTTAACATCAGGACTTGTTGGTGGGGGGTTTTTTTTTGGTGGGAGGTGGGGGTTGAGGTTTTTTTTTTGCACACACACACACACACAAAGAGCAAAACTGGTGAAATGCAATGAGGATTTTTTTGGGGGGTTTTGTTGAGCACAAGGTTTCCACTTACACGAAAACTCCAAAGAGGAAAACTCTCACACCGATCTCAACAGCCAGGTCTCTCATGTTCCTCTTGTGGGAGTCCTTTGGTGACAACTGCATGCCTGGGTTTGCAATTGTTCAAGTGACTCAGATGTAAATCCCATCCAAGGAAGGAAAGGATGGACTTTGGCCAGTTGCAAGGTACCCAGAGCAGATGCAGATGCAGATGCAGAGCAGATGCAGAGGAGGTTGGTTTGCAGACAGTGACAAACAGCAGCATCCAACCCACCCCTGGACTCCAGCTGTAGATTGGATGTGGTGTGGGCAGACAGTCGGTTCAGCAAGTCCAGCTTTGCAACCTCCAGCTGTTCAGCATGTCTGCAGCCTCCTTGATTTTGCCCCCAAACCAATTCCAAGGCTTTGCAACCCTCGAATAAATCAGGTGAGGGATGGGAGACTTGCATCCGTACAGTGGCTGTGCATGCAGCCAGGTGATGCTCATCCACAGTTACAGCTCAATAAAACCCTCTTAAAGCAGTGCTGGTCCTGCTAACGTGTACACGAATGCCACAGCTCGAACAGTACTGTCTGTACTGCTATATTGCTGAATTGCAGCCACTGTAAACCCAGCCAAGCAAATTGCTCATCTTATTTAAGGTAGTCAGAGGAGGGAGGGAGGGAGGGAGAGAGGAAGGGAGGGGAGAAATATTTTTCCAAAAAAAATGAAATCATGTCGACGCTTATTTATTAGTGCTCTCTTCCTTTTGCCTACGAATACAAAATACACAGTCACTACAATTTACAGTGTATTCTGCCGTGCGCTTTGAGACGTCTCCAAGACGTAATGAGGCACTGTATTAAATGCAAGGATTATTATTATTATTATAAATCAATTTCACACTGAATACTGTGAAGCGCTTTGAGACATCCTACCGAAGTATTTCATTACTTCTTAATAGCATAACTACACATCTGATGGAAGAGACTGAGTCAATGACAGTTGCAATCAAGCCATGAACTAGTTTTCAGTGTGTTGTTCCCTCCCACCTGACCCCCACCACCACTCTCTCTCTCTCTCTGTCACTATTATTATCTCCCACAAAATATACAATCAATTCACATTACAGTCTATCGTGTGAAGCGCTTTGAGACGTCTCGAAAACGTGACAAGGTGCTGTATCAAATGCAAGGATTATTATTATTATTGTCACGTCACGGGATATACAGAACCAAAATATGCAAAATGTAGTGAGTGTGCAATTTCTGTAGGCAAACGAAGCACCCAATTTGCACAGCAATGCCCCAAAAAACAGCTATGAAGTGAAAGACCAAATTTTTCTGAAGGATTGTTGGCTGGGCACACCAAGAGGAACTCCCTTCTCTATTGGAATGGTCTCCTCTTGCAGTATGTATGACTCCACCGCCATCAATTGGGTCTGCATTTGTAAGCGTAGGTGATTCCTCTGAGAGCATTACCGATGTAACTACAGCACTGGAGACAGTTGCCTGAATTTGACCGTCACTGATGACCAGTTGGCTGTGCAGCCTTTCTTCAGTAATTCTCATTTCAATTTAGGTGAACGTCAAGTGGGACACATAGAATCAGGATGGAGATGTTTACGACCCACGGGGTCGAATGGAGCAAACAGACCCCATCAAACCTTGACAGAGCCAGCACCACACAAAGTAATAAACCACTGTTCATTTCAGTACATCTTGCAGCCTGTCAAATTTTAATTTCACCTTACATTATAGGGTCAATTGCACAAACCCAGCCAGACAAGAGATCCACACACAATGCGTTGCAAACATGAAACAGGGATATCAAAGAATAACAAAAACAGAAGTGGCTGGGAACGCTCAGCAGGTCAGGCAGCATCTATGGAGAAAGAAAGTGAGTCAACGTTTCGGGTCCACAACCCTTTGTCAGATATCATAGAGCAGTTCAGTGGTTGTCAATGTGCCCAATGAAAATAATAGTGCCCAACTGAAATCGATCCAATAACAGGGCTCGTGTCTGCCACACACTATGTGGCTTCTATTCTCTCTCTGCTCCTGAACCACCCTCTTCTGCCCACACGCTGATGTGCTTTGAACCTTCATTTATGATATACTACTTTCCTCTTTGCTAGCTATAGCGTTTGAGTTTACGATCTGTGTCTGAGAATTCCATAGCATGCATGGAATTTTGCTGACATTCCTTCATGTATTCGATGTGTGTATTCACTCTGCTCTTTTATTTGGGTAATACTTGATCACCTTTGCAGTTTTAACTTCACTTCAATTTATATCCTTCACTGGCAAGAATAAATTATATCACCTTTATTACCATGTCTTAGGGTCCACAAAATATGCAGTCAATTCATTTTACAGTATGTTCTGTGAAGCGTTTTGAGATGTCTCGAAGACGCGATAAGGTGCTATATCAAATGGCAGAATTATTATAACCTCAACCTTCGCTCCCAATGTCAAAGCTTGGGAAAAAAAAGTTTACATTCTCTGATGTGCAGGGCATTCCAGCCTGCGGTATTTTCACGATGGCATATTTGTCAATTTCAGATAAGCATTGTGCATGTTAAAATGGAGGCGGTAACAAACATTGGGCAGCCAGCTGGGATATTGGTGTTGGATCACATTCTCCCTCTACTAGAAGGAAGAAGGCAGATAATATTTCCACACCAGAATGTGTTATTTTTATGCCTCCAAATTAATTGCTTGTCCTTCAAGTTTCAGTGCTGTGGCCAGACAAAGATGCTGTGTCATTTGATAGCTGCACTGCTTTGTGTGCCACTTGGATTAGAAAACATGTTTTGCTTAAAAAAATAGCATTGGTGCAATTGTGGATAAGACACTGTCTTTTGGATTAAGGGAGATTGAAAATGATTTATTTAATCAAATTTTTAAGACATACAAGTGCAGGAAATGTTTTACATTCAGGTCAAGTTTCTGTAGTTGTTCCCTTTATTTCTCAAAATGGAGATTTTTGTGTTTTTTTTTGCAGCAGTTAGGGCTTTTGAGAGCAGCAGAGAAATATGTTTATCACAGAAATAATGAGATTTACAGTACTGTGATCTCCTGAGGGAAGGTAGAGCAGGCAGTGTGCCCAAGGGAACCATTATGTTCAATAGATTTAAAGTCCTATCTTTCCGTATCCCTAATTTGTCCATTACACTGAAAATATACGTGATCTGCAATAAGGGAGCGTTATCAGTTAACGATACTAATAGTGTATCATGTAAGATACCGTAGTATGTGGAGCATTATAGAGTAAAAACGTGTAATTTATCATTTTATGATACGGTGCATTAGTTACCTCTTAATTGGCTTTTTTTTAATATGCTATTAGCGATGGTGCTAAAATGCCTCACTGTCTTTCACAGGTATAGCTCAGCTTCAACCATCAGCATTTCAAGTGGATTGTCCAGGCACGTGGGATCCAGAATAAGCTTGGCACTCGCCCAACCAGATGAAGGAGTGGGAAAATCAGCCAGAACTCCCACAGATCATTCTCCAATGACCCTATTCTGGAAAATGCACAGGCTTATGTTGAAGGCAGAATTGGACTAGGTTCTGAAGCCCATACTGTTTGCCAAACCTGCCAACATTCTCAGTCTAAGCTTACACAAGAAGAATGGCCATTTGGGAAATGTACTCAAGGGAAGCTAATGCATTTCATCAAATAACCTCCCAAGCTATCCTGCCCTATCCCTTAGGTATTCTCTTTGACTACAAGATATTTTCTTATATGATGTGGAACTATGTCAAACTCTTGACCCTTTGTGATTTTCATTGTGCTTTCAGAACTGAAGCGTTCCCTTACAAGTGCCAAGTTTTGGAACGAGGGAAACAAATCTGTACTTTTACAGCAGTGAATAAAAATGGTATAATAATAATTGTTGCAGTTGATATAGCGCCTCATCACGTCTTTGAGATGTCTCAAAGCACTTCACAGAATATGCTGCAGAGTGGATTGACTGTATATTTTGTGGGCGAAACACGACAACCAATTGCGCACAGCAGCGTCCCACAAATAGTCCTGGATTGAGTGACCAAATTATTATTTATTTTTTAAAAAAGTTACATATATTTTATTTTGAAGGGATTATTACCCGCAGAAAGCAATCCACCGATCGACTAACAACCAAGTTCCTACTTACTGCACGATAAATAGAGGTGTGGAGTAAGGACGTTTGACCCTCCCGGGAATGACGCCCAGGTCCTCTCGCTTGCACGGTGAGTACTCTAACCACTGAGCTACAGGACTTGGGCCAGAGTTGTGTGCGTTCTGGAATAAAAATGCATTCTTCCTTAGTGATATTAAGCCAATGCACTATTGTCTTTTGGGGTTGAGATCTGGCTGGAATTATAGATAAGTTATGAGATGTAAATAAAGTGCTATATATTTATTTTTCACAAATTCATCGGCCTTCGGTAGTAATGCAGATTTAGGAATTATCTGTTAGCAAAGTTATGTACACGGCTATGTATTAAATTCAATTTTGGTTAAACATATATTAATGTATCCTTGTCACATTGGAGTTTCTTAGCAAAACATATACTTATAAAATATTAAATTGTGCCCATAAACTTTTAGCTGGAGAGGAATATTTTAAGTGATTGTGCAACTTTCCAAAACTATAAATCACATTGCTGCATTACATTCCTTTTTTTAATATAAAAACAAAAGCATATTAGCAAAGAGTTGTTCTGTAGCAGTTTAGAAAGTACATCCCACAATGTGACTTTTGAATCGATCAAATATTTCTGGAAATGAGAATGTTACCAGGCAAACGAAAAAAGTAGTGCTTTTTTAATCGTAAGTTCTCAGACCACATATATTTTATTTTAATGTATTTTATGGATTTTTGGATTGGCAAATGCTAAGAGATCTGAAAACCCATAAACCCTAAAAGTTTTCATCACTTTGTTTGAGACAAACTAGATTAAATTAGTTTAAGTTACCGAGACAGAGAATCTTGGGTCCTATTATTCAAATATGTTGAATACATTCAGTCTCTGACCACATCACATCAGTGTGGTACCTGTAATGGATGGCAATTTCATAGAATCATAGAATATTACAGCACAGAAGGAGGCGTTCAGCCCATCGTGCCTGTGCCGGCTATTTGGAAGAGCTACCCAATCAGTCCCACTCCCCCGCTCTCTCCCCATATCCTTGCAAATGTTTCTGTTTTCAAGTGCCTATCCAATTCCCTTTTGAAAGTTGTTACTGAATTTGTTTCCGCCAGTCTTTCAGGCAGTGCATTCCAGATGGTAATAACTCTCTGCCTAATAACTCTCTCGTCCCTCTGTTTTTTTTTGCCAAGCATCAAGCTCATTTCCAGCATCACGTTTCAAGGACCTTGCAGCATTCAAAGGGAGTAATGTGCCCATCCAGTAATATCTGGGATGTAAATGAAGAAAGTTCTTCGGTCTCTAATGGAAACAAAGAGTCAGAGGGCTAATGCTGTCACCATAAACATAATTGAACAAATAAGGGAGGAGGAGGAGGAGAGGGAAAGCAGGAAAGCACACTTTAATGAATCGAGAACTGAGCTGGCTTACTAAACTTCTTCACAGAAATAAAAAAAGCGCTATTAAAATATGTGGACAAGCAGCAAGCGTTGCCATAGCATCGTAGGAAAATTATAGGCAGATATGCCTCTCAAACTAAATGCCTTGGCAATATAAAAATGGCAAGCAAAAAAAATGAGGGGGTCAATGTTTATCCTTTTGGAAAGACTGGTGACTCCAGATCCTCTTCTGCAGGAGGCATTTCAACCACTTTCCCCCACCCCTCCCCCACTGCCATTAATACTTATAATAATAATCCTTGCATTTGATATAGCTCCTTATCACGTCATTGAGATGTCTCAAAGCGCTTCACAGAATATACTGTGAAGTCAATTGATTGTGTATTGCTGTTAGAATAGATTCTGCATCAACGCAAGACCCTGGAATGTCCATGTGTACCAAGGGATTTAACTGATCCTTTGTGTTTCACTAAGAGATGTGGGTGGCACAATGTGAATCGCATGTAGAGATATATCTGCTATTGCTCAAGGTGTTCCACGTGAAGAGCAATTTGATTCTGCGACTTCCTTCGTAAGGTGGTTTTGTGGGATGATGTCCACGGTGAGAACTTCCTATTTTTTGTGCAAGACTTTATACAGTCACTTGTACTTGAAATTTGATGCTCTGAAAGTGTACCTTGGACATTGACCATGCACAAAACCAAATTGTAACAAAGACGGAAAACCTTTGATGACCCTCTTTAAAATTATCGGTGATTTTCCACAATGAATCTCTCTGGTTTGGTTTAAATAATTTACTCAAAATTTCAAACTACCATATGTTAGCATTGTTAATCTGCCAATCACCAGACATCTTAGAGGTGTTTCAAAATCCATTATCTTTTGTAGAACTGCAGTAATGTGTCAAACAAAAGGATGAAAGGATTTATTCTTACACTCAGAATATTAAATCCATGAAATAGATAGCCGGAAAAAGTAGATGGGGCGGCATTCATTAACTCCTTCAAAAGCAGATTGAGATAACCAAATATTAAACAAATTGTATCTGATAGTAATCCTGGCAATCCTCATATCTATGTTGTTTTCTGTGGAGGGAAGCAGATCAGGAAATGATAGTGGAGTTGATAGAGTGATAAAGGCTGCAGAGCTTCAGGTTAATTACCTTTGAGGATCAGGGAGTATCTGTACAAAACCTGCACCAAACAAACCAATTTGGATTCCAACCTCAACAAATGATTGAGTCGATGTTATGTAGTTTGAGGAAAGTGTAGGCTTGACAGGTCCATTCTTTCATATGTTCCTTCGGTGCATATATGTCAAAGCTGGCTGGGTGAACATGATGATTGTTATATATTCTCAGGGTGATCCAAGTCTTTACCTCCCTTCATCCACTCCCACCTCTTTACTGTGACACTTGACTTGCAGCATTGCCGACAGCAACCAGAATCTGAGACCCGGCCCTCTGAGACGTCCTCCTGATGTGAAATGTAAATCGTAAATGCATTGAGTCAAGGTTCACGACTTCCGAACCAACTATATGGATAATAATAATAATAACCCTTGCATTTGATATAGCGCCTTATTGAGTTGTCAACACATCTCAAAGCGCTTCACAGAATATAATGTAAATTACAGTTACTGTGTGTTTTGTGGGCAAAACGCAGCAGCTAGTTGCACACAGCAATATCCCACGAATAGTCAGTGACCCAATTTTATTTAGGGGATTGTTGGCCAGGACACTGGAAGAAACTCCCTTCTCTTTTCAAATAGTCCCATGGGCTTTTAACGTCCACCTGAACGAGCAGACGAGACCTTGGTTTAACGTCTCATCCGAAGTTACTGTTTTTTTATCTATTTCCACTGGTGCTGTAGATTCTGCCCCAGTGTAAACAGACAGATTCAGTTGCACCATCTCTGTTTGTTAGTGTGGAAGTGGCTCGAATAATTTTCGGTATCTTTGCTCTCTTTTATACATTTTAGTATGATGCTTCATAGTTACTACAAAGGTACTTGAAGCAGGTTGTTCTCAGCTGCTGCATTAGCTGAGCCCGGGTGATGATTCCGCACCAGTTAGATGACAATATTCCTTTACTCGTGCATTATTTGGATGTTTCACTCTCTATTTCCACCACCTGTATTTCTGGGCCAGTGTGTACATGCTGGAGCAGACTCGCTATCTAGAAGCAGCTCAAAGAGCATTTTCAGCCCAGGTGGAGCTGCGCCTGTTTAAAGTAAACAGACAGATCCGGTCCTCTTAATAAACTCTGGCGTGAACAATAACCTGTTTCAGTCCGAACCCTGAGCAGTTTTTGCTGGATCAAGACGAGGAGGTTATATGTGAATACTGTTGCAATCCTCCTCAGCATCTCAGCTCACATAAGACAGAATGGTATCTCATTCTGTCTTATATGATACAGTAACTTCACCTACTGTGAATTTGCCTTTCAAGATGCTATTTGTGTCCTTGTATAGTAGATTTTGATCAGTTGCATGATTGTTATTATTATATCAACAGTATTTAGCACATTGACTATTCTACCACATTGAAGTGCTCTGGTGTGCTATCCTGTGTGGAGGGTGCTATATAAATGCATGTTGTTGTTGTATGACATCCATAAATAGGTAAGCAGCCAAATATAACAATTAGTTTAAATATTGTAAAAATTGTTATTAGTTTACCTGATTTTTTGGGGGGACCAGGTGTTAACTTGCAGAACTTAATATCTCTTCAGTACATTACAATTGTATAATATCATCTTTAACATAATCAATTTTCATTTGTTTCCATTACTTTTCAGCTGTGATCTGATGTCACATGAAGTTCAGGCTCAGTAAATCAACTTTGACACTAAACCAATAATTTTCCAGCAATCAAGACTAGATTTGGCAGATGTCTTGTAAATCATGATTTCCCTGGAGCAGAACATTGTTTGATAGCGTAAAGGTCAAAATGCAAATTTACTTAAAAATATCATCATGCTAAATATCTAAACAAAATTAGAAGTAAGCCTATTCTTGTAAAACGTTGAGGTGGATTTTCTTAATTAGGAAAACCAGAAGCCCATGACGCCAACTTATGGGAACATTGCTCCAAATGGGGCTCCCTCGAGTTGGATAATGTGTGTGACATGTAAGTAATGTAAGTAATCCATTTCTTAAGAGATCTGCTCAATAATACTGCAAAATTGACCCAGTTGGAATTTGGTGAATCTTCACTGTCCCTGGCTTCTTAATAGATTTTGCAAAGGCAAGAATTTGTCTGCAGGATTGGAGAACAATTCCTTTTTTTAGAAAACAGTATCAATTAATTATGTATTAAGATATAGAAAATGCACCATTGGATGCAAGGGTTGTGGAACATATTTATTCAGGATTAACATGACACACTTTTATGCAATAAGCAACCCAAACCGAGTAAGAGATAAGTGTTGATGGACTACACTTTATTTCCAATTCCTGTGTAGGTGGTGAAGTATGACAAGACTGAATTGATTATTCTATTTTCTACCATGGATCCCCAAATTATTAATAAAATCACTTCAACAGATTTTCAAACGCTCTTGCATTTCTACCCTGGAGTCCCAAGGCTCACCTCGCAAGTGAGAGACCTGGGTTCGATTCCCAGCAGGACAAAACCTTGGGCAAGATTCCTTACTCCACACATCTGATAATAATTTTTCAAGAAAAAAACTATGATAAATTGGTTACTTTAATCCATGGCTGTTTGTGGGACACTGCTGTGCACAATTGGCTGCCACATTTCGCCCACAAATGTACAGTATCATTGAGATAATTGAGAAAATGACTCAATATGGTGCATCACAAATGTTCATTGCCTTTTCTCCCTGAAACAAGTTAAGGTATGCATTCATGGGTAAAAAAATTAAATCAACAACAACTTGAATTTGTATCGTGCCCTTCACACTGAGTAGAATCTCGGAATGCTTAAACTAATATCAGTACACAAAGATTTGCTTCTGAAAAATTAGCTTGTTTAATGGATGCCATCAGTACATCATAGAGCAGTTGACTAACATAATTGTAACAAAAATAATTTATTGATAATAAATAATAATTTACACAAATACAGAATATAGAGTCCTTAAACTTCTTCTCCTTAAACTCCTTTGTATTAGGGTTGGGACTAAACACTCCCATCCAATTTCAGAAGGATGATTTTTAACGCAGCCTCACTGAAGTTCGGAGTCCTGCAGCTCAGTGGTTAGAGCACTCGCTTTGCAAGCGAGAGACCTGAGTTCAATTCCAGGCAGAGGGCGAAACCTTGGGCAAGTTTCCTTACTCCACACAGAGCCTAATAATAATCCCTCCAAAACCAAAAATAATAATAAATTGGTCATTTTCAATCCATGACTGTTTGTGGGACATTGCTGTGCGCAATTGGCTGCCGCGTTCGCCCACAAATATACAGTCAATTCACTTTACAGTGTGTTCTGTGAAGTGCTTTGGGACGTCCTCCCGACGTGAAAAGCGCTATATCAAATGCAAGGAATATTATTATTATTAATAGCAGCATTTTTTTAAATCTACTTGTGGGAACAATGATTCAATACTGCTTCATCAGCTACTGTCTTACAGTTAAGTTCCTTTAAATAACTGCAGAAAAACTGCTTCTGGATTCAATCTGGGACCTTCTTGATCTGTATGAGTTTATTCGACAGTGGGTGGTGCACTTTGTTTAAAAGGAGCTACTTTAGCATTAGATTAAATTGGATTCTTTTTTTATATTTGGCTCGCACTCTCATTCACAGCAAGCAATACAAATAAATAATAATAATCCTTGCATTTGATATCATGCCTTTTATGTCAGGGGGACACATTAAAATGCTTCACAGTATAGTGCAATGACTGTGTAATTGTAGGCGAGTACGGCAGTCAATTTGCACGCAACAATGTCCTATAGATAGCCATGATGCATTTGACTCATGTAGTTCATTTCTTCCACTACTACGCAAAGCCTACCCTTTCGTGGACTCCATCCCACGCTCTCAAACCTGTGGGAAAAGTTTTGAAATAGATAATCCCTGATCCATAAAAGTAATCAAGCAAACACTCATGATATTTTTTCCATCTCCTTATCTTCACTGACCTCCTTCCTGACTTCCTTCCCTTACTGACAACATGGAGTTGTTCAATTCCAGGCAGAGGGCGAAACCTTGGGCAAGTTTCCTTACTCCACACAGAGCCTAATAATAATCCCTCCAAAAAACCAAAAACAATAATTAAATTGGTCATTTTCAATCTACGACTGTTTGTGGGACATTGCTGTGCGCAATTGGCTGCCGCGTTCACCCACAAATATACAGTCAATTCACTTTACAGTGTGTTCTGTGAAGCGCTTTGGGACGTCCTCCTGACGTGAAAAGCGCTATATCAAATGCAAGGATTATTATTATTATTATAACATAAACCCCTAACTGCCTAGAAAAGTTGTGGCTGATAAGACTTTTATATTAACATGTTTTAAAACAATCTTAAATCTCACAAATCTAAAAAAATAACAGGTTTTAATCTGAAATCAAGTGAACTCTGAGTCAATTTGGATGGAAACATGGATCGAAGCAAGGGAATCAAAACTAATTATTGTTAATTGCTTACAAGTAGAATATAAACGTCAAAATAAATATCGAAAGCATGTGGGAATGGGATGATTTCAATTGAACAGCCTCCAATTAAAGGCGGCACAAAGTGTGAAGTACCCAAAAGAGGATGGTAAACTAATTGGATTGCTGTTTGCTGCAACGTACGAACGTACACGTGAGCCAGGGAAAAGACCACATTTCATTCAGCTTGGAAATGTATTCCATTCGTGTTTGTGCAGCATCAAAACCACAATACAGTACCACTAGATTTAATATTGTATCAAAAAGACAATCAGAGTATAATAAGAACAGAAGAATACATGAGGGAGAACAACAACAACAACAAAAAACATGTGTAAAGCGCCTTTCACGTCGGGAGGACGTCCCAAGCCGCTGGAAAGACGGAGTTTCGGACCCGAGTTGGGGGTCGGGGAGAGTGGAGGGCATTGGGCGGAAGAAAGGTGACTGAACGCACCGTCGAAGAGGGGGGTCTTGAGATGGGTCTTGAAGGAGGCGAGGGAGGGGGCGAGGCGGAGTGACTGCGGGGGGTGGAGAAGAGAAGAGTGAAGGTCATCGGAGGGGGATAAGGAGAAGGGATTCGGATTTGGTGGAAAACCGGGTCAACTATAAACGTCGGCGCCAACAATTTCACGGCAGATAAGGATCCGTCGCCGTCTTCGGTGCCACATCTTCCGCAACACGCATGGGACGGAGCCGTAATAAAAAAAACATAACAATGACCCTCGCGTGCGATGTAGCGCCTCATCACGTCTCCGAGACCTCTCCGAGAAGTTAACTTTGAGTAACCAACGCTGAGGGAAGTCACAGTAAAGCGGACATCGTCATTCTCCACTCCTCCGCCACACGGAATGATAATTCATCATAAGAGAACACACGGAGGGGTGTGGGGGGCGGTGTCGGGGGGGGGTAACAGGACTTTGTGAACACCCCGTGCAATACATTCGGTCACTTCAGCCCACGACGGTGCGCCATCGGCCGCCGCGTCTTCGCCCGCAAACCACGCAGTCACTACGCTTTACGGTGTATCCCGCGAAGCGCTTTGAGACGTCTCAGAGCCGCGAGAAGGCGCTGGGTCAAAGGCCAGGATTATTATTATTATTATTATTATTATTATTATTATTATTATCATTATTGCTGTACAACATAAACAACCCGCCCAATTGGGCGTGAAATCCGCCTCCATTGGGCGTGAAAACCGCCCCAATCTGGTGACGTGGCTGCGGGACGTCTTCCCTTCCCTTCCCCTCCTCCCGCCCCGGAACCTTTGTCAGCGGCGCCCGGGACCAGCCGGAGCCCTGAGCAGCGGCACCCGCGGCCCCTGACATCACTTCCTGTTTCCATGGTTGCGGAGTCGGGGTCGGTCGCTGTCCGGGGCTGAGGCTCGAGCTCGGACCGCAAACACCATGTCGTCGTTCGTCGTCAACATCAAACTGTCCGCCAGGACCCTGACCGGAGCTCTGAGCGGCCAGAACCGGGGGGCCGTGGACTGGTGAGTGACCCGGGGCCCGGGGCTGCTGACAGGGCCGGGCATCATCCCCCCCCCCCCCACACCCCACACACCCCTCACACACTCCCCCGCCCCCCCCCCACACACACACCCCACACACCCCACACACCCCTCACACACTCCCCCGCCCCCCCACACACACTCCCCTCACACACTCCCCCCTCCCTCACTCCCCCCCACCCCCATCCCTCACACACACCCCCCCCACCCCCTCACACACTCCCCCCCACCCCACACACACACCCTCACACACTCCCCCCCCCACCCCCACACACACACACACCCCACACACCCTCACACACTCCCCCGCCCCCCCCACACACACACACACCCCACACACCCCTCACACACTCCCCCGCCCCCCCACACACACTCCCCTCACACACTCCCCCCCCCACCCCCTCACACACTCCCTTCACACACTCCCCCCCACCCCCCCACACACACCCCTCACACACTCCCCCCACACCCCCTCACACACTCCCCTCACACACTCGCCCCCCCACCCCCTCACACACTCCCCCTCCCTCACACCCCCCCTCCCCCTCACACACTCCCCCCCACCCCACACACACACCCCTCACACACTCCCCCCTCCCCCATCCCCTCACACACTCCCCTCACACACTCCCCCCCCATCCCCTCACACACTCCCCCCCCACCGACCCCCTCATACACTCCCCCCCCCCCATCCCCTCACACACTCCCCCCCCCACCCCCATCCCCTCACACACTCCCCCCACCCCACACACACACCCCTCACACACTCCCCCCCCCCCACACACCCTCACACACCCCCCCCCCACACACACCCCTCACACACTCCCCCCTCCCCCCCCCCCCTCACACACTCCCCCCCACCCCCACACACACCCCTCACACACTCCCCCCTCCCTCACCCCCCCCTCCCCCTCACACACTCCCCCCCACCCCACACACACCCCTCACACACTCCCCCCCTCCCTCACCCCCCCCTCCCCCTCACACACTCCCCCCCACCCCACACACACACCCCTCACACACTCCCCCCCCCACCCCCATCCCTCACACACTCCCCCCACCCCACACACACACCCCTCACACACTCCCCCCTCCCTCACCCCCCCCTCCCCCTCACACACTCCCCCCACCCCACACACACCCCTCACACACTCTCCCCCACCCCCATCCCCTCACACACTCCCCCCACCCCACACACACACCCTCACACACTCCCCCCACCCCACACACACACCCCTCACACACTCCCCCCCCACCCCATCCCTCACACACTCCCCCCCACCCCACACACACACCCCTCACACACTCCCCCCCCCCCCCCACACACACCCCTCACACACACCCCTCACACACTCCCCCCCCCCCACACACACCCCACACACACACCCCTCACACACTTCCCCCCCCCCCCCACATCCACCCCCTCACACACTCCCCCCCCCACCCCCTCACACACTCCCCCCCCACCCCCTCACACACTCCCCCCCCACCCCCTCACACACTCCCCCCCCACCCCCTCATACACTCCCCCCCCCCACCCCCTCACACACTCCCCCCCCACCCCTCACACACTCCCCCCCCACCCCTTCACACACTCCCCCCCCACCCCCTCATACACCCCCCACACCCCCTCACACACTCCCCCCCACCCCTCACACACTCCCCCCCCACCCCCTCACACACCCCCCCCCCACCCTCACACACTCCCCTCCCCCTCACACACTCCCCTCCCCCCATACACTCCCCACCCCTCACACACTCCCCTCCCCCTCACACACTCCCCACCCCCTCACACACTCCCCACCCCCTCACACACTCCCCACCTCCTCACACACTCCCCACCCCCACATACACACACCCCCACATACACACACACCCTCATACACACACCCCCTCATACACACACCCCTCACACACTCCCCCGCCTCACTCCCCCCCCCCCATATCCCCCCTCACCCCCCCCCCCCCCACACACTCCCCCCACTCCCTTACACACTGGTTTTAGGTGGTGAAATTCCAGCAGTGTTAAAGGCACAGTGGGGTCCTCAAAACCCGCCTGTTGCTAACTTACACATAATATTTGCGAGAATAGGTAAGTCGGGTGCGTCCCTCCATGAACCAGGAGTGCAGCTTGAAATGATCTGTTGCTCAGGTCTTTACTGTCTGTTATGCTCGTAGGGTAAAAAATAAGTAGTGATGATGTGAACTGGGGAGTTTTTTTTGTACGAGGTAGAATGGGGGAGTTGATGCAATGGAAGCTTTCTTTATCTTGTCGCATTAAGTGCACATTTTTTAAAAAAAACTATTATTTTCTGGCATAGCAGAATGGCTAGAATTCATTTGGCTTGGATAATCCATTATTGTTGAATTGGTAGAGAGGGAAGCTCACTATCAATCTCTCCGTAAACATCGGGTAACAACGAAGTGTGGCAAACTTGATCATTCTTTTGACCTTGTGCTTTTAGAATCCAGTCATTTGTTTCAACTCAGTGGGTGTATGAGCAACTGCTTTTGAAGAATTACTGAACCTGATTGTGCAAGGGAGCTCAAACTAATATGCAGTTTGCATTGTGCGAGAAACAAAGCACCTGATTAATGGCTATTGTATTGATTGCTTTGAGATAGGTCAGACTAGGGAACTCTTTTAAACTTCAGGTTGCTGTATTGGGAAAATAATAATAATTACCCTTGCATTTGATGGTGCCCTATCATGTCTTCTAGACGCCCCAAAGCGTTTCACGGAATATACTGTAAAGTGAATTCAATGTATATTTTGTGGGTGAAACGTGGCAGCCAATTCCGCACAACAGTGTCCCACAAACAGTTTTGGAATGAAGTGACCAATTTATTATTATTTTTGAAGGAATTATTACCCCCGGAAAAACGATGCGCCAATCGACTAACAATCTGGTTGCTACTGATTGTTAGGTTAACAGAGGTGTGTGGAGTAAGGAGACTTGTCCGACATTTTGCCCTGCCGGGATTCGAACCCAGGTCTTTCGCTTTTGAGGCGAGTTCTCTAACCACTGAGCTACAGGACAAAGTGATTCTTTATGGTGTATATTTGACACTCCATTATACCTCATTTCAACCTTTGGCCCTACACCTAGGTTGAAAACAAATTCTTAATTAATCACAATGTTTTTAAAATAGAATTTTGTTAGCACCACTTCCTTTTCCAAGTGATATTGTCACTGACAGTGTTCCTTTACCGTAAATAATTATAAGATTACAAAGAACTAGCATTTATTGTTTAATACTGACTTATGATGATACCTTCAGGCAATGAGTTGGATAATTTTCTGAGACAGATGGTTGTTAGGGGACTAATTAGCATACAGGTTTGAAGCTGAAGCACTGCTGGGTATGTGATTACATCTCTGCTCATGTTAGTTCATCTCACAAAAATTGTCATGCTCAGTACCTCGGGTTATGTTACAGTATTAATATTTGCTGTTCAAATATACGTATTTATAAACAAATCCAAAATAGGATAAACAGAATTTTGTTAATGAAGAATCTTTGTTTAACAAAAGTGTTTTGCAAATAATAATAATAATCCTTGCATTTAGTATAGGGCCTTATCATGTCATCGAGACGTCTCATAAAGCGTTTCACAGGATCTATTGTAAAATGGCTGACTATTTTGTGGGCGAGCCTGTCAACCAGTTTTGTGCACAGCAATGTCCCAAAAACATCCATGGAATGAGTGGCCAATTTTTATTTTGGAGATTGCTGGCCCGGACACTGGGAGAAATTTCCTTCTCTTTTCAAATAGTGCCATGAGATCTTTAATGTCCACCTGAACAGATAATAATAATAATAATAATAATAATAATCCTTGCATTTGATATAGCGCTTTTCATAGATGGGACCTCAGTTTAACTTCTCATTCCGGGAATGTTGACACAGTTCCTTCAACTCAAGTTCCTAGGTTTGTTATTTGCATTATGTTTGGATTATACAGTTTAGCAAAATACACAATCACATTTCAGTAGTACAGCAATGCAGAACAGGAAACAACATTTATACTTCCTATTCCCAATGATTTTCTCCAGTGTTCAGAATTGCCTTGCAGTATTTTTTTTAAAAATGTTCGTCTTGTGACTGGCCCTTTGATAAAATTAAAAACATTTATATAAAAAAAAACTTTAGAGCAGAGGAGGAATTGATTCAGGCAACTTGTATTTTGATATTCTGCTGAACACATTTTCCTTAAGGTGGTCTTGGCTGTGGGACTCCATACGAATTACTTCAGATTACATCAGATTTCTGCTGCATTTTGTACCTTTTTTCTTGGCAAATTGCTGGAAACAGCGCAATATAAGGAATACAGTTATAACATAATCAAATTAGTGGTTCAGATTGGTAGGAATTCTTCATACTGCGTTCCCTTGTGTCTTTTTTTTGGCAGACTTCTGTTTCAGATGTTAGTGTTTTTGAGCTATTACTCAATGCTCTTTGCAGCTTTTAAAATACAATTATTTTGGAGCTTATAAGACGTGCCAGAGAACAGGAGGACATGAGGTCACATCTGTTCTTTTTGGGCATGTGTTTTTTGTTTCCTGATTTTGCTCTTGCATTCAGAAGAGGAAGTAAGAAATTTCTTGGACATTTCGAGCAACTGATCTTAGTAGTGGTGAAAATGGACCATCTTCACTTTTGGCCATGCAGTGTCATTATCAAGCATTTGCCTCAGTATTAAAACCCTCACCCTGTGCTTTAACCCAACCTTAGAAGAGGTCCCTAACTGCACGAGTCATGACATTTTCAATTTCCTGTACCAATTGTAACTTGTGGGCTCTCGGAACGAGATTGCCAATTTAGAGAAAGTTTTGTACTGTGGATTCCTGCCAACTAGAAACTGGGGAGAGACTTGTCAGACTCATTTTATGTTAGGAACCTTGCAACCTACAGGGAGAGAAATGGTACAGATTTAAGAGTTATACTTGAAAAATATTGATTTTAGCCAGTTTCCCTTTTAGCGAGTTCTCCCTCCCTCCCTCCCCCCTCACATACACACACCAATTCATTACATCGTGAAACACTTCTCAATCTGTATATTTGTGGGAGTAAGTATTCTTTTGCAATTTTAATGTATTCAGTTACTTCAAAGACTGTGCTTGTCTATATTTATGCACTGCTTTGTAGCCATCAGTTATATCAATTAGCTTTGGGACCATGCGAGCTGAGCTCATTTGTGCGGGACTGGATGAGCCAAGCATCAATATTAGTATTCTATTGAGAATCTAGTGATACAACAATTTGGTTGTTTGATAAGCCCTGATAGCCCTAAATGTGATCGGAGAAGTCCAGATTCGATGTAGAACAGTCATTTTTGATATTGGATTTGAAAAGTAAATATTAACTTATGCATCATGAGATTGTCGGAATATTTATTGTGGTATAATTGGGACAAGATGTTTGGTGTAATTTCTAGCGGTCAAAGTGTACTGTCTTATACCTTGCTCGTGTCATGGAGAGATTGAAATTTAAACTTGAAACAGTGGTAAAGATTAGTATATGTAGTTTAAATGTGTTGTTGCATACCCCTGCAGACATAAATTACTGTTAAGTTATTGTATGGACTTTCATAGGATTTGTAAAAAAGAAAATAAGCGTAAAATAAACCTTACGTTTGATATAGTACCTATAATGTCAAAAGCATTGCATGCTTGCTGTAATGTGAAGTGACTATTGCGTTTGTAAGGGAACAAGGCAAACAATTTGCACACAGCAATGTTTCACAAACATTCAAAATCAACATTTGAGCAATGACATTTTGGTTTGTACAAGCGAATACATTTTGAAGTATATTAATTTCAGTTGCTATGTCATGGGTGCTTTGGTAGTATTATAGCTTATGGTTTGTCATGCACCTAGAATATTTTTGAATCTGTATTGCTCAAAATCTTAACCATTTCCATGTTCAAATGATCTTGCTTTAATACTTCAAGTGAATATGCCTGCTGCACAATTTGTAGTAGATATTTTTTGCTTCAGTAAGTGCTGTGAGAAGCTACTTTCCCTCTTACAAAAACCTTCATAGCCTTCCAGCACATCATGTTTGAAGGCTTTCTTATGCCACTGTCAGTCTGTCATTCTGATTGAAATCAGCTTCTTGAGGAAAGTTGTTTTGTACTTAGCTGTAGATGATCCAGGATTTGTTATACTTTTATAAAGTTGGCTACTGCTTATTATCGGACAGATTTGTTTAGCTGCAGCCGAAGTATCAAACATTTTGTTGCGTGAATTAATCGGCATTTCGAGGAAATGGCCTGGTATCTACTATGTTAAACAAGCTCAGTATGTTTGAATTCTAATGGGGGGGGGGGGGGGGAATGTTCCTGTGCAAAGGAATGGTAACAACTTAGTCGCCCGTTCTCTGGAACTCTTCTGGACACCTTCTCTGCTTTCAAAATGCATTTAAAATCTACATCTTTGTTTGTGCCTTTGGCTATCTACCGCCCACCCACCCCCTGCCCCCGGGTTCTCACTCCATTTCTATAAAGTGCTTTGAGGTGTTTTCGTATGTGAAGGGTGTTAAATAAGCGCAAGTTGTAATTATTGATTGACTAAAGCACAGGCACTACTGTGAAGTCCGAAAGAGAACTAGCGTACAATGAAAACTCACCTTAAGGTCACCTCACTGATGTGGTCAATAGGAAGAGAATCATGGAGTGTATATACCACCACTTTCCATTTCCTAAAGTTCTATTTAATTCTGTGGAGAAAAAGTGGCCTTGTGTATTAGGGGCATTCTCCATAAAATAGATAGAGCAAAGGAAAGATATTGCATCCTGAAGGCTTCTTTTATTTCATAATGATACATTTGACTTAAGCATAATTGTGCTCCTGCAATTTACTTAATTTAAAATGCACTCGTTCCCCCACGTAAATTCATCCACAGTTTTTGACTTTTATACTGTTTAACTTTTTTTTAAGATGCTGAAAACATATTGGTACTCAGAAGATTAACCTTTACATATTTTGCATTCTTTGCTTGAGGCTGTGCAAATCTGTTTCTTTTGAATTTGCATGTTTTAGGTTTCAGTTGTATTATTTTACAGTTATATTTAAAAAAAACATTTAATACCAAACAGAACTAAAAAGACACAAAATGCCTTGAATGTTTACCATGTGTATTTTGCTATAATGTCATATTTACTGCATTTTGTTTCTTTCAGGGGTTGGCAGGGACTATTAGCTGTTGGCTGTCATTCCCTTGTATTGATCATTGATCCTCGCACTTCGCAGACTATCCAAGTGCTGGAACGGCATAAAGCAAATGTTGTCAAGGTAATTATAATTATTTTTTATTTTATGTTTTTCATTGGGAACAGACTTGTTTCTTCCATTCCCCGGTTAAAATGAGACCACTATACAGTATGTGTTGATTGATTTAAAGTGCACCAGTAAACTTATTATTAAATAAATACACTTGTATTTATTCTTGTAGCAGATTTTTCAAGTTGCTGGGAAAAGTTGCTGCTTGGATATAAAAATCCTGCACCTGAAGACAAACCATGAAACAAAATTAAAGGGTACAACAAGTCCTTTAATAATAATAATAATCCTTGCATTTGATATAACGTCTTATCACATCTTCGACACATCTCAAAGTGCTTCACAAAATATATTGTAAAGTGAATTGACTGTATATTGTGTGGGAGAAACACGGAAGCCAATTGCACACAGCAGTGTTCCACAAACAGATGTGGATTGAGTGAAGAAATTATTATTATTTTAACTATAATTACCATCATCAATTCATAAGAAATCTTTGATGTTCTGCAACTGATAGAATAGCAGACTGATGCATATGTACCTACCACTAGCTGAAATGCAGAAAGTCTAATGTATCTGCAGATCGGTGGCTTTACATTTTGAATTTATAGAAGTGGAACTATAAAAGGCCTAGAATAAATCTTATGAGCTTTACTAATTTTGGGAGCACATTCTTTTTATGTTTTTAAAGGGAAGGGAGAAGTAAACAAAAAACACAGCCAATCAGAAAGCTAAACGGAACATGTACAGACAAACAGAAAATTAAACTCCCCGAAGTATACAACTAGGTATATTTACAGAACAGACACAAGGTCTTCTGCTCATTCAAATGGCTTCATTTGCAGTTTTAAGGCTAAAAATAACGTAGCATTGCAGTTTGCTCTGAAAGGTTGTCCACATGATTTTATTTTTTCTTGTAAGGCTTATCAGCAATTGACTTGTTGGCATTGGCCGACAATATCTAGGCAGTTAGGAAACATTACCAATTAAAATTCATTAACTGCTTATCTGATGTAAATTATGCATGACATGGCTGATCATCAACTCAGAAGCACTGTGGTTACCTTGTTGTTCAATGTAAGTAATTAATAGACTTGATTTATTCTGTGGTCTTTGATGATATTTTCTATCCTGAACAATTCCTAAGGAAGAAAAAATTCAGGATTAATGGATTGATGTGGTAAATAAGCAGCAGGTAGTAACAAAATAGTTACTGCTGTTCCCATAGCCCTCCGAGCATATCATTTTTTATTTTGAAAGTTTGCTGAAATGATTGCTGCTCTTGAAGTGCCAGAAAGCTCACACATGGAAAGCGCAATCCAGTGTCTCTTTGAAGACCACTAGTGACTACCAACACCTGAGGCCATAAGCCCTGTAGTTGACATTATTCAATTCAAAATATTAAAAGACCCAAACAGAGTCTGATCATTAAAGACTTGTGCTGCTCTTACAGAGTGTGACATAAAAGACTACAGTACTTTGACGGGAGAAGGAATCAAGATGGCTAGTCCTTGACTTGGACACTTGCATTTGGTGCAATAATGTGACATTTAATCTTTGCTTGAGGGGTTTAGGATTTGGAGAATTGCTTTAGATGTGTATTAAGTGCTTTAATTGACTTAAACACAGATTTTACATAATTGAGTAGTTTAGCCATCCTATCTGTTTTAATTAAAACAATACTATGTGCTTTACTGCCAACTTTATAAGGGTTGGTTTTTCTCTATATATATATCGTTTGGCATTAAGTTGCAAGGAAGTAGTGTGTGAAATTTTTTGTTTTTTATCCATCACAGACTTATGGACTTTGCTGCCAGTCGATGACTTTTTCCACTATCCGTCTCCACTGTCTTATGGCTCTTAATTTAATTTCAATCTCTGTATTAATTGATGCAGGTGAAATGGGCCAGAGAGAACTACCACCACAACATTGGCTCTCCCTATTCCCTGCGCCTGGCAACTGCAGACACCGTAGGAAAGATCATTGTATGGGATGTGGCTGCAGGAGTAGCTCGATGTGAGATTCAGGAGTACACAAAACCCATTCAGGGTAAGCAAACGCGTCTTGATACAAGTGAAATCTGTGTGCATGTCTTGCTGTTGATAATAGTATTCCTTTTGTTTGATATATCGCCTTATCACATCTCATCTCAAAGCGCTTCACAGAATATACTGTAGAGTGAATTGACTGTATATTTTGTGGGTGAACGTGGCTGTCCAAATAAACTGGAAGGAAATGAAATTTTGATGCTAAAATTACTGACCTTGATGGAGTGTGATTGTAATTGCAAATTCACACTCCAGGGTAGTTGCCTTTAATGACCAGCAGAACTTCACAATGGCTTATTCTGATTTTTAAGGTGGTAAAGTCGCAATCAGTCCTTTTTTGAAATTTAACCTGGACAATTTTAGTCTGCGCTGTAAATTTATGGTAGGTAGTAAAATGCATTTTGAAAACGCTGTTAAAATGTTCAGATTTTTCTTTGTGTTGGTAGAGAGCGGTAATGAAAAGAGTTGGGAGGTTGTATTAATAGAAAACTGAAAACAAACACAGAGGGTTCAGCAGTCCGGTACACACACGATGGGTCAAATAATCATCTTGCCTTTTGGGATTTCACTCACAAAATGTTCACAATCACTCCACCTTGCAGAGTATCCTTTGAAGCACTTGGGGACATCCTCCTGACGTGAAAGGCTCTATGTCAAATGCAAGGATTATTCTGTTCATCTGCGCTAAACATTTCTTGCTTACACACTTCATTGAGGATAATGAATCCACTGGATTGACTTGAGTCTTAACAGTTCTCGGGCTCATTTGTAATAAAGTAAACAGGACACTTACTTTGTTTCTTCCTTTCTGCTGCTGTGGTCTCCCCACACCTGAGATGATGGACGTAGGGGAATCTATTTATAATAATCCTTGCATTTGATATAGCGCCTTATCACGCCTTTGAGATGTCTCAAAGCACTTCACAGAATATACTGTAAAGTGAATTGACTGTAAATTTTGTGGGCGAAACGCTGCAACTGTTTGGCGCTAACAGTTGAGCATTCACCCGGTAGTAATGTATATTGATGGCGTTATTCTGGTGAAGTAATCTGGATTATCACCTGATATCCTTGTAGCAGTTCTGTTGCAGTGATTAATCTTACAAGTTCCATGTCTTCCCATTTCAACCACAATCATTGGGTCTTATATCACAAGAAAAGGCCATTTGGCCCATTGTATCTGTGCTTGTGAAAATGTCAGCACCCAGAATGGATGATTATTATGTCCATAGATCTCCAAATACTGGAATGGCCACTGCTGGGGAAAAGAACACAATTGAATTGGAATGAGACCAATTTTTAAAATATATGTTCCAAACATAGCCAATCCATCACTGATTTCATTCGATAATTTCATTTTAGTATTTAGAAATCTTGTAAATCACTTGCATTTTGCTATTGCAGTTGTTGTTGCTGTCTGAACTGTATAAAGCTAATGCCTTGTTGTCACTCCTACCCCCACTCCACTATTATTTTAAACGCAATGATTTTCGCGCAAACTGTTTTCCTAATGGCATGAAAACATTGAGAAATGTGGATGAACGTGTATCTCAATCCATAGTCCTTACATTTGGTAAGTATTAATCATTATTGTGGCTTCTGAAACTCACTCACTAAACATATTTACAGGGAAAATATGCAGATATATTCATGAGCTTTTGAAGCTTTCCCATTACGTATTCATAGAAAATACTTTACAGAGCATCAATCCCCATTCAACCAACCCAGATTAGCCAACTATGGCTCTTTAGCGTGCCAGAGTAGTTATGATGTAACTTAATGATATGAATATTGTCCGTGAACCTTTTTTGTTCAGTAGTTTAAATGCACAAAATACAGTACACTTGAGTTATAAGTAAGCTCGCACTTCAGCGAAGCACCTTATATTGTCACCCAGTATTTTGACGAAGCTGGCAAAACTGGTGATGTTTGAAGTGGCCAGAAATTGTGTGGGATGGATGAGTTTCAGTGAGCTAAGTGCTCTTCTCCCCTTCCTAAATACCTTTCATACCATATACTGTAAGGTGGTGTGACCTTGTGTATGTATGTAAATGACACACAACTAAATTAAGTGTAATTCTAGTGAAAAAGTTATCTTGTTTAAAATGGAACCATTTCTGAGATTCTTGTACAATTTTTAGGATTGTGTTCGTGTATAATAAGGGGTGGATAGACCTTGAAATTTTAAGTGCAAGGATGTTCAGTGACTGGGGTTTCAGCAGGTCAATTAGTGCGTTGCTGTAGTATTACGTCTAGTGCTATATCAAGTTAAATAATAGACTTTTGCTTTAATGTTCAATTAAAAATATTTGGTGTCTTTGAAATTTTATGTTGCTATGATCCTATGATTTATGTTGCTATGGACCAGGATTCTGCATGAAAAGAAGTATAAACGTAAAATAATTCTTAGATCTCTATGACCACAGTCCCATTGGAAACCTGGTTTGCTTTTGTAATCTGCAAATAACCAACTCACCAGTTGCCTCTGCTCTTCAGGCACTGACCTACCTCATATCCCCCAGCGTACTTGCCCCTCATTTGGCGGTCGGGCCTTCAGCCTTTCTGCCCCCACCCTCTGGAACTCTATTCTGGAGTCCCTCCACCTCACACCTTCCCTTGCCTCCATCAAAGTCCATCTCAAGACCTTATAATAATAATAATCCTTGCATTTGATATAGCGCTTTTCACGTCGGGGGGACGTCCCAAAGCGCTTCACAGAACACACTGTAAAGTGAATTGACTGTATATGTGTGGGCGAACGCGCAGCCAATTGCGCACAGCAATGTCCCACAAACAGTCGTGGATCGAAAATGACCAATTTATTATTTTTTTTGTTTTGGAGGGATTATTCCTCTTTGATCACGCCTTCAGTCTTCCCAGCCCTCTTGCCCCAACCCGCCCCACCCCCCCACCCATCTTGAATCCAACCCCCAGCTTGGGTGCAAATTCTTGGGGGTTCTTAATATAGTTCTACCCGTACCAGGAGAATATAGAATAGGAAAGGTGATCTGAAGGATAAGGTTGCAGATCCAATTTATCTTTCACTTTTTCAGTCCACTAGATAATCCTCCGGTGTGATATAGGCAGAATCTGTGGTTGCTTCTAGGTCAGCCATAACAAGCACCAGTTTTCTGTTCTCTCCAGTTTTCAAGAGCCACTGCCTGAGGTCAGGGCACGAGTAGAGAGCTCTCATCTGCTTCTGCCTGGCTGAACAAAATAATTGGTTGAAACCACATCACGTGTTGAAAACATTGAAGGCATTCCCAGTGTATATTGTCACTGGTGTGTATGTTTCTTACCCATATACTCCCTCTTCACATAAGTGTTTTCATTGAGTGAGGGAAGTGGCACACTAAGCTAATTTTAGCAGCCAGTGCCAATGTCAAGCACCGAGGCAGTCAAAGAATGGGCCAATTGAATACTAAAGATCAACTCAACAATACATTTAAATTCCAGTCCAGAAAGAGGATCTCTTCCTCTGCCCCCTACCCCCCCATTGCCTGTCTGCATGAAAGTGTCAAATGTATATCACTTTTGTGCTGTGGGTTTTACTTATGTTTGTCTGTCACCCTTACATTCAGTACTGATGGACTGATCTGAGCAGCTAGTCGAGTGATTTGATCTCAAGTCCTAGAATTGAGGTGACGTTACACTAACTTGCTGTACTAATCACTCCCCAGAGTGATATTGCTGTGCTAATCACACTCCTAGATGAATTTTGTATGTTATGGTGGTCATCATCTGTACTTCTGTTCTCAATCCTAAAGAAAACCTTGTTCATATTTTCTACTTTTCACTGATAGATATGGAATGGCTGTGGAATCAGGATGCCTCACGGGACCTTCTGTTAGCTGTTCATCCACCGAACTACATTGTCCTTTGGAATGCAGATACTGGTACAAAACTGTGGAAGAAAAGCTATGCAGAAAATATTCTCTCATTTTCATTTGATCCCTTTGAACTATCAAATCTAGCGTGTAAGTTACTTTTCCCCTTATCATTAAATTGTATATAACAATTCAATTTACTGATGTGCAATACTCATTATTCTACATATTTCATCCATGTTTTACTCTTAAAAAGAAACATCGGGTGTTTAGAAGTATCTTCATCGTTTGATGTTTTTAATGCATCTTTTGATTATAAGAGTTTTGGATGAAACAAAAAGGCTCTCCAAATCATTTGATCTCATTTTTGATATCAATATTACCGTTCTCCCATTGCAGTTCCTAATTGTTTGAGAAATTAATTCTGTTACAACTTAGACATGTTCAGTTACTAGAATGTGGTAGATTGAACCCGAGTGCACAAGGTCTGGATGATGAAGTGTTGGAAGAATTTTACGCAATATCTGTGTTCAGTGTTGGATAAAGGAACATGACTAGTCGGCACAATGTGATGAGTGTTCTGTCTTGCTGTGCTAGAAAAAGTAAAACATGGATTTACTGTTGTAATTATTACACCAAGGAGGTTGCCCACCAGGAGACACTGAACAGGGAAGAAAAATCAATTATCCAGTTCCCCAGTCATTTTTTGAATTCCTCCTGCTTGCTAGCTGGAGAATATTGTTAGCTGAGGTCTTAAAGCAATTTGTCTTTTCCTTTTGCTGGAGTCTTGTATGGGAATACAAATTATTGGAGAATGGGGGAAAAATATAGTTTTATGAATATTGTGCAACTATTATATAAGCGATGATCAGAAATGTTTTCTTTTGTCTCTATTTTAGTGTTGACCAGTGAGGGGATAGTGTTCGTCTCAGATTTTTCACCTTCCAAAGCTCCTAGCAGCTCAGGAAAGAAGGTTTACATATCCAGTCCTCACTCGAGCCCGGCCCACACAAAACCAGCAGCAACTGGTGCCAAGAAAGCCTTAAATAAAGTCAAAATACTCATCACTAATGAAAAGCCCAAGTAAGTTGCATTTTAAAGATCCTGTGCTATTTTTTTGTGAACATTTTTGCCTGCACTGAAGCGAAATGTTTTCCCACTGTAAATTCTTTTCCAGTTTGAGATGCTACTGGAATCTTTGCACGAGGCTTCCGAGTCAGACTGGATTGTTAGTGGATTTGAACGCTCTCCTCTGGGAACGGAGTTCAAATTTAGGCCAGTCTGAAGTGCTGAAAGGTTTTTGTCTGCAACTTCATATTTGCAATCTTTTTCTCACCTGAATGCAGGTTTGAAAATAAAATTTTTCTGGCACTCTGTTTCAATATTTTATCACACATGCTCCATGTGAAAAAGTGGGTACATTTCCCTCTTGTTTTTTGTTCCCTTTTCTGTTTATTGCTAGGACAAAAACAACAACAACAAATTACGTTTGTATAGTATTCTTCACGTTGAGAGGATGTCCCTAGGCACTGGAAAAAGGGGAAAATGTTTTCAATTTCTTCATTTCTAATTTTATTAAAGACCATATTTACACGTTAAACTTTCTCTCATTCGTAAACCCTCCTATTATTAAGTTCTGTTGTAATTATAAAGGCTGTACTTGTAGCTTTTCAGACTGGGATACAGGTCTGATAATATTTTAGATTGCATCATGGATCATAAATTAAATGGAATTGTGCATTTGCAGAATTTGTATAATCTGCAAAATATTAATATTCTGTCTCTGCCCACTGAACTCCCATCAGCTTTATATGTTTTTATTTAATGCTGCATTTGTGCAGTGTGTTTTGACAACAAACACCAGCAGTGTTAAGTATTGTGTTATTTAGAAAAAAAATTATATAACTGTGGGACATGTAAAGCTGACAGAACTTGATGTGCTTACGCTCGAGTGTGTGGCTGCAGTTGTATTGCATCAGTGAGAGGTTTGAGACCCACAATGGAGCTTCTCACTGTTGTTAAATGTTTAATCTCATAGCAAGCATAAGAAGATACACTGACATTTTTTGGCCTTCTCAGTGCACTTTTGTGGACTGAATTATGCATGTTTAACCTCCTTTCACGTATCCACTTATACATATACATGTTGCCGATTGTGCTGAGGATAGCAGTCACCCGTGGGAAGATTGTGCACTATGTTAGTTCTTTTAACTAACTAAATAAAATGTTCACGTGATAAAGGATTTTTCAAGCTTTTCGTTCTTTGCCAAATTGTTATAGTGCAGATTCTGTGACACTGAACGACTGCCTGCAGTTGTCATATCTGGCTTCCAAGAGGAACCATATGCTGCTTCTATACCCCAGAGAAATCTTGATCCTCGATTTGGAGGTAAACCAAACCGTAGGAATAGTGGCAATTGAACGAACAGGAGTTCCTTTCCTACAGGTAAATATGTGCTTCCTTCTGCTAATACTGGTGCATTCATAAGCCAATTAATCTGTTTACTATAATTATGGAGCTAAGTCTGATTGTTATTTATTCAATTTAGCAGCATAACTTACTGTCATAAGCGCTTAAAAAAAGGGTCCTTTTACTAAATTATAGTATTCCTCTGCATTTTAGTTCTTGTATTTAGAAAATAGATTTTTATGATCAATTAGGGGCTGCTCTTTCAATGGAATGGTATGTTTTCCAAAGATAATAAGTGGCGTCTGGTTCAGCTTTTCAACTATATCTGATATTTGAAGTTCAAATTTGTAGAGTTTGAAAATGTCTATATAAAAAGAAAAGAGGCATTCACTGCACATTGCCATTTGAATCTCGGTTGCTGCCATTACATTTTGATTCTAGCACAACTGCAATGATGATGCCTTTCGTACTTCTGCAAGGGAAGGTGATGAATATTTCGGGTACCAATAAAATTGTTGATTTCCATCAATCTCAGAGGAAAAATCTTAACTGTTGAAATTAGCTTTATTATTAACAATCCATCAAAACAAAGCTTTACTTTGAAATCTGTTCATTGGAGATTGCTACATTTTATTTCATGTTATATATATAAAATCCCGTCACATCCCGAGCTACATTATACTATTAATTTTTCAGTATGGCATCATTCAGAAATAGGTACCAGTGAAGCCTGCGTGAATTTTTTATTTTCTCCCCCCCCCACCCCGCCTTCCTCCGTACTAGGTAATTCCTTGCCGTCAGCGAGATGCTTTGTTTTGTCTTCACGAAAACGGCTGCATAACATTGAGAGTCCGCCGATCGAATTGCAATTTGTTGGCTCTCCCTAGTGAGGAACCAGGTGAGCGTGCAAATTTCATTAAAAGTTTTTTTTAATATATTTATATATTAGATTTTTCTGAAATTATCAGTATTTCTCACTGAATTTTGCTGAAACAATATTTTGTTGTGAGTTTAAAAAAATCTGTTCTTGTAAACTGGGCACAAGACTTTACACAAGGTTTTGTTTTTTGCAATCATGGCTTTATTATTCTTTCTTTCCCCCCTCTCTCTCTCTTGCCAGACAAGCATTTCACTTTTATAGTCCTAATTCGCTCTCGGGATCTTTCATGAGCATAACCAAGATCACAGTATCTTGAGATCTTATAGATATCACAAAATCACACACACAGGGTGACCAAAACGTCATGATATCCTATTGTCTAAAAAAAAATCATAATTTCTTTAAGACTTATTAGACATTGTGATGGTATTACGACTTTTTGGTCACCCTGTATATTCTTTATTTTTGTTTAGCAGCAAATATAATAGTGCAATAGTTAAAACTCAAGAGAAATAGTTAATTCCTACCGGGCACAGTTTAGTTGTATTTTTTTTAAGCTTTTGATTAATATGCCATTTGTCTAATTGTTTTAGATCCGGATCAGCCAGTTCAGGAGCTAACCTATGACCTTCGCTGTCAGTGTGATGCAATCAGAATCACTAAAACAGTGCGTCCTTTTGGTATGGTGTGCTGCCCGGTCAATGAGAATTCCGCAGCTCTGATTGTAAGCGATGGCAGAGTGATGATGTGGGAGCTAACATCTAACCAGCTCTGGCAAAGTACTACCTACAGGTAATGAGGTCTTCGTGGTTGTTGATTCTGTAGGAGAGAATGCAGCAGCTGCAGCTTTTACTTATTGTGTGTTTGGTGAAAGATTATTGCCAACTTTGGCTAATCCCATTCAGATCATAATGGATATAGATGGAGAATACCCTTATGTACAATTTAATCTATTCCTTTCAGATTTCCCACTTTGCTGCTTTCCCGTTACAGTATCGACTTCTTAACTGAGTACAGAATTGTGGCCTGTAGCTTTCTTCCTGGTAACCTGTTCTTGCTATGGATGGGTTTGTGTGAAAATAAATGTTTTCTCGTCTCTTCTAAAATTGCCTTTCACAGTTTGAACCTGTGCCCTCTTGGTCTGCTGCTTTGGCTTATTATTCTAGGTTTAGTTTCTCAATCCCATTTTAGCATCTTGTACACCTCTATAAAAGGTTGGAACCAGAATTGTAAATTAACTGGCGGATTATTCTACAATCACTGTACATAATTTTACACCACTGTGAATAAGATTACTAACTCATGTGGGTAGATTTGTCCTGTGGATTCCGAGCTGGGTTGAATCTGCCTGAACTCCATTGCAAAAGCGGGAGAAGACCTATCAGTCTGGCTGTGACTTGAACCCACCATAACACAGGCAAAGGGATAATACATAAATCCATCTAATCCTCCATCCTCTCTCCACCATTCTTGCACTTTTTTTTAAGAATAGTAGAATGAGTGTTTTAACTTGTTTCGTTTTGTAAATTAGTATGGAATTATATGTTTCATGTGAGCCTTGTGTTAGTTTGCTATGTTTTGGGGCTAATCCAATTGCAGTTCCACGTGGAGAATAATTGATAAACAGGGATCTCTTTGGTGTGCTTTGATATTTTTATTTCCATTTAGACTGTTTACTTGCTGCTTTGTTGTAACAGTCACTCAGGTTCCACTGCCTCCCCTTTGTACCGTCCTGTCGCATTTTGCGGTATTCCTGTGGACATCCATCAAAAAAAGCTGCCAGATCTCTCCTTGGATTCCATGATAGGTAACTAACTCTGCAATGTGTCCCTAAAGTTCTTGCACTTCTGTGACATACACCAAAGGGGGCAGTCTACCTACATTTAATAATAATAATCCTCGAATTGCTTCATGCACTATTGAACATTTAAAAGGGAGGAGATGTAAGTTTGATATAAATTTATTTTTTCGTTTAAGGTCATTTCACTCGTTTTCAAATCCTTACATGCCCTCGCAACTCCCTACCTATCTGATCTGCTACCACGCGCTGCCTCTGCTCGGCTGGCTCCAGCCTCCTGTTTGTCCCTCATCCCCTCCGCTCTACCATCAGTGGCCGTGCCTTCAGCCACTACTCCCCGAAACTCTGAACTCTCTCCCTCAATCCTTCCGCCTCCCTCCCCACTTTCAAATCCCGCCCAAAGACCTTCCTTTTTGATTGTGCTTACGGTCACCTCCTCCCTCCCTTTCACTCAGGCTCGGTGTCGGACTCCGCCACTGGCAAGCGATCCAGGACTCTAGCCCACGTGAAGAGCGCTGTATAAATGCACATTGTAGTTAAGGAACGAAGACCTCTTTTTATCTTTTTTTCCTTCCCTGTGCCTTCTCATTTCTTTCCATGCTCAGTCCTGAATTGGCATTAGCGATGAGACTTGACAGCAAGTGATTCTGTAGGTGGTTGTGCAAGTCAGCATCCACTGCCAAATAATTGATTCTTCCCCAGAAAAGTGCCTTTGTCACATACTCGAAGGAAAAAAAAACCCTTACTGCCACTTTCTACTTCCCACTCTCACCCTCTGACATCTCTGAGTAAGCCTCCCAATTAACAGACAATTCTGTATTGTGAGCCTATATCTGATAAGGAAATAGGTTAGATTATGCTTATGTTTCTCCAGTTCTATTTGGCAATCCAAATAAAAATAATTGCTACATTTGTTTTATTCATATCTCTCAGAATTTGGGCTTATGCTCCCTCTCATTCCTCCATACTCCAGTGAAAGCAAGGTCATGTTCTACGAGGTTTTCTTCCTAACTTTGACTCTCAAACCATACTTGTTTCTGTTCTCTGAACACTTGTGTCTTTTTAAAGGTGTGATGCACAAAAGTAATTCAAATGGGGCTTCACCAATAATCTATGCCAGGGTAAAATAATTTGTTTTGTTGCTTGCTGTGTTGTTTCATGAATATAGGACAAAGCATGGCGGCTGGTGAAGAGCAATCTAAGGTTTGCGACCAACAAGAAGTGCAATTGAAGTTCTTGCTTACCGGCTTTTTGTCAGGACTCCCACTGCCTCCCTTTGTCATACGAATGTGCCCACCTCTCACCACCAAAAACATAAAACACTATCAGTCTCTGTTGTGTGTGGGTGAGTACTTGAAGATGTAGGGTGAGCACTCTGTTTTCTCAAGATTAACTGGAAAGACTGAGCAAATGCCGTAATATACAAGGGTTTCGTTTATGTTCATCCGTAATTATTTCTTCATCAGAAAAGGGGGGAAGAGGGAGATTGAGTTGAAGAAAGAGCTGTGTTTGTGCAAATAAGCTTCATAAACAGTGTTGTCTCCCACGCACAGGAATCTTGTGTCATCTGGGAGCCTTAACACATTGCAGTTGTAACTGCTGCTACTTAGTTGACACATGGTATAATAGAAATATCGTTCACTCCACTATACAGGTTTTCCTATTGTTATGTTGATAAAATGCCTTATTCACTGAAGTCCCAATTTGTTCATATTTCCATTATGCGAGTGTTCATTTTCATACCCCTTTTCCCTGGAGCTTTATTTAATCTTTACTTGGTTTGGAAAAAAAAGTTATCTTAAGTGCAGTTAGATTTTAATGAGCTCCCTTGGCCTTACTGTAAAAATGAAAGCCAATTCTGCTGTGAAGAGTAGTGATGTGTGGGCACATGGGGCTTAGGTATTGTTACTCGTATACCAATGTTAAATAACAGTGTGCAGATCATTATTTCACTGGAATTAATCACTGCTCCTATGTTGAGTTAGTTGACAAGCAAATACTTTTGCAAACAAAGCAAAAAAGATTTATGACCAAATTGATAATGGATAGTTTCTTTGATATGAATCTAACCATGAGTTTATTTAAAGTCTGATGGGTATATAAAATGTCCGTTTCAGGCACCAGCAATGGATCTATATTGGTTTACCATCTCACCAGCGGATTGTTGCACAAGGAGCTAAGCATTCATTCCTGCGAAGTGAAGTAAGAGTTATTGTAGTGTCGCTAGCATATTTACATGTCTATTAGTAAGCAAGGAATTCCCACTCTCACCAAATTCCTGTTGTGGGGGCCTCACTCTGTTCCCACCTCATTCCGTTCATTGCACCAGCACAGGCATCATCAAAAGAAGTACGGAAGGGAAGGAAGTAATTTAAAGTGTCATTAAGTTCAATATAAGTGAGCTGCTTGTTAGATTGGGCAATTTAAATTGGATTATTAAGAAGTTGATCCCATTGGACAAATGTTTTTGGAAGGTGAACTTGTTTTTGCTCCCCTTTCTCATTACTGTTGTCTTGGGTAAACGTATATACGGCCACATTCAATTTGTTATTACTGATAAAGTTGCACATCAAAATACCATCAGAAGCTTTACAGCATGAAATATCCTCCAGATTTCAAACAAACCGACATTTATTCACCCATATAATTACTCGGCAAGGACAGCTGAAGTTTCATTGTTTAATGTAACACCTGCTTTGACGCAGAGAAGCTGCCTCTAATCACTAATACTTCAGTGAAGCTTTCCAGGAATAAGAAAAATCTGAAATGATCGTTTTTAATAATATTCACATGGTACTCAATGAACTGTTATTGCTGCAAGCCGTCGCCAAGTTTGCAATCTCTTTTTAAAACAGCTGTGAAGTGTTAATGATCAAAAACCTACTGTCACTTTCAAAGGCCAGCGAGTCTATTTGCTTGCATTTAATTTATTGGTTTATCCTTCCTGTACTCTTTAGAGTACAGCTGGAGTCTGAGTCAAGGCACTTGACAGACGGGCAAAGCCTGAAATCTTCTGGAATGCACTCCCCCCAGTCCAAAATTATTCATCCTTTCAACAAATTCCGAGGAGAGGAAAGAGGAAAACATCTTCAAAAGAGAATCTTTTTCTCAGATTTCTTTTAAAAAAATCCTTTTTCAGATGAGCACAATTAACATTCTGATAAGAAGCGTGCATGAAATGGGTGCACATCAATTTAAGTATATTAGAGAACTTTTTAAGCTAAGTGTTCACTTATTATTTAAAAGATGCCCTTTGAGCTTCTCAAATCTAACACAATAACATCTGCAAGAATCCTTCACACACATTCGAATAGATTTCTATCTTTGTTAGTGTATCTGCTGTTATTATCATTACTGTATTTCTTATTGACATATAATTCAACACAATCATAAGATCAAGGAGCTATGCTGTTCTAGGCAACTGTTAGGTTAACTTGCATTTCTTAGCATGTATTTAGATGTATTTATTTTCCATAGAAGATTCTCCAATCTGTAATTCTTCTAAGTATTATTTTAATGTATGCGGAGAGTAAATGCAAACAACAAGATTTCCAAGTAAACAGTAATGCTAGATCTATCTACTTTCGATGTTGTCTTTTTGTTATTTGTATCCTTGACATATAATTTTTCCACTCTCCTATCCGCTGTCCTCTCCACCTTAGAATACATGGACTTGAATACTTGCCTGTAGGTGTGGGGTTACCTGCAGTTGCAGTTCTTGTGAACAAAACCTTTAGACATTTTATTTTGCTGCATTTGACCCCTTCCTATTGGGGAAATAAAATCCAATAAAAACGTACTCCTAGTTATAAAGGTATTTCCCTATAAGAATTGTCATTTTATTACGGCATTTCAGACCTACCCCTTTGTGCAAAGGCCACTCTGGTGATGTTTGTGATGGGAAGGAACTAGACTTTATTATCCTTCTAACCAATGTAGAGGATACGTTTCATTTAAACATTAGAAAAAGAGTTGAACAATTAACTTTTGGTACATTTTCCAGAATAGGGATGTTTCCTCTCCCTCTGGCCTTCAACCCTCACCGACCCCTCTTCTCCTCTCTCCCTCCTCCACAATATCCTCTCCTCCACACTCGATACTCTTGCCCCCATCACTTCCCGCACTGTCTCCTACTCCCGCTCCTCCCCCTGGTACACCACCCACCTCCGCTCACTGAAATGCCAGGTGCGGGCTGCTGAGCGCACCTTTGTCAAATCCGGCTTAACGGTCCACCGACAAATCTGGCTGGACCTCCTCAAAATTTACCGCTCCACTCTAGCCTCGGCCAAGTCGTCCTTCTACTCCAGGATAATCCTGGAGGCGAAGAACAACCCCAGGCTACTGTTTTCCACCACATCCCGACTCCTCCGTCCCCCCCGCCACCCCGCGCAGGTCATCTCCTCCAACCTTCACTGCGAGGAGATGCTGGATTTCCTTGAATCCAAGATCAAGGGAATCCGCTCCGCGGTCACTTCCCCTCCAACTTCCACCAACCACCCACCCCTTCCCTCCCACACTCCGACTCCTACCCATCCTCCCCTACACACCTTCGTACCCGTTTCCCCACCCTCTGTCACTGAACTCATCCTATCCCTAAAACCAACCACCTGCTCCCTTGACCCCATCCCCACTCCACTCCTTATCTCCCAGCTCCATTTTCTTGCCCCACACATCACTGACATCATAAACCTGTCCCTCTCCTCTGGCTCTGTCCCCATTCCATTAAAAACTGCCATCATCACGCCCACCCTGAAAAAACCCTCCCTTGATGCGTCGCAGCTATCAAGCTACCGGCCCATCTCCAACCTCCCCTTTCTCTCCAAGGTCTTGGAAAGAGTTGTCGCCTCCCAACTGCGCTCTTTCCTCTCCACCCATTCTCTTTTTGAACCCCTTCAGTCAGGTTTCCGTGCTGCTCATAGCACAGAAACTGCCCTGGTCAAGGTCACCAATGATATCCTGACTATCTGTGACCAGGGCTCCCTCTGTCTCCTCGTCCTCCTCGACCTATCGGCAGCATTCGATACGGTCGACCACGCTATCCTACTCCACCGCTTGTCCTCCCACCTCAACCTTCAAGGCACTGTCCTTGAATGGTTTAGCTCTTACCTTTCCCACCGTCTTCACTTCGTCTCAACGAATGGCTTCTCCTCCACCCCCCGTACTGTCTCATGTGGTGTCCCTCAGGGCTCTGTCCTCGGTCCCCTCCTCTTCACCCTCTATATGCTCCCCCTCGGTGACATCATCCGCAAACATGGGGTTAACTTCCACATGTATGCGGATGACACCCAACTCTACCTTTCCTCCTCTACTCTCAACTCCACGACCACCGATGTCCTGACAGCCTGCCTGTCCGACATCGAGTCCTGGACGAGAGACAACTTTCTTCAGCTCAACGTGCGAAAAACCGAGGCCCTCCTGATTGGCTCACGTCAGCGCCTCCGCACCTCAGGCGCTGACACCATCAGCATCCAAGGCTGCACTCTCCACCTCTCAAAGCCAGTCAGGAACCTCGGCGTTTTGTTCGACCCTGAGCTGTCCTTTCTCCCTCACATCCGCACCACAACTGGCACCGCCTTCCATCACCTCCGGAATATCGCCAGATTACGGCACTACCTCACCCCTCACGCTGCTGAAACCCTGGTTCACGCCTTTGTCACCTCAAGGCTGGACTATGGGAACTCTCTCCTCGCCGGCCTTCCCGGCACCTCCCTCCACAAGCTGCAGGTCATTCAGAACTCTGCAGCTCGTGTACTGTCCCGCACCAGGCTTCGGGACCACATCACTCCCACCCTCGCTCGCCTCCACTGGCTCCCCATCCCCCAGAGGATTGATTTCAAGATCCTCATCCTCACCTACAAGGCCATTCACGGCCTTGCTCCCTCCTACCTCTCCAACCTACTATCCCCCTACCTACCTGCCCGTACCCTCCGTTCCTCTGGCTCCGGTCTGCTCCACGTCCCCCGCCCCAACCGCCCTACTATCGGTGGTCGGGCCTTCAGCCTCTCAGCCCCGAGGCTCTGGAACTCCATCCCCCAGTGCCTTCGCCGCTTCCTCCCTTTCCTCCTTCAAGGCCGGTCTCAAAACCTTTCTCTTTGACCGTGCCTTCAGCTCCCCTCTCGACTCTCTTCCTCCTCCTCGCTCCCTCCCTTCCCTCCCCTCACCCTGACCATTTCCCCCTCCTCTCTCCCTCCCTTCCCTCCCCTCACCCTGACCATTTCCCCCTGCTCGGGTCATGACCCAACTGTGCAGCGCCTTGGGACGTCCTCCTGACGTGAAAGGCGCTCTATAAATGGAATCTTGTTGTTGTTGTTGTTGTTGTTGTTTTATAATCTTGTGAGTACTATTCAGTACTTTTCATTACAAGTCCTCGCAAGTGCTAATAATACCATTCTTGGTATTTTCCAAGATACACATTGTGCTGTGCAATCCTTCTTATAATTTGTTAAAGCTTAATCACTTATAATCTTTCTAATGCACAGATGTTTCTCTAGCCCTCTGAGTGCATTATATTGATCCATAAAAATCTAAAAGCTCTTGAAGATTATAGCAGTTATCAGAGATAGCATACGTAAATTATACATGTTCCTCTGTTGGGGAAGCTAAACTGGAGAATGAAACTCAAAATCAGTCTTGTCTTGGTTTTTACGTTTTAATTTATGACATTAAATCAAAAATTATTTTCTAATATGGATTGCGTCCATCAGATTTGTCCAGCACAGCATTTTCCTGCTTTCACTATAATTAACAGCTTGTTAAATGAGAGGTGGTAGACCCAAATTATTGCCCAAGTCTAGGAATAGTAATTTAGACAGTACATTTCTTTTAAAATAGGTCAGAGACTTTACATAGATATATGAGCTCAGTTTTATGGTAGGCCTGAGCACAATGAGGAAGTAATAATCCCTAGACAATCATAAAATGAACATATAACCCATTTTCTGGATGCAGAGGTGAATTCCTTGGAACTTTTATTCATATTTCTATATTAATGGTTTTGGTGGTTTGCTGTAGTTATGGTTTTTGGGATCTAAATTGTGCCGATCAGCGATGGGGTTGCTAATGACTGAATCACGATCAGTGGCTTTTTCCAGGAGTTGGAAATCCATTGCATGGAGCTGCTGGTATTCCACTCCAGAGGCAGATGGCATCAGAGTGAAAGACTTGTGGTTCACGTGAAATGTGACAAGTTATTGGAAGGAGTCACAATGCATGATTCAGAGTCATTTAGATCCCATTATGGGATAGCTAAAGGTTAAAGAATCAGAGAATATTACAGCATAGAAGGAGGCCGTTTGGCCCATCATACCTGTGCCGGCTCTTTGGAAAAGCTACCCAGTCACTCCCACTCCCTCTCTCTTCCTCCATATCCTCGCAAATTTTCCCTTTTGAAGTACCTGTCCAGTTCCCTTTTGAAAGCGTGCCAGGAAGAGCGGGGAGGTGACTGTCGGCATGCACAGTCGAAGAGGAAGGTCTTCAGGTGTGACCTGAAAATGGGCAAGAAGAGGGCAGGGTGGAGCGGTTGAGGCAGGGAGTTCCAGAGTTTCTGGACACCGTGGCCGACAGCACGGCTGTGCTTTCACTTAACATATGGATCATATAATCATAGTAAAGTCAACGTAGTGATTTGCTGACTAGGCCTGAACTCCGATGTCCCTATTCAATACACGTTACTATGATAAAAATATAATCCTTGCATTTGATATAGCGCCTTATCATGTCTTTGAGATATCTCACAGAATATACTGCAAGGGTGAATTGACTGTATATTTTGTCGGCAAAACCACTGTTTGTGTTAAATAACCGAATCTCTCCATTGTCCATGTACAGAGGCATTGAGTGGGTGAGCCTGACCAGTTTCCTCTCTTTTGCCACTTCAACCCCAAACAATCTGGGGTTAGTGCGGAACGAGCTACAGCTGGTTGATCTGCCAACAGGTCAGTAGAAATATGCTGGTTCCCAATGTTGCCAAGTTCCTTTTGTGCAAGTTGGCAAACAATTAGATATTGTCATCTCCTTGAATTATTGATTGGTTTAAGTAATTGTTGTTTGAGGGAGAAATTGAACCACAGAATTACACATTATTGAAGAATCTTGATACTACTGCTGGGACGCTGAAAAAGCAGTCATAGATTTGAGAAGTCTTTTTGAATGTGATCATTTTTCAGATAGAAATCTACATATATATACTACTGCTTTCACTGCATTATTGATTGTTTTAATAAAATGAAATCTCATTGATCATTTTAGTAAATAAAGTAAGATCTCAGGGAGTCAGTGTGCAGTGAGGCCCTGAAGTGGAACTAAAATGTACTGTATTTGAAGTGATGAGTCTAAACTTTTTAACTAATATCCATAAAATATTACTCTAATAGACATGTAGTATCCTCTGTTGCCTTGCAGAAAGAATGAGCATTGCGCAATGCATATGAAATGCTTGCTACATTTACAGAGCTACCATTGCTTTAATGGATTTCCAATGGTTTGGGTCGGAGATGAGCATTTTTAAACTGTGCTTTTCGTTTCCTTTCCCTTTTGACAGTTCCTTTGCTTCGAGTTTGTCAATTTCCACTTCAGTTGGTTGTTGATATCCTGTACATGTTGTGTTGAACTCATTACAGTTACAATCTAAAGCTGTTTCCGTCGACAAAATGGTGCAGTGGTGCAACTTAAATCGCATTGTTATTTTGAATGTTCTATTTTCTGCAAAAAAAATAAAGGTGCAACTGTATTTTCTATAGTTAGGTGTAGTTACATCAAACAATTATCTATATACAATTTGCTATTGTCCTATAACTCATTTAATTGTTGCAATTGAGAATTGTGCGCACAACATTTAGACAAGAGCTACCGGCCTTTATCAGAACAGCACATTGGCCCAATGGATTCAGTGTGCCGTGAAATCAGTTCACATATCGTGCCTCAGCAAGGCTTTCACTCGCTGCAGAATTGCTCTACCGTGGCGAGTCATGACTTTCAGCCTCTGCAATTGTAAAATGTAAGCAGCAGCTTAATTTTTTTAAAAAAGGATCATCTTGTTTTTGCGCACCTTGAGATGACAGACGTCAGCCTTGGGAAATTGGACGCTTGTTACTTACTATAAGTATCAAGGTTATCTGTCAGATATAACTCAAGCTGCAAATTAAAGTCCCTTCACTCTGTCCATAGTATATCATAAACCCTAACTTAAACAAAGGAACCTGTCCCCTCCCAAACACATATACACTGTAGATCCGCAGCCTTAGGAACTTGCTTGAGATCATCCTTATTCCTCGAACTCTCTGGGACACTACCCTGCGTGATGGGCGAGTTGTTCTCGTACAACTCAGATTAGACAATTCCAGTAGTTTATGCTGATTTGGAGCTGCAGCCCCCAGAAGATAAGACAATAGTCATCTTTCTGAAGTAGGTTTACTTTAAAATATTATCATAAGCTTTCGCAATATATTGAGAGATACACATTTTTTAATTTAGGGCCAGTAACAATATTTTACCATATGGAAACCACTGAATTCTGAGTAAGGACTTACTAAGCAGCAAAGATAAATAGAAAGTAAACCTCTGCTTTTATACTACTGTATGTAATAGAGCGGAGACATTAACATTCTGGAGTTGGGCTGTATAATAATCTCAATTTCTCAACCAATTAGATTAATTTAGGGATCACTGTGTATAGGTGTCTCTCTAAATTGATATAGATAAACTGGCTTTTTTGTGTGGTTTCTGTAGTTGAGCCCGGTTTTGAATTGTAGGGTTACTGATGTGGCAGTATATTATTTTTATTCCGCTGAGTTATTTATGAACTGAGCATTAAAATGAACAGTGGTTTGAATAACTTGTGAAATGATGCAAATTGTTGAATGAGCTGCTCCTGTGAGGAGTTAGAAGCACTCAGTGGTGTCCTGATGTGTGATTATCTTCACACTACAAAACCTAATGACTGGGAAGCAATTCAGCATTTTATTAAGAATTATTAATTTTTCTTGGTAACTGGGGGACATTTATGGAAAGTAATCAGTTAATACAAGACACACGTTTTGTTTAGTTGGAGCTGTTAAATCCTTGTAGCAAGAGAGATGCTCAAATAGTTAATACCTACTGGCCAAATGGTGAGACGAGATAACTATCTTGGATTTGCACTCAATTGTCACTGCAAACTTTACAATATATTCTGTGAAGCGCTTTGAGACGTCTCAATGACTAACAGCTGCTTTCTCCCTTTTTAGGTCTCCCTTCTTATCAAAGAGTGCAACAGATTATTGATAATAATAATAATAATCCTTGCATTTGATATAGTACTTTCCACGTCTTCTAGATGTCTCAAAGCCCTTCACAGAATATACTGTAAAGTGAATTGACTGTACATTTATGGGCGAAATGCGGCAGCCAATTACGCACAGTGTCCCACAAACAGTCGTGGATTGAAGTGACCAATTTATTATTTTTTTCTTGAGGGATTATTATTAGATGTGTGGAGTAAGGAAACTTGCCCAAGGTTTTGCCCTGCCGGGAATCAACCCAGGTCTCTCGCTTGTGAGGCGAGTGCTCTAACCACTGAGCTACAGGAGCCCACATGATGCCATTTTTCCTCCTTCTATAAACGCAGTATCTGAAACAACAATAGAATCATCTTTATTATTAATTGCGTTTTGGTGCAAAACATTTGACTTTTTTTCGACACGTGATGTATAATAAACATGGTCAGAATGATATTTTTTGTTTTGAAGATAGACAAAGAACTTGTCAAGGGCTGAATGATGCATTCACATACATTAGCTGTATTGTAATTATCTAAGTAATGGTAGCCCAAGGTATTATAGCTATTCATGGAGCCTGAGTTGATTCTGAACCTGTTGAAGTCCTACATCCTAAGATGTAGGAAACTTGGCGAGTCAATCATATTTGTTTTAAGTCTTTTCTATGCGGTTTGTTTTCCTGACTCTTTCTGAAACATTCGGTTCCCCAGGAAGAAGTATTGCGTTTAGAGGCGAACGAGGCAATGATGAACCGCCAATAGAAATGATTAAAGTGTCCCATCTGAAGTAAGTATGGAAATATTCCCAAATGCTTTAATTATCCACTTAACCTTCAACTTTCATGCTTTCTGTTTTTACAGCGTTCAATTGCTCACTTGCTGCACGCTTGACTGTTTTGTTATTATATTAGATGCATAGAGATGAGATGAATGACATTGTTTGACCTTAAACATGTTGGCTAAAGCACATCATTTCTGTTGTGTTTGTGTACTGAGCACTTATCCATCTATCCTCGACTCCACTACAAACAATTTAAGTATAATCTAGGCTACGTGGAGTCCTGTAGCGCAGTGGTTAGCACTCTCGCCTCGCAAACGAGAGGATTCAGGTTTGATTCCCGAATGGGGCGAAATGTTGGACAAGTTTCCTTACTCCACACGACTCTACCTAACAGTAAATAGGAACCTGGTTGTTAGTCGATTGGCGCATCGCGTTCTAGGGGTAATAATGTCTCAAAAAATATTTTGGTCACTCAATCCACAACTGTTTGTGTGACACTGCTGTGCGTAATTGGCTGCTGTGTTTAGCCCACAAAACACAGTCAATCCACTTCACAATATATTCTGTGAAGCACTTTGAGACGTCTCAACGATGTGACAAGACAAGGTACTATGTCAAATGCAAGGATTATTAGTGTTGCACAAAACAAAGGACTGACATATTCACTTTTTAAGACTGTTCACATCATTGTCGTCATTCATTTGTTCTGATAGACACTTCTGAGCAGAGCTCTAGATGTCACAGTAAAGTCTCTAGATATAGATAGAATTATATAGATACGATTGTAAATTTTACATTGACAATTGTTGCATAATTAGATTGCAATACATGTCAATAGATTATTAAATTCTATGTGCATACAACTTAAAAAAATTCTATGTGGCTTTACTTGTTTCTAATTAATTAAAATGCATATCCTTTCATGTCATATTCATTCTTGATTGACCATGACAATTTAGCCTTAAGGATGATGCATTTGTTTTATTTAGGCAGTATTTGGTTATCGTGTTCAAAGATAAACCTTTGGAGCTGTGGGATATTAGAACGTACACCTTGCTTCGAGAAATGTCAAAAACTTTCCCGCAGTGACAGCATTGGTAAGGACTTCATATTTCCATCTGCATTATAATAGGTGTCAGCCTGCCTCAGTTGGTTCTCAGCATTCCTGCCTCTGATTCAGAGGGTTCAAAGCCCACAATAGAGTTCATAGTCTAGGTTAAGCCTCTCGTGAAGTCCTGTCGGAACACTGCATTGTCAGAGGTCCTTCAGGTGAGACTTTAAAATGAAGTCCCGTCTACCTGTTTAAATGGGCACTGAAGGTCCTGCAGGACTATTCAAAAAGAGAAGGGAGTTTCTCCTAGTTCCTGGGCAACAGTCCTTCAGATAAACTTGGTCATTCACGTCATGGCTTTTTGTGGATCATTGCTGTGTGAGATTGTCATGCTCACCCACAAATACAGTCTCTTTACAGTACATCCTTTGAATCACAGTGACAAGTTTCAACAATGTGATGCAGTATCACAAAACTGTTAGAAACTGGATCGTAATGAAGTATATTTTAATATTCATGGTGATTTGGCCACTCAAGCAGCTGGTCACAATCTTTTATTCTTTCAATTTTAGATATTGTTTTCTACATGTTTAGTGCAAATGCATATTATCTTACATACAAGCATGTTTTTTCAGACGCTTTGCCTACAAAATGGTCACCAGAGGTGCACTTAACAGTAATTAACATTGAAGCAATGGATTTATTTTGATGTGACAAGAATTAAAAGAATATTTTACAGGGTCTTTTTTTCCCCTTTCTGTAGGAGTGGTCTCCATCTCACAACCTAAAGAGTCTACGTAAAAAGCAGCTGGCAGCCCGAGAAGCCATAGCCAGACAGACTGTTCCATCTGATATGGAAACCAGTAGTATTGAGTCTTCAATGATCAGGTGATAATGAAGTATGGGGTCGTTGGTTTATGGTTTATGCCCATTTTACCTTTGATCTTCCGTGGCAGGATCCAGTCCAATGTCTTGGATAGATACAATTCAGTTTTTCTTTAGTTTTCTGTTACTTTTATTCATCCACAAAATATACACACAGTCTCACCACTTTACATTATATACTGTGATGTACTTTGAGATGTCTCAACGATTTGGTCAGGCACAATATCAAATCATGGATGGTTATTATTATTCTCTCTATTGTTGCATTAGTTTCTATAAATGATCATGCCATTTCAAAGCTCAGTGTTTCAATTGCTCTTTTAGTACTGTAGGCTTCTGCAAAATAAATTTGTGCTTTTCAATTCATTTTGGAATAAGCATCTTCACAATATAGTAATATTGCATTGCATGCGGAATAATAATGTCAAATCGCTGTATTTAGGAATGTACTCAGTTGTATATGTATGAGAATAAATATTTGGTTTCAGGAAATATATTACTTTACAAGACATAACTAAGAAATATCTAACTTTGTTACATACTGAATGTCTGCTTAAATATTCAATTTGTCTTTAAATTTAGGAAATAAAATTCAACATGTAATGTTACATAGTAGAACACAGTTTCAATATAACATTGTTAAAAAGTTAATCTGTATGAATTCTGATTCAGTAAATCTTGAATTTAATTTTATTTCTCCAGTTTGCTGCAGGAAGCAGAAAGTAAATCTGAAATTAACCAGAATATTTCTGCACGGGAGCACTTTGTGTTCACTGATAATGATGGGCAGGTCTATCACCTCACTGTAGAAGGAAACATAGTCAAAGATGGGGCCAGAATTCCTCCAGATGTAAGTACAATCAATGTGAGGTATTCTGTTTGTTTTTCACATAACTGCAATGGTACACCCTAGCTTTCAATGGAAATAAAAATGAACAATTTAACCATCTGGTGAAATAAGAATAGATGCTAAATTTCTGTGATGTCACCCTCAATGGAAAAGTGACCTGACTAGTAAATATTCCACATTTGTTGCCAATTTGAATTTGCCGTTTTCAGTAGTTATAGTCAATGAATCGTATTGGATGAATTTTAATGTTTCTTTGTCGTAGTTGAAAATGGTTTGCAGCGTTGATACTGCAGATGATTTTCTTGCGTAAAACCGCAAGATGCCTTTTCTTTTAGAACTGTATGTTGGCTTTATTATATTCCGTGATGTTCGCTGAGGTGATTTAGTTAATGTCATGCGTATTTTAAAACTGATTTCAGTCATCTAAATATTTTCTGAAAATTATCTAAATTATATCAACCCACAATCTATTCAATAACTTTATCAATCTGAATGAGGTTTATAATGATTCCACTTTATAGTGAATGCTGTAGAAGAAATGTACAGATTTGTCATGTAGTTAAGTTATGAGATCGTGAACAACTGCCAAATAATATAAGTAAAGAACAATTTAACAGCTATCCACAAGCTAACATCACAATTTTCGAAATGTTAATGTGTCGTGTTCATATCAGCAAACCATAAATATTATGAACCCTGGAAAATTCTGTAAAAATATATAATTAAGTGTCAATTATCAATAAATTTTCCGTCCTTAATGTGTATGTTCTATTGGAATCAAAATATAATTCTCCCACTTTGTAGCTGGAGCACAATGTCCAGTCCAATATAAATTCTGTAGAATTCATTTTCTATTTAACAGAACCCTGTAAATTTTAATCTGTTGAACTCGTCTTCAAAATGATTTGCAGGGAAGTATGGGCAGTATTACTTGTATTGCTTGGAAGGGAGACACCCTGGTCCTGGGAGACAGTGATGGCAATCTGAACTTCTGGGATCTAAAAGCCAGACTTTCCAGGTAATTAGAACACTGGACAGCTTTGCAGTCTCACACCTATCAAAAAGCTATCCTTCAAGATCAGTAATGTAAGGCAACGTGATGGCACCAACTGACAGATCTGAGGTACAGTGGACAGGAGCCATGCAAATTCACTCAAGTGGCTTATCTTTTTGTTCCACTCTGCACAGCTTAGTTGTCTGTCTCAGTCACATCACGGTTCGGAACTGTGAAGCATAGGCCAGCGAAGGTTGAGGCAATGTAAAATATTGAACTTCATTCATAGGCCGCTCTTATGCACTAGACTTTTTACTGTGGTTTCAGAGTTGTCTAGACAGAGGCACATGCTGCCTATCCACCTGTTCCTGCAACGTGAGAAGAGGTCTTTTTTTCTCTCTCCACTTAAAACAATATTTAAATTATATTTGAATCATGCTTATATTAATATTAAAAGGACAGAAGATCTGCAACTTAATACTGATTTTTAGAAAATATCTCCAAATTAAAAATGGCTAACTATTCTGGGGCATTTTTGTTCAAATTGTAAAGTTGTACAGCTGTAAAGGCTGTTAATATTTTAATTCTATATACTGCTAAGCTACATGGAATTGAGTAATGACATAACGAGTCTTTGAACACTTTGAACTGATAATGCGCTAGATTTTGCTGCTGTCTTTAAAGTTACATTTTACTGCAACTCTGCTCCTACTGATTTACACAGCATTTGCAATTTAGAAATCTGATTATTTAGCATCAAGTAAATTGCCATGGGCAGAATCCATAAGTTATTTCAAGATAATTGCATAGGTGCTTGAAAAAGCAGAATTAATATAGGGAGCATGCAGAAGGCTGGAATTAAATTAAGCTGATGTGGAGAAAAACACCAGTATAATTTAATGGGCTAAATAACTTGTTTCAATGCTGTAGCATTTTTTGCTTCAATATTTGATCAAACACCTTGTTTACCGATTGACTTCATAACAATATTAGGCAGGAATAGAGCATTGGTCCATGTAGCCTACCTATTTTTTTGAAAAGAATACTGTATGTTAAAATCACTTTTTCACATCATTATACGATTAATTACTAAGGGAAGATATACTGGATCTGTTAGATTGTGCTAGAAATCATTTTTTGCATTTCATTTGAATTGGTGGGGAAAGGGTCACTGTCCACAAATTCATTAATGGCCTAACTTTGTGAATGAGATTGGGTGTTTTAGGGAGGTTAAAGTTACATTATAAGCAAGAGTAGAATTTTGAGTGTTTGATTAATGCAACCCCAACGCAAGAAATTGTACATCCTTGAAGTGCATCCTAACTCGTCTCATTCTCTAATACCATGGTGCCATGGGAGCTGCTCATTCCACTATAAGTTATGTTTGATTTTGCCAGTGGTGGGTTGTTGTGGGAGACAGCAACAGCAGGCTTCTGGGATTAAATTGCATGAATTGATCTGCTGTGCTGTTGTATCACGTGAATTGAGCTGTGACATTAGAATTTATTCACCTAATTTTACAGAGGAGACTTTTTTTAATATTCATAAAGGACTGCATATATATATTTTCTGAACACCATAATTTTTCACATACAATTTTGTATTGGAACATATGCCTGAAACTCAATTGATACAGTAGTTATATGTAAGTCCACATTATATGTCCTAACGTTTTATAGCAAGTGAAGGTGTAGGTGTGCATTTTGGTAGAAAATTGGAGTTGTATTACAATCACACAGGAAGGAAGGTGTATAATCTTCCAAAACATGGAGCAACACCGAGACTAAAATGTGATAATAGAAAAGTAATTGAAAAGTGTTTGTAGTTTAGATGCTACAATTGTTAAGGTTAATGGAATGTTTGAATGTGTAGTCAGATGCACAGAGTCCAAAGAAATACTGTTAAGCTTCTGTCACGAATTTTTGAAAGTGCACTTAGAATATGTATGTAGTCAAGTTATCAAAAGAAGTATTGTTGGAAAGCAATACAAAAGAGAGTTCAGAAGAGAATAGGGTGCAAGCAATTTGTTCCAATACAAACAAATTTTTGAAAGTGCACTTAGAATATGTATGTAGTCAAGTTATCGAAAGAAGTATTGTTGGAAAACAATACAAAAGAGAGTTCAGAAGAGAATCGGGTGCAAGCAATTTGTTTCAATACAAATACTAAACAAGAGACCACAAATTGGGGGAACAATATTGTGAGATTAATAAATAATGAGCTAAACCCGATATGATTTACATTTTGGAAATTTCAGCTAGTTTAAATCACTTGGAGTAAACTGCTGTAATAAGCTGTTGTAATATAAGCCTAATGAATGCGAAATCTGTTCAATCATTCAAAATAGATTCATAGGTAGGAACGTTATTGGAATTTTTATTGTAAAATCAGGAAGGATTGATTTTATTCTTTGTTAATAGAGGAATTCCTACTCATCGTGGTTGGGTGAAGAAGATCCGTTTTGCCCCTGGAAAGGGAAATCAGAAGCTGTTGGTGATGTTTAATGATGGAGCTGAAGTCTGGGATACGAAGGAGGTAGTCAGTGTGTCATTTAATTATCTTCTTATCATTTTCTACAAGAATTAATGCTGTTTAACCTTTTCGCCCACAAAACACACAGTCACTACACTTTACAGTATATTCTGTAAGGCACTTTGAGACGTCTCGAAGACGTGATAAGCCGCTGTATCAAATGCAAGGATTTTTTAAACTCTAATTTATTGTACTAATAAGTATTATGTATAATAGTGTTATTGAATTAAGAGAAATATTGTTTCTATTATTTTTTTAAAGCCTGCTTGGACCGTATGCATTTTAGTTTTCGAAACAGTTCCTGAAACAAATATTTAATGTATTGAACTTGGCTGAATCGCTCTCTCCCTGTCTATATATTTTATATATATATATTTTTTTTTAAAATTCAAAAATTACTTTGAATCTCTTAAGATATTTTATTTTTAGATTCAGATGGTGAGTAGCCTCAGGACTGGTCGGAATGTCAACTACAAGATTCTTGATGTGGATTGGTGCAGCTCTGACAAAGTGGTCCTGGCAGCCGATGATGGATGCATCCGGGTTTTAGAGATGGCCATGAAATCAGCAAGCTACAGAATAGATGAGCAAGAGTTAGCAGGTAGGAATTCCTAGCCAAGCTGACAGAAGAATATTGTGCTGTGGATCTGTCTTGATGACTGTCCAAACCGCTTAACACAAAGTTTTAATAAGGAGTTAATTGTATTACGCCTTAATCGAGGGAATTATATTTTAAAGATAATATTTAATTTGTTTCTGCTGATATGATTAAACTTTCACCACCCAGTGGATCAATACTTAATACTTGCAATTGATAAATTCCCTCATTACCTCGTAATGTTTCAAGCCAGGTTTAAATGAATTGCTTTGAAGCAACAGGAAGCTCAATGCGATTGCTAATCTGTATTCGCAAATTCACAAAAACAGCAAAGAAATAGACTAATGTAATCTTTTAATAAATTGCTGAATTTTGGATGAGAAATTAATATTAACCATAACATCAAGAGAGCCGTCTGTTCTTCGAATTAGCACTTTATTTAACCTAAATCACATACTGTTTGGTCTTATCTTGCAACTTCATCAACATTTCCTCACAATGTACATTTCTAACACCTAACATTGATTGCTCACCTCTGTACCCTCTCAAGAGAAATAATATTCTTTGAGAACAGATGACTAAAAATGCAAAGCAGTGCTCCAGATGAAGTCTGAATAATGCCTTGTGCAGCGTAAATATAAACCTTTATTTTATTTGTCCGTTGTTCCATTGCAAATGAGGCACAGCGTTTTTTTTACTGTTGCCAAACTCTGGACTGATAGTTTCATTGATTTATCCACAATGACTTTGGATTGCTTTCCTGATCAGCATGGAACACAAAATCTCTCTGTTGGGTTTCATTCCTGTACTCATTTTTTTTCCCTGCTATTGCACATCGTATCTGCACCTGTCACTCCAGGTTCTCAGACTCTCTGACTTTATCCTTGGTGATGTTCAGTCAGGTTCACTTGTTAGAATCAATGGGAAAAAAAAGTCTGTGCTGTATCTGCCACATTGTATGAGGTATAATGAGTTCCAGGTGTGTGTGCAGTCAAGAGAAAATCCATTTTTAACCCACTCAGCACATGGCTGCAAAAGTATAAATTAACTGTCTTTCACACTCCACAGAGTTGCTCATAGTATAATGATAGGTTATAGGTAGAATTACTGAAATAAATCTGATTTGCATTTCATATAGAAGAGTGCAGTCCCTTTTCTGAACTTTAGAAGCCATATTCTCTGTGTATTACAGAGAGTGTTTTTTACTTGGGTGTCAATGGAGATGGAAAAAGGTCTTGTTGGAAAAACGGAAGCTTAAATGCCACCAACAGGAGAAATTCCACATTAATTTAGATTTACTTTATCTATATAGCAATGCAAAGCGCCCAGAATCTATCAAATTGACCCCCCCCTCCCCCACACCCTTAGTGCTAACACTGGGTTTCAAAATTGAAAACGAATTCCACTCTACAGCACTCCTCACAATTCTCATCACAAAAATATTTTTACGTTTTTAAAAAAAAAGGATGTTATTCGTTTTTAATAAATTCATGTCAATTACCAATGTGAAGAGATAGAAGTACAGCAATGGAAGAATGAGACATCTTGAAGACATACTAAGACGCTATATCCAATGCAAGGATTATTATTCTAATGATGGGTAGGTAGATTAGCATTAATCCTTGTCACATTTCATTGTTCATTCTCCCTAAGTGCAACTGCACCCCCACCTACTGATAGAATTGCACCATTGCAACAGACGAGCTGATCTTTAATCTTGGTGACCTCCACTCAACTCAAATTACAGGCACTGATTTTGCCTTTAGAAAAAGGAACAGAGTTCTAAGTTTTTCATCCTTAAATTGTAACTCAATACTACTGTAATTCCTCAGTTGTAGCTTACATGAGAGGGTACAGAGGCGAGCAATCATCCACTTACGTGTTTAGAAACTCCTTCATTTTCTTTATTTGCTATGAATGACTTGTTTTATTCATTGTTCAGTTATAAAGTAAAATCTTCAAATATTTCTCTTTATCGTTCCGTTATCTTTATTTTTGTTCTGAAACATTTCTTTCACTTTTGTCTTCTTTTTGCTCAACATTTGCTAGGAATGTTTACAACCAGAAAGCGACCTTGTTCCCAAGTCTAAATTAGAAATCTTGCACTATATCTCTCGTAGCCCCCAATCAATAATTTCGCCTCCTAGCAATGTAATCCTGGTTAGTTCCACGTATTCGCCATTTTCTGTGTAAAGTAATAACGTAAAAATTCGTCATTCATCCTCTCTCTTCTGAGCTTGAGTCTGTGTCCCATGCAAACTTACCATCTTCTGTGTTGTTACAGTGACAATTATGCTTAGGGTATTACAATTGATGAACCCTGCTACATTCATAGAATGGCCAATCAAATTGTATTTTCCTTGTTCAGATCCACTGTGGTGTCCTTACCTTCTGCTTCCCAGATGCTGCCTTGCATTGAAAGCTTTCTTATTACATCAACCGTGGAATGAACAGTATTCACTGGATATTATGCAAATGTAAGGAAGAATAATTTCTAATATTCTCTTTTATATCAAAACCGGTCAGAAAGTATATGGAACATTTGGAGAGAAATCAAGATTTCATTCAGAGTACAATAACTCAGATTTTTACACTTCTTATTAATCTTAAGCATGTTGTAAAAATAAAATAGTAATCCTTGTGTTTGACTCACAACGTCTCAAGACACGTTACGGGATTTATTTTTGAGTGCAGTGACTGGAGGGTGCTATATAAGTGTAAGTTTTGTTGTAGATATCTAATTATATTATTTTATTTGTGAAGTGGCATGAACATATATATGCATACGTTTAATTTGACTTTTTTCTCTGTCTCCTACAGTGACTATTTAGAAAATGAAGAAGTAAAATATCTCATCCAAGAGCAACTGAACTCATTGACAAAGTGAGTCATAATTTATGTGAAAACATTAATGTTTTATAGCTGTGCCTGGGAGTTTTAAAACAAATCTTTTGAACATGATATGTTACTGCAGTCCTGTTGTTAAAATAATCCCCTTGTTACTGTCTCACAATGCACCACAAGGTTTAACTGTAAAGTGTAGTGACTGTATATTTGTATGTAATTGTGGCAGCCAATTTGCACGCAGGAATGTCCGAAAAACAGCCATGAAGTAAACGATCAATTTTAGCCGGGGATTGTTTGTCAAGGCACCGGGAGAAATTCCCTTCTCTTTTCGAATGGTGCCATGGGATAGTTAACGTCCACTTAGGCAGGTGGGGCCTCGGTTTAACGTCTCATCAGAAAGACACCATCTCTGACAATGTAGAGCGTCAAACTAGATTGTGAGCTCAAAGTCCCGATGTAGAACTTGAACCCCAAACCTTCTAACTTAGAGGCTGCTAATTGAGACAGGCTGACAGCTTGGTGTAACCTGCATTCTAATTCTACTTTTCTTCTCTAGTGACATGAAGAGTCTTTTCCTGGATCCAGAATTCCACCTGTTGCAGAGATGCTTGCTAGTCGCAAGGTAATTTGAACAACGATAGATTAACATTACCCAGAAGTGATAAGAAAAAGGATGTGCAATTTCCTGTGACTTTTCTTGGAAGATAATAAAAGTATATTATTTCCATTAACATAATAGTTAGCTCTTTGTAAAGTCTCCTTCATTACAGTTGATACACTCCTGATGACTTTTATCTTGAATTTATTTTTTTTCTCTTTACTTCCCTCGTCCTCTCCCCAACCCCGGAAAAAAAAAAGGCTGTTTGGTGATGAGTCAGAACTGCACTTTTGGACTGTTGCTGCTCATTATTTACATAGCTTCTCGCATGGAAAACAGCAACTTGAACCCAGTACGATTCCTGTTCACGAGAGCCAAGAAAACCCACTGGATATTTGCTGTGACATACTCTGCGAAAATTCCTACTTCCAGGTAACTCAAATTGTGCCTGACCGGATGTCAGTTTGGGTGAGAGAAGTAAATAACACAAAACTGCTTTTGCTGGCAAGCGTTCCACATATCACCAGAATGACGTGCTTGGGCTGAGCACATCTGGTTGTGTTCCCCAAATATTCCACGCGTTTTTGAATAAATTTAAATTGTTTAGAAAAACAAGAGAATTAAAGATTTGGCATTGTTGCATTCATTTTTCAAGTGAATGGCAAAGCAGATTCTTTATAACATGGATATTTGGGATGCAATACCGTAAAACGGAGTTGAGCATCCTGTTCGAAAATATATTTCGAGTCTCCATTTTCATTCAATTATAATATGAAGCCCCTGTTTTAAAAATGTTTTGCCTCCAATAAGATTTTTACAGGGGATGGAGGAATTGGATGTTTTAGTAATATAGTTTCATTTTTGCTCAGCTTTGATCTCACTGCAGGTTTGAGTTTAAAAAAAATTAATCTGTCACCTTTGCCTTTTATCTGTAGAGATCCCAGATCGAACGGGTTAATCTACAAGAAGCAAAGAGAACAACTTATGATCACACAAGGAAATGTGCAGACCAATTACTCTTGCTAGGCCAGGTAGGAAATCCATCTCTATCTCAACCCCGAAAAATCCAAAAGCATAATGCGCTTGTATTTATTGCCTGGGGATTATGAGTACTTCATTTTTAAGTTTAAACAAGGCTACTTTATCGAATTTTTTTTTAAAGTGACAGTGTGGCTGTTGTCAACTGCACAACTGTGAGTTTAAACAAGCATAATGCTATTGAACTAAATGAGCTTAAAAGCATATTTAAAGTACATGGATTTTTGAGATGCATTGTGATTTGAATAATTAATTCAGGCTTTCTAATTGGTTATGCAGTGGATTCTACGATCAGCTGCCTGCTACAAGAAATAGCTCAGCTAGATCAGCAAATAAAGTGTTAAAGGTCTTTGGAAAAAAGAGAAATTGTGCTGTCTGATCTCATTGTGTGTGTTTGACAGACAGACAGAGCAGTACAGCTACTGCTGGAGACCAGCGCAGAGAATCCAAGCTATTACTGTGACTCCCTGAAGGCTTGTCTGGTTACAACCATTACTTCTTCGGGTCCTTCCCAGAGCACTATAAAACTAGTCGCTACCAACATGATAGCTAATGGGAAGCTAGCAGGTAAATTTCTCTCTATGTATTCATATGTAGTGTCTTCAAACTTGTGCCCTTGTGTCGTAGTTCATTTGTGTCTTTGGGGGCTTCGAGTCGACAGGGAAATGTAGGCGTCACAATTGGAAACGCCATCTATATGTCACTTCATTGGTTGCTACTTTTGTACACTGAATACGTGCATTCTAGAACTGAATGTGCATAGGGCATTGGGATGACATCCTCCTACAGCAAACACAGTACATCTTGTGTGGTGACGTGACCACCTTCAATTGCTTGCCACTGCCTGCAACAGCTGAGCCCACCTCAGCACACAGTGATATCAGCAGGTTCACCATATCTCAATTACTGGCGGAAGAAAAAGAAATTCATTACAGCATTGGAACCCAATGAGAAACTATTAGAAGCAAGATTCGCAAAAGTATCTTTGATTCTAGACGTTCGACTGGGAAATCTGAACTTGCTTGCCAATCGAGACTGACATTCTCACTGGCCTGGAGAATCAGCGAGCTACTCAACCAGGTTCTTTAGAGATGAAAGTGAATACTGCTCCAGAGAATGTCACTTCCTGGTCAATGCAACTCCTGAGAGCTGATAAGGATTCAAACTCGCAGGTCAAAACATGCTGAAAATATTGAGTTTCTACATTGCTGAAATCACAAAGAGCTTGGAAATACTACAGTAAAACCACTTGGTGCTAAATCTAAATATCTATCCAGGGGTTGAAACCGTTTGCAATATTCTTCATAAGTAGACAATTAGGCTATCTACCCAACATAATGCTTACAAAATGTGGGTCAACCGTTAGAACTACAGTGATTTGAGGTGTGGAAAACAACCACAACGGAAAGAGCCAGGCCTGCACGCTTACAGGCGATTTCTGTACAAACTGTGACCCAGATTCAGTTGCGTGATTTTTCTAAGATTAGATACAAAGAAAGGAAGCATCAGGAAGAAAACTTAAATGCCTGAGTTGAAATATTTACTGTGTCCCTATGTTATCTGTCAGGTTAAAGATTTATAATTCACTGAGTTATAAATAAACATAACATAAGACATACTTCTGTGCCTTTGCCATTCTCAACACTAAAGTAATGAGAAATATGGGAAACTAAGTAGAGTAGTCTAGCGGTTTATCCCTTCACTTCTGGGACTCATATCAGTCAGACTGATGGGATGAAAGTCTCCTTTGTCAGTTCGGTTCAGTTATATGTGAAAGTGAACTTGAGTCTCAGCTCAGTTGCTAGTTTGTGTGTGTTCATAGCACCCAGATGGCTGGTTTGGGAAGTAGAAAATGCTATTGCAAAGGTGGGGTGATCTCGTGAAGTTAAGCCTGAGTTACATAATTTTAACAATGATCGATGGAACTTTGCTCTGCATCAAAACAATTCTGAAAAACGCTCGGTGCTGTCACTGTGTGCCCAAAGTATTCCAGTTGCTAGCATCCTCACCATGACGAGCAGAAAAATAAATTCTGTTTATCTATTAGCACTAAATATGCACGGCCTGGGATTGAATTACCTTCAGGAGTGGAGCGATAATTGTGCACTCGTGCCAAGATGGGAATATTGGAATAATCCAGATCTCATGAAATCCTCAAAAATACATTCAGCAAACCATCAGCTACAGCTCTATCCACTACACTGTTACTCAATCACCCCAAAATTACACTACGGTACTATTGTCTGATTGTATTGACTCCGCTTTGTTTTACTCTCATAGAAGGCGTCCAGCTGCTTTGCCTAATTGATAAAGCCGCTGATGCTTGTCGGTACTTGCAAACCTATGGGGAGTGGAATCGAGCTGCGTGGCTTGCAAAGGCAAGTGTCCCATAATTCATTTTAGATTGAAGGACAAGACATAGCAAATAGCATTTCCAGAGAATATCTAATAATAGACATTTTAATTTTTGATTAGATGTCATTACAGATTCTTTAATCAATGCTGGACCGATGATTTCCCATGTTGGTTATTTAAAGGTTACATTTAAAGCTCGAACAAAAATAGACCCTATAATATGTTTTGTTAATTCAGTAAGCCAGGTGCCTTGATATAGATCTTTTTTTTTATGTGGCTCTTAAGAAAACCATGTGGTGCTTGCTTTCAATTACATTTGTTATCAAATCCTAGATATTAAGTACCAGACTGAAAGGCTTCTTTGTTGGTCCCAATTTTAGTTGGATTTTAATTACTTTATTTCTATGCAGCTGACTTTTTTTGCATATTAAAATACATCCCAAGAAAACGAAAACAATGAAAGCTTACGAACTTGGCGAGACAGGAAAATGCGTTCTTATTACGCATTTAATCTAGTTTTTAATCTAGTCCAGGGTAGAAGCAAAGCTGTTAAGAGCAAGAGTTTATTTCAACCAGAAATTCAAATTAGCTTCACTTCTGAAACACCATGACACTGTCTTATGAGATGTTTTTTTTAATCAACTGCCGTCTGAAGTACCAAATCACACAATTAATGGAAGAATAACCTACATTTAACCGTTTCTTGCTTGCTTCTTCACTCCTATGACTTTAAAGCCATTTCAAAGATAATAATATAATAATCCTTGCATTTGATATAGCGCCTTATCACGTCTTCGAGACGTCTCAAAATATAGAATATACTGTAAAGTGAATTGACTAAAGATTAAATTGATCATAGTATAACGAGAGGAGTAGGATTATTTTTGTTATCTAGTTACGTTGCTGCTCCACAATTCTCTCTTATCCTTAGTTGGAAGAGTGGGATTATCTAGATGGTGATTTCTCCAGATGTGGTCAATGATGTACTTCAGTACACCCATCAGGGAGATTATTTGAATGTTGTATAAAGACAACCCTTATATCTGTCAGATTCTTTGGGAGTAATAGATGTAACTGAATGCAAATGTCCACGAAGACTGGAATTCATATTCAAGTCTTATGCTTGAAAGTTTAAGATTCTGTTGCTATAGAGTATTATCTATCCACAGTTAACATTGTTAATTCCCTAGAAATCTAATTTACTGCTGTGAAAATTGTCATGAAATCCATTCGTTGGAGAAAATTATTTCTTTCAAGTCCTGCAGCCGCCCATATTTGAACTGGACTTGCTTCATTCTGACGTCTTCCTTTCTTCCCTAAAGGTGCGTCTCAACTCAGAGGAATGTGCAGAAGTAATAAAGCGGTGGGTAGACTATCTCTGTTCACCACAGGTGAACCAGAAATCCAAGGCCATTCTGGTCTTTCTTTCGTTAGGCTGTTTTAGGAAAGTTGCAGAAATGCTGCACAGGTAAGAAGTGTGGTTTCTACCTAAATATATTTTTAAATAGATGTATTTATGTGGAGAATGTATTTGTACCTATACCGCAATTCAAGAGTTTTCATGCAAAGCTGTTATGGTTTGAATTGAATTTGAAAATATAGTGATGTGATATTCCAGGGTCCTTTCTCTTTGTTTTTTCAAAAAATCTGATTTTTAAAAACGTAAGTTAAAACTTAAATAATGCTGTGTGATTTCTTGTGTTTTATTTCAGCATGCGGTATTTTGACAGAGCTGCACTTTTCCTGGAGGCCTGTCTCAAATACGGGGTCTTTGAAATCGATGAAAGCACAAATATCCTTTTATTAGAAAAATTCCAAAGAGAAAGACACTTCTGTGGCTTCGAGGTCTCCACTTAGTCTTTCTTTTGGCCACTTATAAGTGCTCATTACATAATATTTCCAAAAATGTAAATTGATGCAAACGTATCCGGGTTATATGTTCTAAGTAAAATTAGCTTCGTGCTGGTGGAAGGGTTAATCCCATTCGTAAAAGAATATTTCTCACATGCTGTAATGCCGTTCTTATGTCCGAACATCAACTATTTCTGTGGCCTCTTTGAGTGAAATTATCCATTTAATGCCATTTTGTAGACAGGCTTGTATGATTATGACCTCACAGCTATTAGGAACAGAGTTGATCTGCCCAACTCATCAGAGAGTAAAGGCTTTCATCGTATCCACATTACATGTATGTTTACCCTGGTGGCTTCTGTTCTTCAACCTTGGCATAAAGATTGGGAAAAGTTTTTTTGGGGGAAAAGTAGAGTTCAGTGGCATGAACATACAAGCTCCAAAACAAATTCCGTGGCTAGGACTTTAATATCTATCCAGCGTGTGGCTCAGAGAAGAATCGTTTTATGCTTTGGGAAATCATTTGTGACTGCTGGCTCAGGAAACTGCAGCATCAATCAAATATTTTACTTTAAGTCTACTGAAGCCGTTCTAAGGATAAACGTAGAGGAACAATTAGACAAATGTTAAAACCATAGAAAATCTTATTCTGTTAGCACGATAATAAAATAAATAAATATCAATAAAATACTATTAAAAGATATTATCTTATTAGCTTGGGTACAAGCACTTCACTGTCAAGCACCTCGGGACTTCATCCCCACCTGAAGGACATTGTGGAGTCCTGTAGCTCAGTAGTTAGAGCACTCGCCTCGCAAGCAAGAGACCTGGGTTCGGTTCCCGGGCAGGGTGAAACGTTGGGCACGTTTCCTCACTCCACATGCCTCTGTTTACCGGGAACGCTTTGAGACGTCTCAAAGACGTGATAGAGCGCTATATTATGTATTATGGAAGGCACTGTTTCAATACAATTTGTTGTTATGTTTCTTCAATTCTTTTACAAAATATTTGAGCTAAGCTGTTAAATATACCCCCAAGATAATTGTGTGTTGTCAAGTGTGATGTTTTTCGTGCCTTTTAATTTACTGTGCCACATTACTACAACATACGAAAATTATCACAGTGTGAAATATAATACTTTCGATGTCGCATCGGTCCTTGGCGTCCACATGAAAATCCTCTGCATGTGAAAAAATAATGACTGATTTCAATCTGGAGAGTCCAGATATTATAAAAGTGTTCTGATACAGTATATTTCAAAGTGAGCTTGGCACTGCGTTTATATTTTATTCAGGGGGAAAAAAAATTGAAATTTTAAACTGTAATTGTATAACATGCAAAAAGCTTTGCAGTAGCAACAGTATGATTGAAAACTTGGCCAAGTTCCAGGCACTGAACCACAGGAATTAATCATTTGCAGAATGTATTATTAAGTTAAACACCTACTTATTGATCATTTTGGGTGAATTGAATACAGTACTCTTGTTTATTACAGCTGCTTAAAATGCAACTCCACAAAGCAGAATTTGACCAGATCTTGTGCAGTATATTTATTGATTTAGTTTGAGTGAACCGAGTACATTTTTTATGATCACAAGTTTGCTGGATCTATTTATTCTGTGTGTGTGTGTGTTTTTGTAATATATATGCTTATCTATCTGAATAGCAATACCAAAACAAAAACAATACCACAAGACTAAATTTATATTTTGATTATATCGCTGCTTATTTGGAGCTTATAGGTAGTTGTATTAATAGAAAATACATTGACCGTAATTATGGTAAGTTCCGTAAGAGAAAAAATTGCGTGCTAAATTATTTAAATCGAACAATGGTGATATGAACAATTTTATTCTCCTTAATGTGACTTCACGGAAATTTTGCAATTCAGTGTATGCAGATTATGGAAGGTACTTGAAGATGCTGAACCTAAGGGAAGGAGCGATTCTCTTTTCCACAAAGGGAAACGATGCCGGCTCTGAGTTGCTTAAGGAACTACAGCAGGGTAAAGAAGATAAATCCGCTTCTGTTTCATGACGTGCAAATGTTCACCTTTGAAATTATAACAAGCCCTCTGCATTTTCCAAGATTTTAGTTGCAACAGTCTGTGATCAACATTTATGACCAACTTGTAGAATTTTGAATATTATACGGAGGGTTACTGTTGTGTGATCTAAATAAAATACATTGCAGTGAAAATAGTAAACAAATTAGATGTACCCTTAACGCTTCACTCTTAACATTTTCTCACTAAAAAGACCTTTGATAATAGCAAGAATTTATTCTGTTTTTCATGATCTTCACATTCCCCCTCCTATAATACTTTTTATGATTCCCATGAAGCTTTCTACAGTTTTAACTGCAGGGTTTACTTTGTGTTTGGCAACAGATAAAAAGCAAGCCTCTGATTGTCTGATCAAGCAAGAGAATGCGATGTGAATCTGTAGTTATTTTCTGACTGCAAATTGTTTTCTGAGTATAATTACACTTTAAGGCATTTATTTACTGTCTGCTTGAATACTGAAAAATGTATTCAAATGTGAAATGTTCTATTGATAAATAAATCTAAATAGCGTTTGTATATATTGTAATTGAATGTTTAGTTTACCATGATTTGCTAATTCCAAAAGTTATTAAACATTTAAAACATTGATCCAGTAGCATGTGCACTTCTTGATTTCCTCAGGTTGAATTGACACATTACATTGGATAATGTGGAATTGCTCAGAAAATGAGAAATCTACCTTACAAGGTCTTTCATTTTATAGATATCTCGATTGTAAGAACCCAATTGCACTGAATGACCAATTCTTGTCTGTTTTCATCTGTACATTCAACCGTCAGGAATCTGTTGCCTTAGTAAACTCTGCCCGTCAATATTAAATTAGTGCTTTTTATATAAAAAGAGTGGTTTGAAAGCTATCCTTTTCCCAAAGCACAGTAGAACCCAGACCTAGTTCTGGAAACTTCCAAGAGTTGGTTCATTTCTTTAAAACTGTCGCCCAAACCAGAAGTGATACCATAAGTAAGACAGTTTTTTTGCATGTCAAGATCGCCCAAACGAGTTTTGCTTTCATCATAAATCGTTGCAAGATTTATTAGAGCTCACTGGGGAAAGAGTTCGTCATCATCACCGATAGGTAAAAGGATTGGAGATTTTTAGAGTTCAGAATAGATGAATTGCAGAAATCCTGTGGGAAATTGAGTGGATAGACTAGATCTAGATGGACTGATGGTCTACTGTCAGAAATTGTTTCACGAATTCTTATCTAACGAATGGTTATAGCATTTGAGGCCATTAAAGTTCAAGCATTTCAAATCTAATGTTCAAAATGCCTGGTGAACTTATGATTTTTAAGGCAGTTTGCTTTTGTGGCACAAATATATTATCTGCTGTTTCATAATCATTTGGAACATTGTTAGTGGTTGGTATTTGTTCACTTCACCTTGTTCCTTATTGTTTTGTTCTCTAATCTCAATCGCCCTGGGGAGTCAATGAGCAGATGTGTCACGCTGGCTTCTACTTGATTGAAGGTTCAATTCTAATTTCCACCAAGTCTGGCAAGAACAACTGAGTTGTCGAGCTTGGATTTGATTGACGCCAAGATGCTCTCGTGACACCAGACTTTCTGTCTCAGCTCCCAAGTAATAATTATTCTGTATCTGTTAATATGATGGAATGTACTCCAGGGAGAACAAAACGTCAGGTCAGTTCATGTTCAGCTCACTGTAAGACGACTGCATTGATCCTGCTGTACTCAGCTTAAAATTAAGTTTGCTGAAAGATTAAATCGTACTGCTAAGTACTTGTCCAATTGGGTAAGCATGCAGTGCTCTCTGAGAAATATATTGGAGCAGTGAAGCATATTTGCACAGAACATTGCCCCAATATTTTATTATTAACCTGCTTTATATGTCTGCGAAGCCCTTTATTTGCTCGCCGCTCCTTTATAAGGATCAATTGTTTTCTCCCTGTCTGTACCTGGCATTCAAACTTCTATCCTGTGTCGTTAAGTTTAAAACAAAACACCTTAAAGAGAACTAGAAGGAGTCCTTTTCATTCAAAGAGCTTGCAGCAGAAATCAAGGAAAATAAAATACATTACATATCACATTGATATTTCTCAAACGTTGTCTTGCCTTCCCCTGGATTAGTGTTGCTCTAGTTGCACATCACAGGGAAGAGAAGCTGCTTTGAGGTCAGCCGTGTTGGGTCCTTCAAAATAGCCTGCCAACTGGAATCTAGAACACTAATACAGCTGGGTATGTGTACTCTCTGCAGTTGAACTTTTCCCAGGTCCCAATAACATGAGGAAAATAAATGAATTTCGTCAAGCACCAGGAGGCACAAATGATCTTTGCTCTGTAATAACCACATGGTTTTAAACCAAAATTGGGCCATCAAATCTTGTATTAAGAAGAGCCTGGAGAAGCAATGTAACCACTCTTAACTTCATTAGATGTTCTGAATGCAAAAGCCAGCTCATGATTGAGTCTGCAGCTTTATTGCATTCCTGGTGTGATGCTGTTGTAATAGTCCTTCATTGTACTTGGAAACCAATCTAACTGGATTCCCGTGCAATAGAATGAAGAAGCTGTTTCCAATTTTTTTGTAACATTCATTGAACTGTTCCATGACAATGTCCCAAATATTGGAAGGTTTGCACCAGCAATATCTTCCCTATTGTTCTAGATTCCTTTTCATTTCCACAAGGGCGATGCTCCAAAATAAATATCCGGGCTAGGGGTTCTAATGAAATTCTTGTGTGTAGTTCATTTTCCACACAAGTGATTCAAGTTGGAATAATTTGTTCATAAGGGAACACAAATGCAATGGATTTATCCAAAGGTTCATGGTTGCTTTACCAGAAGGTGGCGCTCTGAAGTACTTGATAAACCTTTGCGAGTACAGCACTGGATGTGACCGCAAACCCGACTTAACAACAAATTGGGATTTGTTTAAATTACCAGTGTTAATTCTTGTTGTTAACGTAAATCATGCATGATACGTGGTATCTATTAATCTCACGAGGAGACAAATTAATTGTTCCATGTTTTAGAAATCTTAATTATCTTGTCTCAAAATCTTAATTATTTTGTCTCAATGTTTACTTGCTGCCATTGTGATGAATTGAGTAAGTTGCTGTAATGTTGTTCAATAAGGACACTGGTTGGAAATGGGAGTAAGGCACGAAAGACTGATAGCGACTGTTGTGTAAAATGGTTGATTGATTTTTGTTTTACCTAAAACTGTTAGATGACTTCTTCACCATCGTTTAATTTTTCTATAGGTCCTTGCAGGCAAGCAGTATCATGTATACTTAAAATTAACGCAAAAAAGTATACAAAAGCTAATACAAGCTTTGTGCCTATTTCTCTAGCCATCGGCAAAGATGTAGTTGGAATAATCTGTTTAAGATTCGCTTGCTAAATCTGCAATTTCAAAGCCTATCAAGGTAAAAGATCTTTCTCTGTGAGCAGATGAGTTCTGGGGGGGGGTTCAAGGAGAAATTAAATGCGACAATGACGCGAAAATGTAAAAGTTTAATGAAATGCAAATTTAAAAATACTTGCGTTTTATGCATTGTAGCATCCTCTTGTCACAAAGCACCTCCAGATGATAAGTGACTTTATTTGTATGATCGCTTTCATTCCTAAAGAGTGGGCTCTCAAAAGTCCACCTGAGCAGGCAGATGCGACCTCCGTTTAATATCTCATCCAAAGGACAGCACCTCTGACCATAGAGGTGTTCCGGGACTTTGAATGGCGCTATATGAAAGCAAATTGTTGTTGTAGGCAGGTCGCTAGGCTAGAGGTGATCAGGCGAGAGGGTGCTCAGACCCCACGGCCCACGTGTGAGCCTACCTCACGTCTAACTCAGCATCTTCAGAAGTCCAGAGCAAAAGTCATTACTTCTCTTCTTCAGTTACCGATAAAAGCAAACCCTTAACATCTGCCTGCTATTTAGTGGCTCTCAAGCTGCAAACTTAATTGATTGTATTTTCACAAAATTTGTTTTTACATCGTCAGATGCACAAGTTAGTGGAATAATTTGCAGGCGGTGAACGCACTGACTCAGCAGTTAATTGTCCTGTGTTCCTTCGCTCTGCACCGACTGCATCGAAAGCAGCTGAAAAAACATTCACAGCTTTTATTAATTGAATCCGTCTGGAGTGCGTCACTTAACCACACGCAAAACACAAGTTAATCCACTAAATAGTCTCTATTTAGTGTTGCCATTTTGGAAATGCTGAAGAATTTTAGTTACAAACAATTGTGATGACGAGACAATTGTCCTCCCAAAGCAGCATCTGGTATGTAGCAAAGCCGCCATTATCTCTAACTATATGTAGTTCTGTTTGTCTCCATTTAAACGCTTATCAAAATAATTCAGTTAGAATCATAGAATGTTACGGCACAGAAGGAGGCCATTCGGGCCATCGAGATAATGATAAAGTTAAGATCCATCCTTTGTTTTTTTTTGTTATTTTAAAGAAAAACAACAGTGCCTGCCACTGGAACGATGACAACAAAAACAACTTGCATTTAATATAGCGCCCTTCACGAAGGGTAACGTCTCGGAGTGCTTAACAGTGAAGGAGCCTGATGCTGAGCCAGGGGGGCAAGGGGGGATGTGAGCGTAACATGAAGGTTATAATAATCCTTGCATTTGATATAGCGTCATCAATTTGAGGCTCTGCTTCACACGGTTTTCTGTGCCTGTAGGTGAATGCAGCGGCCAATTTGCACACAGCGACTTCCCGCAAATGACCATGAATTGAACGACTATCTATTTATCTGGGGGCTTGTTGGCCCGGACACCAAGAGAACCTCCTTTCTCTCTTCCAAATCGCACAATTGTATCTTTAACATTCACCCTAACAGGCAAATGGATTTTGGTTTCATGTTTCATCCGAAGGACAGCGAATCTGACAATGCAGCATTCCTCCAGCACTGGATTAGGGACTTAACCCACAACATCTGACCCCGAGGTAAGAGTGCTATCGGTTGAGCCAGATTGATGCCCTATCAGAATATGCAGCGAAAGTCCTTGAGTTTCAGCATGAGTTCTTGACGTCTCTAGTCTCTTTCTGATAAGGAACTGGATACTGTGAGGGGAAGGAACATCATGACAATTGTCAACTTAATTTAACTGCAAAGTTTTCTTGTTGTTTTCTCTCTGTTTGTTCTCTGTATCCTTCTCATTCTTCTGCTGGTCACTCTACAATACCTCACCCTAGTCGCTATGATCCATGTGTGAGTCTTGCCAATTTGATATTATACCAAGCTTTTCTGCATTTCGCGTATTCTTGTGGAGATGTTTTACTGTATAACAGCTGCGTTGACAAGCTTTTAAATGAGTGCGGACAGTCATCTGCTGGAGCAGAGCAAAGTTGCATAAATCTCAATTAATCAATGGATGTGTGGAGAGTTGTAGTTGTGTGCGGGGTGGAAGGAGATGGAGATACCATTCAGTATCTCTTCGTAAGCTGCATTTCTTCCGTGCCAATTTTTACTCTCCTCTCAGGAGGTGCTGACTATTAATTCCACTCGCTCTAATACCTCCCCCAAATGGCCCTTCTTGATGTGAGAACCACCTGGACAGATGGTAAGTGTTGAAATGCTAGTTGCTCTATCAGTACTTGCATTTTGTATAGAGCTTTTCACATTAGGAACACTTCAAAGGATTTATTGTGTAGTGTAGTGACTGTGTGGTGTTGACAAACACAGCAGCTAATTTGCACAAAGCAACGTCCCACAAAAAAGCCATGAAGTGAATGGGGGATTGTTGGCCAGGACATCAGTGGAAACCTCCTATTCTTCTTCAAATAGTGCCATGGGATCTTTAACATCCACACAAAAAAGGCAGATAGGAACTCAGTTTAAAGTCTTATCCATAGAATGACAACTCCACCAATGCAGCACACCCCAGCACTGCATTGGAGCATCATCCTAGACTGTGAGGCTTGACCCGCAACCTTCTGACTCAGGGACAAGAGTGCAATTAAGAGTGAGGCAGGCTGATATCTTAATAATGGTCAGAATAGGGAACTGCAGCTGTATTTTACCTACTCTTGACCAGGGCATTACTTGTAATATCTCATCTATTACCCCGACTGAGTACCCTGGTTGGCACAAATTGTGAACCAAACCTGTGACCTGGTCGGTATATGCTATGGATGTTCGTATGTATGTATTGATCCATTAAGAATCCAGGATAGCTTTTTGTTCTATGAAAGATGCTGTATGATTTCAACGGTTCAAACAGGTACGAGTTTGGAATAACCTTTTGGGCCCCCTTGTCTATTTGATTTCGACATTCGTAATCAAAGTTGTTTTGAATTTCTGCCTAACAACCACTTTTTAACCTAAACAGACTCTTGGTCTTCACTGGCTCAAGACTGTAATCAGAGAACTTAAGCAAATATGGCTGGTATTTTACTGAAAGAACATTCTTTTTTTATGGTTGGTATGGTGCAATGTTTTCTGGAGTTTGGCCCATTTACAAGGCTTTAGCCAATAACAACAAAATTCATTGACAGATCTTACCAGGAAGGACATTAAAGAAAGAGCTTATACAGCAGAACGGTCTCTGTGAGCCTGTTATAGACTTGTTTCTATTATAAGCCATGAGAACGCACAGGCCACGAAAAGACCATATAGCACTGTCCACATACATATGCCTTTCATTTCAGTCAATCGAAGTTCACAGAGGTTATTAAAGGCCAGCTCTTACAATAAGAAACTTATTGGAACTAGTAGCTGAGGTATAAAGGTGCAAGTTTGGTTATGTGTCTTCAATGAAGGTGGCGGCAAATCGTGCACTTATTGGAAAGGTTTCCCACAAACAATCTCTTGATTGCTAAAAGAACTTGTGTAAAAGAAAACCTATTGGGTGGCATGATTGCAATTAGCAAAGCTGATTTGATGTGTCTGTCACTGCTTGCTATCACCGTGCTCTGTGATGTCTTGATGTTTCTGTGTATAATAATCCTTGCATTGGATATAGAGCCTTATCACGTCTTCGAGACATCTCAAAGTGCTTCACTGTATATACTGTAAAGTATAGTGACTGTGTATTTTGTGGGCGAAACTCAGCAGCCAATTGCGCACAGCAGTATCTGACAAAAACAGTCGTGGATTGAGTGACCGAATTATTTCAACAAAAGGCTTTGAGCCAGCTTCAACTTTGGCTGAAAAATTGGTTCCTTTAATAGTGATGGGCATCTAACCTTACTCTACCCAGTTTAATTCATCTTCAGTCGAGCCGCCCTTCAAATCAAGCAGGAGAATACTGTGAGTCTTAACAATTGGCTGCTGAGTTTCGCCCACAAAATACACAGTCACTATACTTTACAGTATATACAGTGAAGAGCTTTGAGACATCGCAAAGACGTGATAAGGCGCTGTATCAAATGCAAGGATTATTATTATTAATTTGTCGTGTGTGGGATCCTCTTGCCTGCTGCAAATGACTGCTGTGTTTGACTACGAATAGTCACTGCACTTGACAGTAATTTCTTGTACTTTGAAAGGTTTCGATGTGATTAAGGCTAGAGAACCCGAGGTTCTCATATGTTGATTTCTGTGGGTGGAGAATGTTAGGGAGGAGCCTTCCAGCGGAGGGCAGCAAATATCAGTATAGCTACTGGATGGGATTTATTTTCCTCTCCATANTTTTTCTGCAAAATTGCACCACTGCAAATTACACCCATAGCCCTAACGTGATCCACACATTATCGCCCCATTGCCAACACGGTGGGTGAACTCACTCCACGACTGTTTGTGGGACACTGCTGTGTGCAACTGGCTTTCGTGTTTCACTCACAAATACACAGTCGATCCACTTTGCAGTGTACAGTGTGAAGCGCTTTGAGACGTCTCGACGATGTGATAAGGCGCTATATCAGACGCAAGGATTAGTATTAGTTTTAGCATTACCCCAGCTCCCCGCGTATAAGGTGATTATTGTCTCTCGTGATTGCTGCTGTTTCCGGGATATCGAGAACAAATTTGGTCACTGAACCCAGATCGCACTAAGTGCACAGATTGTTCCATCAGTCGTCCGCAGATGTTTGTTTAGAATGGGCACGAGTCACTGCTAGAACTGCTTCACAATGAGGTGCTGATTCCGACTGTCAAACAGTGCAGCTGCAATGCCCGACCGCCGAGCCCACATCAATGCTCCTCTCAGTCAGACTCCAGGACAGCAAGTGTACCTCAAACAAGCGACCATTCTTTTCCCCTTTTTTTTTTGTTTCCAAAAAAAAACTTCATTTCTATCCGCAGTTTACTTTCCATTTGCATAATATTTCTTCTTCTTACCCATGCAGCTGTTCACTTCTTACAGCCCTGTATCTTCCCTGGCTGTCAGCAATCTCAGCTACGCGGGCGCTGTAATAAATGCAAGTTGTTGTTGTTGTTCCTGCCAATGTTACTTGGTGACTGGCTGAAAGAAGCAACAACAGTTTAACTTGATATAGCATATTATCAAGTCGTGGAGACATCTCTCCAAGCGCTTCACCAATTCTTTTCATATTTTTTCTTCAAATAAAAATAACACATTGTAACACCACACATCATATAATGCCAGATGCTAATAGTATATGTATAATGATGCTTAATAATCCTTGCATTTGATATAGCGCCTTATCACGTCGTCGAGATGTTTCAAAGCGCCTTACAGGATGTTTCTGTGAAGTGCAGTGACTGTGTATTTGTCGGTTAACTTGGCAGCCAATTTACACATGGCAATGTCCTCCAAACAGCCGTGAACTGAATGAATAATTTTATCTGGGACATAAACAGAAGTGGCTGGGAACACTCAGCAGGTCAGGCAGCACCTATTGACTCGTTGACTCGCTTTCCTTTCTCCATAGATGCTGTCTGACCTGCTGAGTGTTCCCAGCCACTTCTGTTTTTGTTTCAGATTTCCAGCAACTGCAGTATTTTGTGTTTAAGTTTATCTGCGAGATTGTTGGGCAGGGCACCAGGAGAAGCTCCCTTCTCTTTTTGAATGGTGCCACAGGATTTTTAACGTCCACCTGAACAAGGCAGCACCAATGACAATTCAGCACACCCTGAGCACAAGCTCAGTGATGATCAACGATAAAGAAAATACGTACTTCAAGGTATGGAGATTAGTGCTGGATGCTGTGGTTGAAGCAGAACATATCAACACTTTTAAAAGAAAGCATGATACATGCATGAGAGGGGAGGGAATAGAGAGACAGGGGATTAGGAGTGTCGGAGGCTCATATGGGAGTATAAACACCGGGCTGGAAGAGTTGGGTTGAATGACCTGTTTCCATGCTGTACAGTCTGTGTGGTTCTATGTCATGTGTATCTCACAGAGTTGTGAATAGCTAGGAGGTATTCAGAGTGATATTCCTCTTAAAACATCCCTGCCAGGTTACATATCCTCTCGAGCTCATGTTGAAGGTTTAACACATTCGCTGAGCTTTTGCTGATCACCAGTTCCGACAGACAGAGAATGCTTCCATCCTGCACCAAATAATTTCTTTCATTGCGGAGCTGGTAACAATTTGGAGCTCAGGTCATCCAAAATCCACTTTCTCATTTCAACCACCCGAGAGGATTCTCTGCAAAACCTCACATCACATAAGAATACATAGCCATGTCGGTCCAAGTCGTAATGCTATACATTTACTTTGGAACCATTTTGCATAACAGAGGAGTTGGCTTATACTGCAACAGACACAGAAGTATGTATCCAAAATATTCTCAATGTATACATATACTTCTCCATGGAAGATAACTAAATTGAATGTAATTATTACATGAAATGCAAAATATTGCAGATGCTGGAAATCTGAAACGAGAACAGAAGTCGCAGGGAACACTCAACAAGTCAGGCAGCATCTATGGAGAAAGGAAAGTTGGTCACCAAAAAAACCTATTTTTTTCACACGTGGTGTGTTTTCTTCAAATACAGTATTAGTAAATCTTCATAACGTTCGGCCTCTGTTGTTTTGCGAATCGCTCTTGCGTTTTTGTGAGTACTGATTCCTTTCTTTCACGAATACCAAAAGAGTGTGGTAACTGTGTCCTGTGGCTTTGGTTTGGGCTGACGGCTTTGAGAGAACCGTCTGAACGAGAACGCTAAAATAAATCAAGGAAGAAGTTCTGTGAATCAATTGGGTGTTGTCACCCAAACTGGGCAGTGTTACACAAAGTGTTCAATATGCCTTGAACACATCATTGCCAATGTTGTTTCAACTTTTGAAAACTTTGACGGCCTTGTAGATATTTGCAGTCTCTTGCAACGGAATGAATGGGATGAAATGTCAGTTACTATTCCTATCTTTCTATTCCTTTCCTGAATGAGTTTCAGCACCCTTTCTTTGATGCCGTTCTCTTCCTCCACTCAGGTTAAATGGCTGAATCTAAATCCCTTTCACGATGTCGGTACTTTTTATTTTTTTGTCAATCTGTAGTTATTGTCCCCGTCCTGAATTCAAAGCCTACTGGCAGCAACAAGAGTATGTTGTGTCAGCTTCGCTCAGTCGGCAGCATTCTCGCCCCTGGGTCGGAAGGTTATGAGTCAAGCCTCACAAGGGGACTTGAAGTTCACATTCAATGCTGACACTCCAATGCAGTACAGAGGGAGTCTCCACTGCTTTGTTGGAGGTGCTGTTCCTCAGCTGAGATGTCAAACTGAGATCGGGTCCTGCCTGTTCGGGGAATGTTAAAGATATCATAACGCCTTTTGAAAAGAGAAGGAATCTTCTCCTGCTGTCCCGGTTGAAATCCTCTAGATGAATGAATCGGTCGTTCACTTCGTGGCTGTTTAGTTAAGGTCGCTGTGTCCATATTGCCTGCCGTGTCCATCTATACATATAAAGATCTCAAGTTGAGCCCTCAGGTAATTTGTACAATGAAATTCAAAGAGCTGTGTTTTATTATTGTTATTCATCATATATATTAAAATTGATTCATCACCTAATACTCTGCATTCCTGTTGATAACTACATAATTCACGTAATTAAAATTCCTAGGAAAAAATTCTTAGGATAGGATCTAAGAAAAAAAAAGTTAATTTTTAATCGAAAGCTTTGGAGTGAATGGAATGCCCATCAAAGTGTGTCTGGGTGGAATGTGGAATATCAAACAGCAATTGTTAAAAACAGCATTACATGTTTATTATGAGACATCCCATTCTCCTTGTAAGTTCTGGTCAAGGTCACTTGTCAAGTTAACATTAGGAAAGCCTTTGCACTCCATCCAATCTCAGCTACACCTGACCCAGGAATGTTCAACTGCACTATTCGCAAAAACAGGTATGATTAGTGTTCTCTGGATCTTTTATTCCTCACCTTGCTGTGATCTGGCTCAAAACGCATATCTAAACAAAGTGAGTATATGATTTGTAAATAGGAATGCCATTAATAATAATTAATCCTTGCATTTGATATAGCGCTTTTCACGTCGGGAGGACGTCCCAAAGCGCTTCACAGAACACACTGTAAAGTGAATTGACTGTATATTTGTGGGCGAACGCAGCAGCCAATTGCGCACAGCAATGTCCCACAAACAGTCGTAGATTGAAAATGACCAATTTATTATTGTTTTGTTTTGGAGGGATTATTATTAGGCTCTGTGTGGAGTAAGGAAACTTGCCCAAGGTTTCGCCCTCTGCCTGGAATTGAACTCAGGTCTCTCAGTTGCAAAGCGAGTGCTCTAACCACTGAGCTACAGGACTCCACTACATTTACTGTCATTTATCTGGTAGGAATTATACCCTATCCCTTCTGTTCCCCTTTTTCCCAGTTATTCCAACGTGTCCTTCACAGGAGCCGATATTAACCTGACGCAGAATGAGTTTGTTGAATGAAGCTTCTATTTTCATGAAGTGTATAAACGCTCAATTGTAGCAAAACAAGACTCAGAACTACCACCAAATTGAATACCACTTTGGATGACCTCAATTACTTGCTTCTGAACTGAATCTACATCAGCAATCACCCTTCCCCCTCACCCAACCCACATTCCCATGGCCTCCCTCTTAAGAGGTTTAGTGTTATTGTCCTGTGGGACGATTTGCTATAGAGTACTGACTTCACTTCACAGAACCAAGACACAAGCAGGCGTGCTGTTCCAACACTGGCAATTGAGGAATGGAAGCCTTTATTTATCATCTTGCAAGACGGAAATACCGTGGGCCATTCAACTCAGGCATGGGGCCTGCGGCAATCTTCATAACAACACTATTTTCTGAGCCATTTCAATCATGTAACAAAATTGTTTGGGGATATCATTGCAATGAAACGTAACTCAGGTTTGATGGCTACCTCAGTCTTAGAAAGCAGGTTCTCCCCCCCCCCAACAACTTGAGCTGAACAATGCAATTCCTTGTGTTACAAGGCAAGGTGATATGAACCGTTTAAATCCGAGAATTATGGAATATCCCATGTTTACACAATTGAGTACGTTTGTGGTGGCAGATGTTTAGTGTGCCGTTCAGCTGCTCTCTGGGTGTCCTGATAATACTTGTTCTTCCCTGAGACATTGGAGACTACACTCAGTCTTTCACGTTCCAATGATCATATTGTTGCAAGCGTTCAGTGGGACGAGATATGTCTTTTAAACACCAGCTACTTATAGCAGCATAATTGCATTAACACTGTCCTTTGTTTCCTTTTGTGCTCGTACATGCAGTTGTTGTTAATCATTGCAACCGAATTAGTTTTCAGAAGCAACAGTGGACTTCCGCTGCACAGCCTCCAAGCCTGGCTCCGCAAGTCTCTGCTTGGTAAATATAAACCTTATGTTCTGCCCACAATCAATCAAACTGTAAATTCTAGACAAAAATAATCAATGTGTGTGGCAAGTGTGTGGATGGAAATGTGGCAGCTCTGAATGAACATGCCTCATTCATCGTCGACTAAATGCTAGCTGACGAGGTTGACCTCAGCTGGTGCCAGTCAATCCCCCTTTGACTGAAGTTTTGCACTGTTTTCTTTGTCGCCCACCAAAAACTTCTGTGTTTAGGATACAAACTGAAGGCAGAGCTAAATGCAATGTGACTCATGCACCTTGAAACAATAGTAAGGTTTCCCTGAGGCTCAGGCATGCTCCAACATACCACCAAGGCTTGTAAAAGGTCATATGGTTTGCAATTACTAACATTGCTTAAGCATAAAACACTGTGTTTCTGTGGGGATTTTGTTTTATTCTGTCAAGATGTTATTTCAATATTTAATAAAGCTAATCAAATTGCTATCAGCCTGTCTCAGTCAGTAGCACTCTCACCTCCAAGTCAGAAGGTTGTAGGTTCAAGTCCCACTTCGGGACATCGAACTCACTGTCCTTCGGTTGAGATGTTAAACCAAGATCTTGTTTGCCTGTACAGGCGGACATTAAAGATCCCACTGTAACATTGGTCATTCACTTCCCTGGCTGTTTGTGGGACGTTGCCGTGCGCATGTAAGGATTATTATTTAATGAAAGTTCTGAATGACCAGGATGCACTTTCACCTGAAACAGTAACACAATCTCATAGCACTCAATCATCCTATTTCACAACTGCCTCTGTCTGGTCAGGTGGATCTAGCTTTACAACTGTAAATGGAACCCACTGTAATCTCAATCAACAACAACAACAACAACAACAAGATTCCATTTATTGAGCGCCTTTCACGTCGGGAGGACGTCCCAAGACGCTGTATAGTTGGGTCGGGACCCGAGCAGTGGGGAAATGGTCAGGGTGAGGGGAGGGAAGGGAGGGAGCGAGGAGGGGGTAGAGAGTCGAGAGGGGCGCTAAAGACTGAAGGTCAAAGAGAAAGGTCTTGAGACCGGCCTTGAAGGAGGAAAGGGAGGAGGCGGCGAAGGCACTGGGGGATAGAGTTCCAGAGCCTCGGGGCTGAGAGGCTGAAGGCCCGGCCACCGATGGTAGGGCGGTTGGGGCGGGGGTGTAGAGCAGACCGGAGCCAGAGGAACGGAGGGTACGGGCGGGTAGGTAGGGCGATAGTAGGTCGGAGAGGTAGGAGGGAGCGAGGCCGTGAATGGCCTTGTAGGTGAGGATGAGGATCTTGAATTCGATCCTCTGGGGGATGGGGAGCCAGTGGAGGCGAGCGAGGGTGGGAGTGATGTGGTCGCGGTGTCTGGTGAGGGACAGTACACGAGCTGCAGAGTTCTGAATGACCTGCAGTGTGGAGGGAGGTGGCGGGAAGGCCGCGAGGAGAGAGTTCCCATAGTCCAGCCTTGAGGTGATAAAGGCGTGGACCAGGGTTTCAGCAGCGTGAGGGGTGAGGTAGTGCCGTAGTCTGGCGACATTCCGGAGGTGATGGAAGGCGGTGCCAGTTGTGGTGCGGATATGGGGGAGAAAGGACAGCTCAGGGTCGAACAGAACCCCGAGGTTCCTGATTGGCTTTGAGAGGTGGAGAGTGCAGCCTTGGATGCTGATGCTGTCAGCGCCTGAGGTGCGGAGGCGCTGACGTGAGCCAATCAGGAGGGCCTCAGTTTTGCGTACGTTGAGCTGGAGAAAGTTATCTCTCGTCCAGGACTCGATGTCGGACAGACAGCTGTCAGGACATCGGTGGTCGTGGAGTTGAGGGTAGAGGAGGAAAGGTAGAGTTGGGTGTCATCCGCATACATGTGGAAGTTAACCCCATGTCTGCGGATGATGTCACCGAGGGGGAGCATATAGAGGGTGAAGAGGAGGGGACCGAGGACAGAGCCCTGAGGGACACAGCACGAGACAGTGCGGGGACCGGAGGAAAAACCATTTGAGGAGACAAAGTGAAGACGGTGGGAGAGGTATGACCTAAACCACTCAAGGACAGGGCCTTGAAGGTTTAGGTGGGAGGACAAGCGGTGGAGGAGGATAGCGTGGTCGACCGTATCGAATGCTGCCGATAGGTCGAGGAGGACGAGGAGGCAGAGGGAGCCCTGGTCACAGATGGTCAGGATGTCATTGGTGACCTTGACCAGGGCAGTTTCTGTGCTATGGGCAGCACGGAAACCCGATTGAAGGGGTTCGAATGGTGAATGGTTGGAGAGGAAAGAGCGCAGCTGGGAGGCGACAACTCGTTCCAGGACCTTGGATAGGAAGGGGAGGTTGGAGATGGGCCGGTAGCTTGATAGCTGCGACGCATCAAGGGAGGGTTTTTTTAAGGTGGGAGTGATGGTGGCAGTTTTTAAGGGAATGGGAACAGAGCCAGAGGAGAGGGACAGGTTGACGATGTCTGTGATATGTGGGGCAAGGAGGTGGAGCTGGGAGATAAGGAGTGGAGTGGGGATGGGGTCAAGGGAGCAGGTGGTGGTTTCAGGGATAGGATGAGTTTGGTGACAGAGGATGGGGAAACGGGTACGAAGGTGTGTAGGGGAGGATGGGTAGGAGTCGGAGTGTGGGAGGGAAGGGGTGGGTGGTGGGTGGATGTTGGAGGGGAAGTGACCGCGGAGCGGATTCCCTTGATTTTGGATTCAAGGAAATCCAGCATCTCCTCGCAGTGAAGGTTGGAGGAGATGACCTGCGCGGGGTGGCGGGGGGGACGGAGGAGTTGGGATGTGGTAGAGAACAGTAGCCTGGGGTTGTCCTTCGCCTCCAGGATTATCCTGGAGTAGAAGGACGATTTGGCCGAGGCTAGAGTGGAGCGGTAGATTTTGAGGAGGTCCAGCCAGATTTGTCGGTGGACCGTTAGGCCAGATTTGACCCAGGTGCGTTCAGCGGCCCGCACCTGGCTCTTCAGTGAGCGGAGGTGGGTGGTGAACCAGGGGGAGGAGCGAGAGTAGGAGACAGTACGGGAGGTGATAGGGGCAAGAGTGTCAAGTGTGGAGGAGAGGGTGTTGTGGAGGAGGGTGAGAGCAGAAGAGGGGTCGGTGAGGGTTGAAGGCCAGAGGGAGAGGAGTTCAGAGGACTCCAAGGCAGCGGTTAGGGATTGAGGGGGTAACTTCTTCCAGGGGCGGTAGAAGATGGTGGTGGGTCTGGTGGAGGTGGGGAGGGGTGTGGAGGTGGTGAAGGAGATGAAGTGGTGGTCGGAGATGGCCTTATTGGTGATGGTGACATCCGAGACACTGAGGCCCCGGGTGATCACTGCGGTGAAGCTGCAAATTAAACGCTTGACATGACACCCCTTGCTGTCTGTTCTGACAGATACAACCTAGATTGGAAATATGCTGACTGAGCCTTTCTGTGTGCATGAAGAGTCATGCTTCCCTGATAGAGATCACTTCTTTACATTATCCCTCAGGTACTTGAAGTTCATGTCCAGTTACCCAAGGTTGATGTCCCCCTCCCACCAGGAAAACACAAATGTGCATCCTTGGCACTCTATTTAAAGCTATTGATTTCAACTGCGATAATAATCCTTGCATTTGAGAAGGCTGATTGCAATAAAACAAGTTTAACCTTTATGAAAGATTGCAATGGTAGCACGTGCACTTTTAAAACAGCCACAGAAGCTTCTCAAATGGTCTCCATTTTAAGGACACCTCTACAGTGTTGGACCAACATCCAAGTTAGAATCTGTGAATTGACAGATCAGTTAACAGAGGTATTGCTACTTTAATATGCTACTTTGTGGAGTCCTGTAGCTCAGTGGTTAGAGCACTCGCTTTGCAAGCGAGAGACCTGGGTTCGATTCCAGGCAGAGGGCGAAACCTCGGGCAAGTTTCCTTACTCTACACAGAGCCTAATAATAATCCCTCCAAAACCAAAAACAATAATAAATTGGTCATTTTCAATCTACGACTGTTTGTGGGACATTGCTGTGCGCAATTGGCTGCCGCGTTCGCCCACAAATATACAGTCAATTCACTTTACAGTGTGTTCTGTGAAGCGCTTTGGGACGTCCTCCGACGTGAAAAGCGCTTTATCAAATGCAAGGATTATTATTATTATTATTACCCTACGTGAAGGGCGCTATATAATTGCAAGTTGTTGTTGCTTTACTTGCTAAACCTCGCCTTTGTTACGACTCATACTTTTTAAGATATTTTTACAGACGGAAACTTTTAACCGAAATTCTGCCCACAGTAATATTTACCATCGACAGTCAATCAATAGTTAATGTTGATGTTTTCTGCCCAATAGGGTGAATCCCCATACCCTCTCCTACTTTACCCCCAATATCTAACAACCTGTGCGCTTGTAAAGGTGAGCGACGCCAGGCAAATCAGCAGAGATTTAACAAATTACATTTGTATAGCGCCTTTCACGTCAAGAGGACGTCCCAAGGCACTAGACAGTCAACGATTTGGACCCGAGCTGGTGGTTGGGATCAGGAGAGATGGAGGGCAGGAAGGTTAGGGATTGGAGAGTGGCCGAAGGCACGGAAGAAGATGAGATTCGAACAGATCCCTATGTGTTGGGTGACGACTCTGCACATTTTGAGTTTAATGGTGTACAAATGTGGCAGGTGCAAACCCAATCTGGCTCCCCTCACAATGGGCGATTATTTAATGCTGACGCAATCTGCTCTTGAAAGGCATTGGAAAACAAACAACCGACTGGAAAGTTTTATGAACATTCAGAACACAGGAGGCATGAGTTAAACTTCCCACCCAAACACCAATCGCTACGTTGCTGGAAGCAACATAAATGGGGCCATCGAACACAGTTCATGAGTCTCATAAACAACACTGTACGGAGAGGCTGAGCCGAACCATTCGATTCTCTAACCTTCCAACTTGAAAGTACTTCTTGATTTTCATCTTCAGGATTAGCCCCAACGTGTTTCTAATGCTGGTAGTTTTACCTGCAAGCAAAGAGCAGCCAAAAATAACATGGCCACTTGGAGCCTGGCTGCACAAAGTCTTCCTGTGCATGTTTCTTTGCAAAGCTCCCCAAGAAGCTTTCCGAGATTAAGGGCACTACGTAAATCTGAGTTGTGGTGGTGTTGTTGGTTTCCATTTACCTCATTGATATTGCATCCTCCTCGAGTGATTTGGCACATTTCGCATTAAATACTGGACAGGATTAGGTTACTGACCTGCAACGACCAGGGAGAAATTTACTGGTAACACAAGGACTTTAGGATTTCTTGTAAATGTGGACAAATAAAATGGGCTGATTGGCCTCCTTCTTACTGTGTTGAAGTGTATATTCAAGATGGAAATAAAGCAGAGTTCAGCTGTAGCTGAATTCTTCTTAAAATCTGTACGGATGGGCTTAAGAGATGCCCATAGTGTTGACTTGACCGCTCTTGAATGTAGCTCTGAATTCCTCCTGATTGATTATTGTAAAATAGGTTTAATTTATAATTTAGACGCAGGATTATCAATCACACCACATTCCCGAGAAACCTTAGTCCTTGTGTTATCAGTAGATTTCTTCAGATAAAAGCTGGTTTTTTTTCAGTTGATAATTCGGTATAGGGTCCGCATCACACACAAAACACCTGAGGTTCCCCGAATCCCCAGACTAATGAAATTGCAAGATTAGTTCAGCCAGAAGGACAATGTGAATAACACTGATTATGCAAACAGTCCCATCTGTGAGCCGGTGACTCACAATTAATCAGTTTCAAGATTTGCATTCACTCTGTGAGAACGGACTCGGTAATATGATTCAACTAATGGATGCTGTATTTTTTTTTCTCTCTCTACAGGAGAGATTCTCACAATACCGCATTTGAGACTGGAAGACATATAACTCAAAAACAGCTATAAAAAAAAACACTCAATCTGTCAATACTTAACTGTGTCAGTGTGTAACAGCTGCAAAACCAACATAGCACATTCAGCTATTATATGGGGCACATGTACAATCGGAAAATGATACAAACTTGACTCATAAGTGCATACGAAGACAGGGTACAATAAAAAGGTTATTCAGGCCTTAAAGCTTGTTCCATCTACAGATCACGTATGAGCTCTACCCACATATTCATGTTGGCCAAGTTTCCTTACTCCACATGCCTCTGTTTACCTAGCAGTAAGTAGGAATGTTGGAGTGGTAGGTAAACATATATGCACATTTTGAGTTCAATGGTGTACAAAGTGGCAGGTGCAAACCCATTCTAGCTCCGCTCACGGTGGGTGATTGGGGGATCGCTATTCCAGGGGTAATGATTCCTTCAAAAAACAAAATAAATAATGATTTGGTCACTCCAACCCACAGCTGTTTGTGGGACGCTGCTGTGCACAATTGGCTGCTGTGTTTCACCCACGAAATACACAATCAATTCACTTTACAGTGTATTCTGTGAAGAGTTTTGAGACATCTCGAAGACGCGATAAGGCACTATATCAAATGGAAGAATTATTATTACAGAATACAATACAAAATTACATTTATAAAGCGCCTTTCATGTCGGTAGGATGTCCCAAGTTGCTGAACAGTCAGGGTCAGGGTTTAGTGGTAGGGGGGTGGTTGGGATCAGGGAGTGTGGAGGGTGGCCTTGGCACGGTTGAAGAGGAGGGTCTTGAGGTGTGCCTTGAAGGAGCAAAGGGAGGGAGCGAGGCGAAGGGAATGTGGGATTGAGTTCTAAAGGGTGGGGGCAGAGAGGCTGAAAGCCCGACCGCTGGTGGTGGGATGGGCCGGGCGGGGGACGTGGAGCAGGCCGGAGCATGCTGAGCAGAGGGAGCGGACAGGTTGATAACAGGTTAACAGGTTGGAGTGGTAGGAGAGGGCAAGGCCATGGAGGTGAGGCCGAGAATTTTGAACTCAATCCTCTGAGGGATGGGGAGCCAGTGGAGCCGGGCGAGGGTGGGGATGATGAGGTCACAGAGCCTAGTGTGGGAGGACACGAGTTATAATAATAATAATCCTTGCATTTGATATAGTGCTTTTCACGTCGGGAGGACGTCCCAAAGTGCTTCACAGAACACACTGTAAAGTGAATTGACTGTATATTTGTGGGCGAACGCGGCAGCCAATTTGCACAGCAATGTCCCACAAACAGTCGTAGATTGAAAATGACCAATTTATTATTGTTTTTGGTTTTTGGATGGATTATTATTAGGCTCTGTGTGGAGTAAGGAAACTTGCCCAAGGTTTCGCCCTCTGCCTGGGATTGAACTCGGGTGTCTCACTTGCAAAGCGAGTGCTCTAACCACTGAGCTACAGGACTCCAAGGAGTTGCAGGGTTCTGGATGATCTACAGATTGTGGAGGGAAGAGTTGGGAAGGCCGACAAGTATTGTTGAAGCATAATGTAACAATACACACATCAAAGTTTTTAGCTCGTTGAAATAAAAAGCGTATCCAATGCGTATGTGGCAGGAGAGTGATCATTCTGAGTGTGAATTCCCCTTCTCCTGTATATTACCTCCAATAATAATGACAATAACAGTCCTTAATTTGATGTAGCACCTTCCACCTTGTGAGAATGTCTCAAAGCACTTCGTGGGATATACTGTAAAATAGAGTGACTGTGTAATTTGTAGGGCCCACATAAAGACCTGCACCTGTGGAATTACTTCTGCTGATTTTCTTTTTGTGCTCGATTCACCAGCCACTTGCCTTTGTTTACAAGTGCAACCTGGGTGTCTGTTACACCAGCCTCCGAGACACTACCCCATGTGAATATAAATGCATTATTATCATGCAAGTGGTGGTTGTTGTAAACATCCATCCGAACAGGCAGAGAGGACCTCAGTTTAACTTCTCATCCGAAGGACAGCACCTCTAACAATTTCAGCTTTCTTTCAGCACTATATTGGAGCATCAGCAGAGTAGGATATCATCGCTATGTTGCTATCCAGGAACATTTTAGGGTATATTATTAGCATTGGGTGTAATGGACGGTAACAATGAGAAATTTGATTTGCGATACTGTTTATCTCGACAGATTTCTTGGTACGAAATGCCCGATTATTGAATTTCTAAAGACCTTCCTGTGCAATTTGGACCACATTAATGTGGACTCGTGTTAAAATATTGCCTGCAATAAAATAGGCTTGCAATTATAAATGAGCAGGGATGTAACATGTATTTTCAATTATTTGTGCTAACCAGATTTCGGTACATCTTGAACTGGTTTCCTCTGGTCAGCTCTATGTCTCCACAATGTGGACGAAAGGTACAATTGCAGCAGTGCTCTGTGTATTTAGGTCACTTTCCTTCCCTTTCCATTCGCTCTTCATTTCGCAGAACAGGAGCTTTCTGTCATCCAAGAAGGTTTTAGTCAAAGCCTTAAAGCGATCGTGTGAAACCGTACGGAAGTCACTCAATTGCCGGAGACGTTCAAGGGAATTGGTTTGGCGTGGCTGTATTCAAAACAAAACAAAAATGTAAAAGATTGGTCACTCAATCCACGTCTGTTTGTGGGACGCTGCTGTGCGCTATTGGCTGCTGCGTTTCGCCCACAAAATATACACTCAATTAACTTTACAGTGTATTCTGTGAAGCGCTTTGAGACGTCTCATAGCTGTATGAAAATGCAAGGACTATTATTATCTGAACAATTTTTTTGGCGGTGGGAGGAATCTTGTTTTGTGTGACAATGTCCAGTGCAGTTCACTTCGACAGTACGGCTTCTAGGGCTGACTGCCATAAATTCAGCTTCTTAGAATGCGCTGTGAATCCCACTCGATGTGAACTTGACGACATTTCTGTGCCTTTGATCTGCCATAAAAGATTCTTTTGCCAGCCCAGTAGAAACAGGCGGGTGGAAATGTTACTCTACATTGAGCAGAATGGTGTAAGAACGTCCAAGATCGTGACTTTCAACTCATCGTGTCCGCCTTTCCACAGCTGTCCAATGCCCTACCTTGTCATGGCCTTCACACCGCCTACTCAATCTCCTGAGGAAACGTGTACAGATTCTCCATATGTCCTAAAGGAAAAAAAGGATATTCATCCACCCGGCTATCCATCCCCACATTTCCGTGTGTCCCTGCTTCCTTAGACAATCTTTATCCTCCTCTCTTATTGAACAGTCCTTTAAAGTAATTCCCATTTAGTGTTTGTTTCAATACCTGTTCATATCCTAACTGTGCTTCCCTTTAGATCCTTTATAATTATTGGGGGGTTGATTTGTGGTTTGGTCTAACAGTCATATGAAAAATTTGCAGGTTGTGTTAACTGTACATCAGCTGTTAAACAACCTTCAAACTAAGCCTTCGTTGCCTGAACCCTTTCATTAGGATGTAGCCCTGTATTTCATTCCCCAGGTAGCTATTATTACACAGTTCTGGCAATGGTATGACATTGCCAGCACCTGCTTTGTATTACAGCGGTAATTCATTATAGATGATCCTTTCAGAGTAACAATGGAGCCAGCATCAGAAACAGGCCTCCGCACTTGTTATCTGTTTTGGAGAACATAGAAACTCTGTTTAAAGTATAAATCAATTTGAGGCTGCAGAAGGCGTCCTTCGGCTTTAACATCGATGCTCTTTCTGACGGCAGCTTTGGAGGACAATAATTGTGCTGAAATGAGGCATCTATAACGATTCACCCGTAAAATCCGTTTCACATTCTCGGCTCCGCAAAATGCAAATGGGGGAATCTATCACCTGGTTTCCTTTTCGTAATTGGAGGAATAATTTGCAAGCAGGAGTCTCTACAGGTGCCATCAGTGTCACCCTGGAATCGGATTGCAGACGACACATTTCCGTGTAGGTAAGAGATTTGGGCAGTTTTTTTATACCGTGTTCCATAAATCCAACAAGTGGCCCAATTCAATCCGATTAGCTTGCAGACCTCCCTCGTTAAAGCAACTTTTTTAAAGAGCCCCCTGCGAATAATGGCAAATAGAGTGTGATGTCCCACTAGTGGACCAATGGCATGTGTGCGTTGGATGTTGTAGCTCCATTTTGGGACGTGGGCCAGTCAGGGCTGTGAACATCTTAGATGTTGTCAAGAGGAGAATGCGTTGTATTCTGTTACAGTTCACCACTGCAAATCCGCAGACCGATTTGCAGTCAAAGCAGCACAGTAACCTGATCATAACCCCCACCCCCACCTGCTGTGATCTACGATTAATAAAGCATGTAAACTGGCCCAGCAACAGTTAATGCATCCTTCACAATGTTGCACTGTGGGTTGAGAGTATTTAATGGCAGAAGTATTTAGCACAACAACAGAAAATCATCGAATGCATTTGCAAATGCACTGCTGCTTATTATCAAACAGAACTGACCTTTAAGCAGCCTATGATTGACGTGATTGCTAATCCAAACAAATTACTAACTCACATGATGGTTGGTTTCAGACAGTGTGGGTTGGAGGCAGTGGAGTGCACTGCTGTTTGGTGAACAGAATCTGAAACTTACAAGGAAATTCACGGCCTCGCTCCCTTCTATCTCTCCGACCTACTATCCCCCTACCCACCTGCCCGTACCCTCCGTTCCTCTGGCTCCGGTCTGCTCCACATCGCCCGCCCCAAACGCCCGACCATCGGTGGCCTTCAGCTCTCAGCCCGAGGCTCTGGAACTCCATCCCCCAGTGCCTTCGCCGCTTCCTCCCTTTCCTCCTTCAAGGCCGGTCTCAAGACCTTTCTCTTTGACCGTCAGCCTTCAGCTCCGCTCTCGACTCTCTTCCCCCTCCTCGCTCCCTCCCTTCCCTCCCCTCACCCTGACCATTTCCCCCTAATGCTCGGGTCCTGACCCAACTGTCCAGTGCCTTGGGTTGTCCTCCCGAAGTGAAAGGCGCTGTATAAATGAAATGTTGTTGTTGTTGAAAGCTGAAACCACGACTCAATGTTGGAGACCTTTTTGTCTCAAAATCCATAACGATTCTCAGATGAAAAATGCCCAAGTAACTATTCTGTTTAATTCAACAAGTCAGCGTTGTTTAATTCACTAACAGGATGTACCGTCTCCTGCTTAGACTCAGCTTTACACTCCGAGTTAATGGTTGCATAAAACATCTGTTGCATAAAGCCTAAGCTTTATTTTCATACTCTAAATATTTACTTGACTGATGCCTTTATATTTTATATAGGAAATAGAGGGGGTAAAAAAGCTCTTTGATAGAAACTCAAAACTCAAAAACGTACAGGTTCGCCGTTTCACTGTTATTTTGTGTGATGCAATTACTACATTACACAGGAAAAGAGGGAGTGCCTTAAATTAATCCAACGGAGAAGCTTACTGTGGCTCAGAAACACTGCTGCCATAATTCTTAACTTAAAGGCTTGTCTCGGTTGCTTTAAAACACTCTTGGGAATTTCCCTTGACCTTTTTTATTCCTATATTGGGAGCAGCAGGATATTGAATTGAACTTAACTTATCATTCTTACAAGCCCTTGCCTTCAGACAACACGTGCGACGAAAAAAAATCTGACAAAAGTTGGTGGCTGCTCTGCGTCTGTGACCTTTTTCTAAGGTGTCAGGCACTTTGTCAAGAAGGAGCTCTCCTCGCCCGAGTTAAGTACCACCTTAGTATATTTTGGTCGCAATTTCTCATGGAGTGTAAGTGTGTCAGAAGGTATTCCCATCTGGTCTGACTGGCATCAACCAGCCTCCCGTTTGTGATTTTAAATGATTTTTCTAATAGCCACATAAAAGTAACATTTCGTCTCCAAATGAGTTGCCTTCCGCTGATCTATGTACGCCATGCTAAAAATTCAGCTCTCCTCTATGAGTATCCTTCTGGCTGATTTTCTTGTTGCTTGTTTGCAGACAAACGAATATAGAACCAATCCCCTCTTTTGTCTAAAAAAAGATAATATTTGCCATGAAAGGTAGAACCAGAGGACACAGCCTGCGATTGAAGGGGGGGGGGGAACAAATCTGTGCAAACACTACTTTGATGAGCAAGCAGTAAACATATGGAATAGGCTCCCGAGGGAGACAGATGGTGGAAGCAGAAAATGTTGTTTGTTTCAAGAACAAATTAGATAGATTTCTGTTCGGAAATAATATCTCGGGGATGCAGTATATAGTTTGGGACGCGACATGTCAAGCGACTGCCAGGATGGTGGAAGGCGAACAGGATGGACTATGGTCTTCTTTGACCTGAACTCCACTAAACTATGGCTTCACTGGCCATACTTAGTCAATTGCAACAGACTTTCCCAAACGTACGTACGGACGGTTGTTCCACAGATGCAAGTTGAAAACTCCCAAGCTTCCACATAAAATCTCCCGCTGTGCAGCCACTAGCATTCCGACTGCGGCCGGATTTCGTTCGGCAATGTTATCGGGTCTCCGATAATCTCGTGAAATAAACACAGTCAGTAAGATTTCTCAACAAGCTCGCAGGAGCTTGCTACGGGATCTCAGAGGCAAAAGTAGGAGAGGCAATGACTGAGCCGGTTCAGGTTCAGATTCATTCGAATAATGAACCGCGTCGAGGCTCTCATTGTCTGAAATGTTGTGGATTGTTTTGACAGTTGCAAAGTTAATGCTTCTGCAAGGAACAAACGACAAATCTCTATTGAAGTCGCAAGGGTTAGGCCGTTGATTTTCCTTCTTCGGAACCTTTCTTGCGCTCTTTATTCCAGCCGTACGCGTGCCTCGAGTGATGTTTGCACACGACCTCCCTTTCCGTCTCTAAGCAGCAGTAATCAGTGGCGCTTTGTATCAAAGTTACCGTTTCACACCTTCACAGGCAACAGCACAAGCCACAGGAGCTAAAAGGCTGCTGCTGGGTTCCACTGGCGGTCATGCTCTCTGGCCAAATAACCACAGGCCAGGAATGTGGTTTCCCAACCCTTCGGTTGTCCAGACCTTCTCTGGAGTGGCCACTTGTTTCCACGTGGGTGTCTGCGCCAAAGTAAATCGAGCGGAGTCCAAGGCCAGAGCACCTTGAGAACGGGATCGATTTGAGCCAGCTCTTAAGTAATCCACGAGCTGAGAGCAGGGTTATTGCTTCCGTACAGGGTTTAGATACAAGACCAGCTCTGTTCCACCTCCACCGCTGTGCCAAACACTGTTCCACTTAAACTATTGCATCAACAAGCCAGCCAGCCTATCCACTCGGTACGGCTGAAATATAAACAGGACCAAGAGAGCCCAGTGCCATTTGGTGACAGGGGCTTCTGTGGTACCAAGAGGAAACTGATCAGAAAGACTGGAGAGGTGCGATAGGTAAACATGCCCTCTGAAAGTACAGCGCACATTTCATCTGTGTGGCTTCGGTGTTTTCCTGCTCCTGTTAGAATTTTTTTTAATTGAAGAATTTTATTTTCAAAGTTAGCTTTCATTTCAACCGTTTGCAGCAGTCAACAGGATGAAAGGTAGAACGCGCGGCGGATTTAGCCATGGTTTGGGTGGCTTTTCATGAATGAACTGAGTAAAGCTGATGTTATCAGGCAGAGCGGCTAACTACGTACTCTAGCCCTAGGCTTCAATCAGCTTTTTGCAGTTCACTTTGGCTCCAGCTGTGATATGTTCGTGCTCAGCTCACTCATTGGGTCACAGAGCGGAAACAGATACCATTAGTTCAAGGTTCGAATCGGCATAAAATACAGAAGTAATTACTTGTCAGCTTTTTATCGAACCACCCTTCCTTTAAGTGCTGACAAGGATTTACTTCTCTGCCCCTCTCTTTTTTTTAATACCACAATAAGCCTTGAACTAACCGAACGGCCTGAATACCGCCACCACATTATCCTGTGGGCGAGTTGATAACTAACACATCACAGCTGGAGCTATGTCAAACCCATATTGAACTCTAATGTGTTAATCCAAAGACAGTTCACAACTTATTAGTAACACAGCAGCCAAAAAGCCGCACCACCTTTTATTGTGGGTTCTGACAAATTGCGTTCATTTTTATCTACCTTGCACTCTGAGCACTATTCCATCCGTATCGATTTTGGGTCTGAATGTTACAATGGGTCCTGTTTTGCTGCATTAAAGGCACATGACACGCGTTTCTGTTTTCATGTACTTCACAAAAAAATATTAAAAAAAGAGCCTGTGTTTTTTTAATGACTGAAAATTTCTTTCATCCTCTATGCCTTTTGGCATCCAAGCATAATGCTTAGCATTACTGGCGGAAAGTCATGCTAAATTATTCTGCTTCAAGCACTAACAATGTGAAGTACAAATTACATTTTTATTTAATTATTGAATAGGCTTGGGGATTGTACAAATAATTGTTCTAATCTTCTATCTCTTTGTCTGCAGTCTTTTCCCCTCTAATTCTACATTATTTATATAGATTTACTGTCTGTGAAACTTTCTATGGCTGTCTCTTTTTCATAAATAAGAAATTTATATCAAGTAAAGGTTGCCCTTTGTTGCAAACTTGTAAGATATTTGCCTCGGAATATACAGTCACTACACTTTACAGTAAATCCTGTGAAGCATTTTGAGACTCTTCCCTATGTGAAATGTATTATATAAATGCCTGGATTATTGTTATCATAAACAAAATGTCAGCATTTTCACACTCCAGGTTGGCTCAGTGGTAGTACTTTCGCCTCTGAGTCAGAAGGTTGTGGATTCAAGCCCCATGTCGGGATTTGAAATCACATAGTCTAAGCTGACACTCCAATGCAGTGTTGGGATCTTTAACATCTTTAATGGATGATCCAAAGTATCTTTAATGTCTGATCCAAAGGACAGAGCTTCTGACGTTGCATTGTCAGAGGCCCTGTCCTTCGGATCAGACATTAAACCAAGGTCCCATCTACCTGTTCAGGTGGATGTTAAAGATCCCATGACACTATTCAAAAAGAGAAGGGAGTTTCTCTCTCTCCCAGTGTACTGGCTGAAATCCTCCAAATAAAATTGCTCACTCACTCCATGGCTGTTTGTGGGACATTGCTGTGTGCAACTGACTGCCACGTTTCACCCACAAAAATACACAGTTAAACCACTTTACAGTATATCCTGTGAAGCGCTATGAAGAGATATCTAGACGATTTAATAAGACGCTATACCAAATGCAAGGATTATTAGTAGTAGTATATCAGTAGATGTTTTGATGGAACATTGTCACCACATTAAAAATAATAAAGCTAATAATTATTCTTTCATTTGGTGTAGCCCCTTTCACAGCATGAGGTTATCTCAAAGAACTTCACAGGAGTTACTGCAAATATAGTGATTGTATTTTTTGTAGGCAGATGAAAAATACTATGAATATTTTGAATAACTATAAAAAATCCATTTGGAAATCAAAGAGTAGCTAGAGTCACATTGATTGTGATTTCATTTAGTTTTATGGCTATCGTTAAAGTAACACTTTCCCTTTCTTCTTCCTTTAATGTAAAGAATCTGCCCTTGAAATGCTTCTTGGTTTGGCAATTAATTTTGCCTGAATCTTAGATATTAATTAACAAAAGGCAACATTACTCTCGAATCACATCCCAATTGAAGGATTCATCTCAGTTGAAGTCCCAACAACAACAACAACAACAGGATAGCGACAAACCAATGAGCTTAAATAATAATAATAATCCTTGCATCTGATACAGTGCCTTATCACCCTCCAAGACGTCTCAAAGCACTGAAAAGTGAATTGACTGTATATTTTGTGGGGAAAAAGCGGCAGCCAATTGCACACGACAGCGTCCCGCGAACAGTCGTGAGACAAGCTAAAAGAACAACCGTGAAGATAGAAAAAGAAGATAGGATTTTTGTGAGATGAAGATCACTGGAGAGGAGGGAGATTATCAATGAGTGGAACGGGCTGGATCATGCAGGTGATGCTTCAAAAGATGCTTCAAGCTGTTTCACCTGAGATTGTTATCCACACACATGATGTAAGCACTTACGCCTAATTAAATCTTATCCTATTTTATTTATTACTCCTGCTTGAACTCTGGTTCGGCCACTTATTTGCATCAAAAGTGCAGTGTCTACAAACGAAATACATTAGCAACATTACTTGAGTGTGTTAATGTTAAGGGCTTTTCTGAGAGAGATTCGACTACATTAAAAGGGCTGTGGTGTAGGCTTGCAAATCAGTAATTCAGAGCAGCTGGGAAAGGCCACACATAAAGCACACAGCCCCATCTGCTCTTGTGCGGAGGGAAGAAAATGAGATCAAGGGTGACCATCTAACGCACAAGTGGCCGGCATATGTGTAGTTAACAAACAACCGTTCCATTAAGCTAACATGTTTGGTAAAAAAATATAGAATATATTTTTTAAATGTTTGAAGTTTCGCAATATATCATCCCATTATCCCGTCTACCCCGGCCAAGTTTCTGAATCTCTTGCAGACTCCAGTCCAGAGTAAACTTAATATTGCATCCATACATATCCCTCTACATATTAATATAAAACCAACTCATTGGCTCTGGGTTTCATACCGATGTGAGATAAGTATTCTGACGATGTAAACTCTGCATTTTCCAACTCCAGAGGGAGCCTTTGATCTCTCTACATGTCTTCAGGCAGCAAAGCTGTTCTGACTTCCTTGTTCCACGCTTATGCTATTGGATTTCAATTGGCAATGTTATTACATTACCTTTGGAAATGCAGTCTGACTGCACGAATGGTCTCAGAGCTTCGGTTTGTTTTCCAGAATAACATGTACCATTTGCCAAATCTCGGATAAGAAAATCTATTTGAGTTTTCACTGGCTTCTGTCCTTTCACTGTACTTATGAGGAAAATGTTAAAATTCAAACGGGACTAGTTTTTTTTTGACTCCAGTGGTGCTGAACCTCGTTAGTGTTTTCTTATTGATTGATCGCTGCCTTGTGCATTGTTCTGTGGGATTGGTGAATGAAACCTGTTCAATGGAGAAATAAATAAATTGCATTTTAGAGTGTTATACAAATGTAATGTTGTTTTATCATGTTGACGTGTCTGAAAAGCACTGGACAGTAATTACTCTTAAGTGTAGCAAATGTTTGTGCCAACCAGATCCCACGGGCGTCCAGATGGTGAATGATCAGTTCATCTGGAGGGTTGTTGGCCAGGACACCAGGAAAGTCACCCTTCTCATTTCATGGGATAGCATCATGGGATTCCTTTAACAGGCAGATGGGAACTCCGTTTAATATCTCATCCGAATAAGGAGCGACTCTGACAATGCAATGCTCGACTTTGACTTGAAGACCCAATCTGGGGCTCAAACCTGCAACCTTCTAACCCAGAAACAAGGAGGATATAGCGTGAGCCAAAATGGCTCATATTATTAGTTAAAGTGGGGGGAAGAGTGCATTGTAAGACTCCGTGTAGGAGAGCTCCTTGTCAAAAGAGACAAGTGAACAATATAAGAAACTCACATCTTTGTGCTGGCCTAATGCTTCCTTTCAATTTGTTTCCTCCCAATGTTTACCCATTTGTGCAGAGCTTCCTCCTGCGTTGCCTGTACTTGCTTTATTGCTTTAAGTCAAGGATTATGGATCATTTATTCTTCAAATTCTTCCATCACTCACAAGTAACAATGATTGAACCAAAATACCCGTTTCTATACAAATAATGTCAAAAGCATTAATTTATACTATTGGCTTCCAGCAGTTATAACGTAACATTCAACAATACCCCATTTCCTGTTTGATAGATAGGAGTTCATAAATTATCAACACTCCTTACTTTAAAGTCTGTAAATGTAAGGCATCTGTTCAGCATAACATGAAGTATACAGTGATTTATGAAACTGCTTTGTACCCAATCCATCTTATTTCTTCCTGCAGCATTTTTAAATCTATTTACTGGTTTATTTCTAGCAAGAATTTGTTACTCTTCCTAATGAACTTTATCACTTGCAGTAAGAGGAAAACGAATGTTATTCACGAGAATTAAATCACTTTTTTCTCTTTTTTTAATGTCTCGTTTCCCTTCCCGTGTAATCTGATTTCAGTGAAGACATCAGGGCAGTCCAGAGAAGACACTGCAGTGTTTATCTGATAAGAGCCAAAGCAAGTCGTTTGTACTCTTCCCAGTGCTGGAAACTCTCCACTAAGCCTCATTGCCACAAAAGAGGTGAAAAATGCACTTGCCTCGCAAGTGAGAGGACCCGAGTTGGATTCCTGGACAGGGCAAAATGTTTGGCAGTTTCCCTACTCCACACGCCTCTGTTTACCTAGCAGTAAGTAGGAACTCGGTTGTTAGTCGATTGGCTGATTGCTTCTCTGGGGTAATAATCCCTTCAAAAGTTTTTGTTAATAAAATAAAATAATAAGAATTTGGTCACTCAATCCACGGCTGTTTGTGGGACGCTGCTGTGCGCAATTGTCTGCTGCATTTTCGCCCACAAAATATACAGTCAATTCACGTTAGAGTATATTTTGTGAAGCGCTTTGAGACGTCTCGAAGACGTGATGCGGCGCTATATCAAATGCAAGGATTATTATTATTGGAGGCCAAGGGCAGTGTCTGTCCAGTCAGTGAATGTTAATAAAGGAAGCAACATCAGTGCTAATTAAAGGAACGCATTAGCAGTTTTCCTTAATGGCATTCCTCGTGCTTGCTAACACAAGGAAGTGGTTAAGAAACACCGCATATTGACCCCTATTTAGCTCTAACTTCAACAAGGAGCGAAGAAAAACTGAACCTACGCCCGTAATTGGAAGAAAACCTACATGTTAGCTGGTCACAAAGAGTTATTTGTTGAAGTCATTAAGCCAAGACTGCCTTACCCCTCCTGACTAGAGCGCAGAGTGTAACAGTAGGAGGCAGAAGTGAGAAATCTCGTAGAGCTGGGAGAAACTTTGCTCCGAATTCGCAGCTGTTTTCACTCAAAACTATAGCATGGATTGTGCAAAATGATTGACTCTGACAATAGGTCAGAATGAACTTTCTCAGCTCCTGGTTTCAGTTTAAAGCATGTCAGCATGTCAACTTTTTTTTTTATCTTGAGACCATACTATTGACAAATACTATCCTGAAAAGGAAGCGATTGCCTGCTTCTTGACAGTAAAGATACCAGTGCAACTGAGCCTGGTTTGATTCTACAATCACCACTGTTTTATCGCGTTCCAATATCCCATAGATCACTTATAATATGGATAAGTACTGATTACACCATTGGTGCAGTTCAAAACAATATTTATCGTCAATGGTGTCATTATCATTCAATGTGTGTTTCCTGCCTCTCTTCAAGCTGCAGTCTAATCAATAAGATCAAAAACAATCCTTGCATTTGATACAGTGCCTTATCACATCTTCGAGACATCTCAAAGAGCTTCACAGAATATACTGTAAAGTGAATTGACTGAGTATTTTGTATGTTGTGGATGAAACGCAGCAGCCAATTAATTAACCACCTTATACACTTTTGCCTACATGCTGGTGAATTGGCCGTTACATTGCCTTTAAAGCTGTCTTTTTTTTTAAAAAACAACTTCTGAAATAGGGAGAAGCTATTTGCAATAGTGGGGGAGTCAGTGACTTGAGGACGTAGATATAAAATCGTCACAAGAAGAGTCAAGGAGAAATTCTTCCACAGAGAGAGTTGTTGGAAAGTAGAATGCCCTGCATTCCAAGGTGGTAGAGGCAGAGTCCAGTGTGGTTGTCAATAGAAAAATAAACGGGTACGTGGAAGATAGATGCTTGAAGGGGGATAGGGCAGGGCGGTAGGATTGAATGAATAGCTTGCTCTGAGAGTTGGTGCTGGCTCAGTGGGTCGAATGGCCTTTTTCTGTGCTGTAAATTTCTATGATTTTTTTTTTTGACTTTTCAATTATTTCCTCTGAATGAAATTCTGTTGTTTGAATGTCCACCAGCGCCTTTGCACTATAATAATCCTCGAATTTTGATATCGCGCTTTTCATGTCTTCCAGACGTCTCAAGGCGCTTCACAGAATAGACTGTAAAGTGAATTGACTGTATATTTGTGGGCGAAATGCGGCAGCCAATTGCGCACATCAGCGTCCCACAAATTGTCGTGGATTGAAGTGAACGATTTATTATTGAGTTTTTTTTCTTGAGGGATTATTATCAGGTGAGTGGAGTAAGGAAACTTGCCCAAGGTTTCACCCTGCCGGGAATCGAACCCAGGTCTCTCGCTTGCAAAGCAAGTGCTCTAACTACTGAGCTACAGGACTCCACTAAGACAGCCTTAAAAAGAATGGAGATTGTGGTCTCCAGAGTCTCCTTGGCCATAACTTATTCTATTGGAAATCTGAGCTACTGCTAAGCTCGCGGTTAGTAAATGTAAGGTTTCGTTGAGCCAATTCGAGCTGGAGAAGGTTAAAATTCAAACGACTGATTATTTTGTACAGGCTGCAGTTCTGCGTTCCCTCGTGCCACAAAATGGTATCTAAAAAGCTTCCACAATCATTGAATCAATAGACAGGCTGTCACATGTAGAGTTCCCCTGGGAAACTTTATACATGGATCCACCAAAAAAAAATTACATTAAATAACCTGGAACCCTGGTCAACTAAAAACGATTTTGTGGCTTATGAGTGTAAATCATTCTGATTTAATTAGCGGTAATCCACTTTAAATGATCCATCGGTACATGTGAAAGGATAAACCACTCTGTGTTCGATTGCTGTTTCTCAAGTAATTGTTTCCTCACAGTTTACCTGCACAATTCAAAATACTCAGCTAGAGCTATTGAGAAAACATTTCTTGGTCATTAACTACTTGGGTGGCGTCTCTCTCGCAAATCTAGACTTTCCATACACTTTTAAAAAAAATTGTTGGCCGTCTTTAAATTCAAGTTTTCAGAGAGTGGTATGTACTTATCATATTTCAGATAGAGTGAACCAGTTTTTAACTTGCACCAGACAATTATGTGAAGCCATTGATGGCTTGGCATCTTTTAAAATAATGTTAATCAGAAAGCCCACACACGCTGTCTGCTATTATATTTCTTACCCAATTCAAGCTGAACAGACAGCTAAGGCTAGAGTATTCAGTAGGCAGACAGAGAGAGCCCTTTCTATCCATGGAAAGAACCCTCTAACTTGGTGAATGAGGAGTTACAATATATGAGCAAAACCCAGGGGAGAAATTGATAACAGCTGTAAAACCTGATGCACAAGATGCATCTTCCTGTCTGTCTTTAAGTTATACAACAATAATCCTTGTGTTTGATATAGCGCCTTATCACATCTTCGAGACGTCTCAAAGCACTTCACAGGATACACTGTAAAAGGGTATATCTTGTGGGCGAAACGTGGCAGCCAATTGCGCACAGCAGTGTCCCACAAACAGTCGTGGATTGAGTGATCAAATTATTGTTATCCACGCCTTATTGATATTGAGCAGCGGGCGCTCTACTACAGTACGTTGAACAATCGTTTTGTTTTCTGATGGTGGCAAAGCTTATTGCAAGGCAACGCTTGTGTTCTTATACAGTAGTGCAACCCGCGTGCTATAGTTTACTGCACTTGACTAATTGACTGATTACGTTTTTGCCAAAGGCGTAATTGTATCCTTCAAATACAAGCGGATCCTCATTTAACAATTCCTGGTGGACTTGAGAAAGCTTCTGTGTAGAATTAACCAATTCCTACCTACTGGACGTTTGAATGGAATTTGATTCGTTTAGAATCCAATTAGCTGAGCATTATTTCGAAGGGGCAAAACCCAGAAGATGTGAACCTGATGCTCATATTAGTGGCTTAGCTGGCTGTGGTTTGAGAGCACTGAGGAAACAAATAGATACGAGATAAAACGAGATACGAGGTCAGAGGAACACAAAAACGTACCTGTCTGTGATGTACTAAGTGTTAATTTGAAAGGCTCCTGAAGGAGAAAGAAAGCAAACTTGAGATATAATAATAATAATCCTTGCATTTGATACAGTGCCTTATCACGTCTTCGAGACGTCTCAAATCGCCTCACAGGATTCACTGTAAAGTGAATTGACTGTATATTTTGTGGGCGAAATAGCAGTAGCCAATTGCGCACAGTAGTGTCCCACACACAGTCGTGGATTGAGTGAGCAAATTATTTTTTTTTTATTAATACCCCCAGAAAAGCGATCCGTCAATCGACTAATAACTGGGTTCCTACTTACTGCAAGGCAAACAGAGGCGTGTGGAGTAAGAAAATTTGCCTAAGGTTTCACCCTGCCTGGGAATCGAACCCAGGCCCTCAAGCTTGCGATTCGAGTGCTCTAACCACTACACTACAGGTCTCCACAAATTTCCGTTGTCTATCATTAGTTTGCTCGATGTCAAATAAATCATTAGGCTTTCAGAGATATGGTCACGGTCCATTATCATGACATTACTGGGCTGCAGCCTTAATGTCCCCTTTTCCCTTCTAGACCAAGAAGGTTTTTGACATGGACCAAGTAATAGGCCATGACTGGACAGATACTCACCATTAGATCACTAGGAGCTAATGCATTTAACTCTTGTGGCAAATCAGATTAAGTAAGACATTTGGGCCATCAGAGAGACTTGATTATCTTTCCATCAGTCTGGGCTGGGTTCAAATCTGAGGTCCCATAGGTAAAAGGACAGTGCTTCTAACTCCCAGTGCTAATAGCACAGTCAGCAAAGTACTTGGTAAGATTCTGTTTTATACCTATAAAGGCGGTTGAATTAATAATAATATTAATAATAATCCTTGCATTTGATATAGTGCCTTATCACGTCTTTGAGACGTCTCAAACCGCTTTACTACTGTAAAGTGAATTGAATGTATATATTGAGGGCCAAACACAGAATTGTAAGACTGGTACAATTTCAGTAAGCATTAATTAAATGGCTGAGCTAAGACTCTCATCGCCATCACTGTCAGAAAGACGTCAAATCTACAGTACCCTGGTGCAGTTTGACTGGCACATTTGGGCAATGTATAATTTACTGAATTTTAATCTGAAGCAGTCGTTTATTTAATGAACTCTTATCAGAAACAGCTCATTATTTTTCCTGGCTGGAAGTATTTCTGTTTCTCAGTTCAATCAATTATTTATTAATAGTATTGAACGTTCATTTACATCATTTTATTGGTTCTGTTGGAGATAAATGAATTACTTGGGAACAATCGATTCAATTCTCTGTTTATTGCTGCTGGTAAGTAGAACACCTCCCAGTGTAAAGCAACTGTTAAATTATCCATGAGTTTATTTTTAGCTGCAGTGTGACTGGAAACCTTTGACCAAGTGATGGTGAATGCATGTTGTCTGTCAGGAAATTGCAGTGGGGATATTTTTGGTTAGTAGAGTTAATAGATCTTAACGTTAAAGTATGAGTAACAACAGTTTGCATTTATATAGCGTCCCTCGTGCAGGGTAGCGTCCCAGAGCACAACACTGTGCCGGGGGGAGGGGGAGGTGGCCATAGACACGGTCGAATAAGAAGATGGGGAAGGAAGGGGTAAGGCGGAGGGATAGAGGGAGAGTGTTCCAGAGTACCAACGGGTGTTCAATAATACTTAAGAGCTAAGTGTAAGCTCGCAATTTCAGAGGTCTTGAAAAAGAATCGTGAATCATTTAACTGGGATGTTCCAGAGGGCAGTGAAATCAGCGCCTTTCTTAAAACAAAATTGGGAAAATTCCTATGAAGAGCAAAGGTTACACGAGGTTGAAACAAGTACAAGAGAGGATGAGATCAACACCTAGTCAATGCATTTAAATGCCCAATATCATGTTGATTTGATAGCTTCACCGGTTTCTTTCCTTAATTGAATTCTAGCACTTTGTAACTAAAATAGGTGAAGCATTGTTATGTTTTAATCCACTGTCTCAGTATGTTTTATTCCAATCAAACAAATTTATTCCAATCAGACTTCAGTAATCAGGAGAGGCGAGAGAAACTGGGATTATTCTTCTTGGAGCAGAGAAGGTTAAGAGGAGACTTAATAGAAGTTTTCAAAATTATGAGGGTGAACAAGGAGAAATTATTTCCGAGGACACCGATTTAAAATAGTTGTTCAAAGAAATAGAGGGGAGTTGAGGAGAATTTTTTTTCACACAGCGAGTTGTTCAGATCTGGAATGCATTGCCTGAAAGGGCGGTGGAAGCCGATTCGATAGCAGCTTTTAAGAGAGAAGCAGATAATTATTTGGGAGGACAAGTTTGCAGGGCTTTGGGGAGAGAGCGAGGAGTGGGATTGAATTGGATAGTCCTTTTAAAAGAGCCGGCACAGACACGATGGGCCAAATGGCCTCCTTCTGTGCTGTATAATTTTGTGATTCTATGATTCTATGAAATAGACCAAAAGTCCATATTTAAAATTATTGCATCTTATCAAAGGATTGTAAGAACAAAGCAACATTACTATTTGGTGGGTATGCAAGTGATCCAACCCTGGCTTACATTCAGTGATAACTGAGGTAATGGGCTTTCACTACAGATGACGATAAAGGATTTCACGATTAAACTGGTTCAATAATGAAGATTATTATCAAGCCAAAAGTCTTTAATGTTTGTTTACTGACTCGGAATGGAGAGACAAACTGATAAGACGCGCCTTTATGACCGTTTACAAAAGAGTTTTTTTTCGCGTGTAAAACAGAAATGAATTGATACAAAGAGAGGCCATGTTTGTGTAAGTATTCACATGCTGAGAGAATTGCTTGCACTGTGTATTCAGAATTGATCGTTCCTGCTTGTGGGATGTGGGGGGGGGGGGGGGGCGGGGGGGTCTAATTCGTAACATTTTCTTAACATATTTCTTCTTAACATATTTCTTGTTAAGAAACTCGGAATTATCGTATTTCTAAAACATCAAATGTGCGTTCCACAGGGATTAAAAATCCAATGATGCATTCTTCGGCATATATTTGTTAAGGTAATTGATAATTGCCCATTTTACATTAAGAAATCTGTTAGGAATTAACGCAAATTTCACCCAAATGGTTTCTGTTTACATCAAAGAGGCTTTTTTGTTGGGTCTCTATTTACTGGGCAGATATTTGAAAAATACAATAGTCTTAAATTCAGTCTTTTGCAGCATTCAGTAAATTTGGTTGCTGATTTTGCATACCTCTTTTTGGTACTGTAGAAAATTTGGGTCACTCAATCCACGGCTGTTTGTGGGACACTGCTGTGCGCAATTGGCTGCCGCGTTTCGCCCACAAAATATACAGTCAATTCACTTTACAGTGTGTCGTTTGAAGCGCTTTGAGACGTTTCAACAACGTGATAAGGTGCGATATCGAATGCAAGGATTATTATTATTATTATTCTATTTTCTTAGCATTTCAGAGCATCCAGAATTTGACTAATTCTTAAATAAAGTCTTAGTCTTGTAGCCCATTTTGTACAATCAACAATCTGCACCATAATGCAGGGCATTATCTGTGGAACTGTATGACAAGTGTGTTTTTGATTTATTCATTTAAACTTGGCCAGCATGTAATATTCTTGAGAACTTCAAGAAACCAGCTTCAAAGCGAAGATTTGAATTCAACAATTTGCTAAATTCTACACAGTCCTAAATGCTAACAGAGGAAAGCCCCTCTCGATGCTCAGGAATTACAGTCACTACACCTTACATTGAAATCCAGCGAAGCACTTTGAGACATGTCCCAAAGTGAAAGGCGCTATATCAACGCAAGGAGTATTATCAATGTCTCCCCGTGGAACGTGTAACCCACTAAACGAACACATTTTAAACTCAGATACTGTATTGCTTAGCTATAAATTTATATTAGCCTGAACTTTAGAAGCTACACTAAAACTGTGTCATTTCCTCTGATTCAAACTAAACTCATTCCAGTGTCATGATCTAGCAATGCTGACCTATTAAGCATTCGAGGGAAATGCAGTGAGCTGACTAAACCAGTGACAGCACATCGCTACCTGCTTTACTTGCCACTGACTAATCTCGTCTCGCACACATATGGAGCGTGGCTGGCCGTTTTTGTTTTACGCCGCTGCAATAAAGTAATCAAAACAAAAGTGAAACAGGCTGGCAATGGCGATTCTTATCCATTTATTGCCATGCAGATAACCAAGGTCCTTAACCACTACTGAATAAGTGTAAAAGAATTCTGGCTTCCAGTCCTGAGCAATGCATAACCGATTTCCAAGATATGTTGTGGTTGGTTAAGGTCGGACGATGATGCTTGTATCAGGAATTTCATGGACTGACCATCTTGTTTAAATTGACCGTGTTGTATTATTTGCTGCTCTGTCATCCATAATGCAGCCAAATTTGAATTTAATGGGCAGAATGGGAAATGATTCAATACAATATAATCCCATGACTGGATCAGAGAAATGGATGAACCTGTGGCTGCTGTAATGTTCAAAGTATGCGAGCAATCAGTGGCTGTTTGCAAATAAAGCAGGCACCATAACAAAGGCTATTATCCATGGAGCTGAATCACGAGTGTGCTTTATGTTTATTTATTTAACGTTGACCAGCGTGTAATAATCCTGGCCCATACGCTGCTTCAATTGGACAGAGGTCGTGCGGTGAAGTTTTCACCTAACTGTGTTGTCCCAATGACGAGTGATTTTTAAAATCAGCGGTGGCTAAATAATAATAATAATAATCCTTGCATTTGATATAGCGCTTTTCACGTCTAGGTGTCTTGTTCGACCCTCAACTGCCTTTTCTCCCCCACATTCAAGCCATGACCCGCTCTGCCTTCCATCACCTCCGTAACATCGCCCGACTCCGCCACTACCTCACCCCTCAGGCCACTGAAACTCTTGTTCATGCCTTCATCGCCTCCAGGCTCAACTATGCAAACGCTCTGCATGTCGGCCTTCCCAACTCCTTCCTCCACAGCTGCAGATAATCCAGAACTCTGCAGCCCGTGTCCTCTCCCGCATCAAACTCCGTGACCCCATCTCCCCCACTCTCGCCCAACTCCATTGGCTCCCTATCCTTCAGAGGATCCATTTCAAGATCCTGGTCCTCACATACAAAGCCCTCCATGGCCTCACCCCACCCTACCTCTGTGACCTCCTAACCCCCTACCAACCCACCCATTCCCTCCGCTCAGCCGGCTCTGGTCTGCTCCACGTCCCCGACCCCACCCGCCCCACCATTGTCGGGAGAGCCTTCAGCCACTCTGCCCCCAACCTCTGGAATTCCATCCCCCAGTCACTCCGCCTCACCCCCTCCTTAGCCTCCTTCAAGTCCAGCCTCAAAACCCTTCTCTTCGACCATGCCATCGGCCACCCCCCTTCCCCTCTCCTCCCTTCTCCACCCCTGACCTCAGCTCAGGTCTGAAATGCTGTGCACTGTCCAGCAGCTTGGGACGTCCTCCCGACGTGAAAGGCGCCATACAAATGTAATCTTGTTGTTGTTGTTGTCTTCTAAACGTCTCAAAGCGCTTCACAAAATATACTGTAAAGTGAATTGATTGTATATTTTGGGGTGAAACGCGGCAGCCAATTGCACACAGCAGCGTCCCACAAACAGTCGTGGATTGAAGTGACCAATTTATTATTTTTTTTCTTGAGGGATATATTATCAGGCGTGCGGAGTAAGGAAACTTGCCCAAACTTTTGCCCTGCCACGAATCAACCCAGGTCTCTCGCTTGTGAGGTGAGTGCTCTAACCACTGAACATCAGGACTCCACAATCAAGTTGTGACTAAATACTTTGGTCTGAACTTAACTATCTTTTGTTAAAAGGTCAGTCACAGGATCTAATAATAATAATAATAATACTAATAAGATCTAAGATAGGAAATTAGCCAAATTAAGTAAATCCAACTATTGGCTACGAATAGGGGAAATGTAATGGATCACAATCACAAACTAATATTCACCTTACAGCCCGGTAACAATAATAATTTAATAATAATCTTTGCAATTGATAATATCACCTTATCACATCTTCGAAGTGTTTCAAAGCACTTCACAGAATGTACTAAAGTGAATTGACTGTATTTTAGTGGGCAAAACCGGGCAGACAATTGCGCACAGCATTGTCCCACAAGCAGTCACGGATTGATTGACCAGATTTTTATTTTATTGTATTTTTGAAGGGATTATTAGGATTTTAGTTATCGTGTGAGGCGCTTTAAACGTTTCAAGCCTAATGACTATCAAATTTGAAAGCCAGTCCCGGAATCAACTGCACATTATTTTAAATCATCACAGCCTGTGTGGCATGGACTGGGAGATCTGAGTTTGAATCTTAAACTAACACCTGGTATTGATTGCTCCCTTAGATAGTGATTTGCCAAACTTCACTGGGTCATTAGACACAGTTCAGAGTCAAAATAAGATAGGTTGGCAGTGAGAGTGAGGGAAAACTGGCATCAGGTTTATATCTCGTGTAACACTTCTCTGTTGCCTTGACTCAGGGCAGCTTGTGCTCTTGCCTGTCCTCTCTAATAGAGGTCAGTGGTTTGCAGAGCCGAGGAAAACAAAAGAATGAATGTGAAGAAAGGTTGGGGGAAAGAAATGTATCACAGCACAGTTAATATATACAGTGTGACACATCAGAACCACATGATTAATAGTAGTCTCCTGACAATCACAATCATAATTCTATCCAATGAACCACAAACATGGAAATACTCAGCTTCACCATTGACACAAGCAAACTCCTCGCTTCTCAAACCCCCCACCCAGAAATTTGTGGCCTAACATGCGTTATTTCTTAATGGGATTATGTAATGAGGAATCCAAGTCACACACATGTGGGCTGCCCCCGGGGAACCAGAAATTTACTCCTAAAATTTATTTCTATGAGGGTTATAAGCAGTAATCATAAGAGGCGGCTTCAGATAATAATAATAATAATAATAATAATAATAATAATAAAAAAGGATCATTTAAGAAGCATTGAAGCCTATTTTTGCATATTTTTTCAAAGAAAATAAAAATAAAGTTTTATGATGCTACTAAACAATAGATAACTAGTTTTTATGACCATTTTTTTCATTTGACTGCAGACTTGCATTGGAACTCATTCAAGGTTCGTAACACGTATTTGCATTTCAATTAAGTTCGCAAAGGAACTCAATTGTGATATTGGCTCAGAGGGTTCAGCTCAAGTAGGAACCTGGTTGTTAGTCGATTGGCGGATCATTTTTCCAGGGGTAATAATCCCTTCAAAAGCTTTTAAAATAATAATAATTTGGTCACTCTATTTACGACTGTTTGTAGGACACTGCTGTGCACGATTGGCTGCTGTGTTTCGCCCACAAAATATACAGTCAATTCACTTTACCGTATATTCTGTGAAACGCTTTGAGAAAACAGCCGTCAAGGTTAAGATTGAATTCATCAATTTGCTAAGTTAGGAGAGTAAATCCAGAGCTAGATGGAGCTTTGCTCCAGGAATGTGATAGGAGTTACGTGTGTTCTTTTACAGTCAGAGAGGTAAACGCTACACTCAAAGGATTAGAAAGTCAAAGTATTATTTGATTTTTCTATTCCATCTTCTTCTGATTTTCAGGCCTACCGCAAACAAGGTTTGAATAAGAACACTGTAATATCTGGAAGTTTTGACCATGTGCACCAAGGTGCTTCTGATGTATCTGACAAGGGATGATATCGAGCACTCGAGTGAAATAGTGAGAAAGGACGTGAGGAGCAATGAATAGCAAAGCTATAATAATTTAACAATCAGCTCTTTTATGGGCTGTGATCGGATGTTCCACGTTTACTAACTGAGAGTGAAACTGAAGTAGCCATTTGGAAAAAGGTCAGCAACTCTCAACAGATGGTGTGAAAAAAAATCCCGTGAATTGTATTAACATTGAGTGTCCAGTTTGCAATATTTGTTAATGGAAGTGTTGATTGTGGTTTCCGTTTAACACTTTGAGCTGCAATATCCGGAAAACAGTTGAATTGCAATTTCCGAAAAGTGCCAAATTGTAACGCATTTGTACCCGTTTTTTTCTCTCTGGCCTCTGTTCACGCATTGGAGGTTTCAGACATTGCCATCAGCGGTTTTTGACCAGATATTGCAAGCTGACAGCCAAACTGAAATCACAATTAGCACTTCCCAACCTTCTTGCACATGTCTCAAATTTGACACCCGTGAGCCGTAACAAGTGAATCTCTGCACGTAAATGAAGTAGGGCATTTCTGCAGGAGAAACTCAGCCGTGGTACTTGGTAGGGTTCAGACAAACACTCTTTAATGCCATACTCTCTTCTCGGTAAGCTATATAATAATACTTAATCATTCTTGCATTTGAGATCACGCTTTATCACGGCATTGAGACGTCTCAAAGCGCTTCACAGAATATACTGTAAAGTGGATTGACCGTGTATTTTGTGGGCGAAACGCTATATATTGTATATTGTATCTTTATATATTTGAATGATAATAAATATTCTCTTTTCTTATACTCCATTATATGCCATGTGGGGTGACTACATGGCTTATTTGGTGAGCTCTTGCCTTTGAGTGTGTGTGAATGGGTTCAAGCAGCACATTGGGGCCTTGAGCTCATAGTGTGGGTTGGTACTGTAAGAGTGTTGGGGGAGTGCTGCTTTGTCAAACTTGCCTTCGGATAAGGAATTAAACCCAGGGCCTTTCTTCTTGTGCAGGTGGTCTTTAAAGATCCCTTGGCATTATTCGAAGAGCAAACAGGGTTCACCCTGTGTCCTGACAAATACTCCTCCAGATAAAATTGGTTGTATCATTTCATGGCTCTTTATGGGACGTTGGTGTGTGTAAAATGGGTTTCTGCGTTGGCATACAAAATTAAATTCTGCTCTCTACAGCAAATTGTGTGAAGCCCTTTGAGACGTTTCGGCTACAACATAAGGTGCTATATGAAATACAAGATACTATTACATTAGGTGTTTGTCCTGGAACACCTAAGACTGAAAAGAATGAAATGCATCATTTGTACTGAAGCAAACCTGGCCACATTCACAACAGGTATCAAGTGAATCAGAGCAGTTGTATTCATATTTTTCGTCAAAGTGCGAGAACCACTCAGGAAGGCCTCACAAGGTGTATTGTATGCGGGCTATGACTGTCTGCTAACACCGATTTGCAGATGTCAGGTAGATGTCAGTACTGATTACATTGCCAGGACACAAGATACCAGCATCATACTGGCTACCCACTTCACCGCATCAACGCCAGAGTGATACCATCATGGAATCTATCACTATAGAGATAAATTGTCATCCATCCAAAATGCCCAATTCAGGAGCATTTACACTGCCAAGTAATCTCTGAAGTGTCATGCATGGATAGTCTTAACTTGGCAGCATTAAAGTGTAGAGATGCCTGTAAAGTGAAATGAGGGTAACACTGGTTTAATAATAATAATAATTCTTGCGTTTGATATAGCGCCTTATCACGTCATTGAGACGTCTCCAAGCGCTTCACAGAATAGACTGTAAAGTGAATTGACTGTATATTTTGTGGGCGAAACCCGGCAGCCAAATTGTGCACAGCAGTGTCCCACAAACAGTTGTGGATTGAGTGACCCAATTTTTTTTAAGGGATTATTTCCCCTGGAAAGCAATTTGCCAATCGACTAACAACAAGGCTACTTACTGCGTGTGCAGTAAGGAAACTTGCCCAACATTTCTCCCTGCCCGGGAACCAAACCCAGGTCCTCTCGCTTGCGAGGTGAGTGCTCTAACCACTGAGCTACAGGACTCAGTACACAGAGATCCACAACACAGAGTTACTGCAAATTATCAGTATACTTTATCAGTATTGCACACATTTCTCTTTTTTTTTCCTTTCAAGGAGCAAAATTGGACCTTTTGACTGAAGCAAAGGTCAGTCACATCATTTTCCTCTGAATTTCTTTGGGCTTTTTAAAAAAGAAGAAATTAACAACAGGTTAGTACATACAGTATGATGATTCTTGCTACGTAGTCAGATTGTGGGAAGTCTAACGCTGAAATAAGTGTGATTTAATGGGAAAGGAAGTATTATGTATTGTTGTTATGGTTATTTGTGCAGTGTAAATGTAGTCTTAATTTCAGGTGTAGACTTTTGACTTTGCCATCTCAACTGAGACCTGCTTAAAAAGTAATCTGGCATCAACTCTGGGGTGACGGGAGCAGCCTTATTTAAAAGCATATCAGGGCAACTCAAGGTCATGGGATGCATTGCGGCTGCCAATGATAACTATCTACCTGGATAAATCCAATGCCTTGTATCAGTAGACATACAGACAGGTAAGGATCATACATATGAGACTTGACTAAATTGGCGGCAATCACAGTGGAGATACAAGCACAGGCAAGTGTTATTGCATGACACTGTGTGGATTTGCCTGAGCCTGCGCCTTATCACTTCTTCGAGACGTCTCAAAGCCCTTGACAGAATATAATGTAAAATGAATTGACTCTATATTTTGTGGGCGAAAGGAAATTAGTTTCACAAAGGTGTTAATGGGACTTTTCTGCCAAGAAACCTACAATAAGATGTTTGAGCTTCTATTAGCAGATATAATTAAGGTACAATTTTCCATTGTAATGTAATGGGGAGCCTATCCTTTCAATTAAACCTTGCCATTTCAATACTTGTGCAGTCAATGAATGAATAACGGGTGAAAAATGCACTGTGCAATAAGTAGAAGGTCTCCTTTTATAGTTTATTAAAGAAAATTCCACCAATGCAGGACTGACAGGGTCAAAGTCACACTTATTATTTTCATTTTGAATGAAAATACCTTCCTGTGTCAGTCTTACCTTTTTCCTTTCTTTGAAGTGTCGTCATCCATCATCCAGGACTAATGTGCAAAAGTCAAATTGGTAAATCACTGACAATCAATGGATTCTTTATATATAAAGGCTTATATTTATATGGACATGGAAAAAAATGGTTCCAGACAGCTTTATCTGTTTGGGAGGGGACAGGAGCAGAAGATTGGGGCCTTACTTTTATTATTACAATGACATAATTTGCAAGCAATGCATTCGTATGTTTTGATATAACAAAGCGTGCATTTGTTTCTACGTTACAAAGGTAAAAGTTTGACAAGCGTTTTTTCACAGAGATGGTGTTGCTTTTAATCCAATACGTGCCTTAGATACTTATCTTGCTCTCTCTGTGGTGTGGATCTCAGCCACATTTTCCCTTTCTCTGTTTAATCTACAGACGATTTGTTCTACAGATAAGCATGACTGACGCCGACATCTGATTACAGGTACGGTCATGTTTGCTTCATTTTTTGTAAAGCAACCTCCGAAGAACAGATTTAAGATGAGAGCAATGCTGTGTTTTGAGTCCTGTAGTTTGCGGTTTAATGTTCTAAAATATTAGTTGCAAATTCTCATTAAGTTAAAGCCCACCCCTTGTTTTCTATACATCGTGGGAGCTTCTTAGCTCAGGATATTTTTTGCAACTTGTGTAGTATGAATGAGCAATTTGGTTGCTTGCACCAGCAAACACAACACAAATAGGTACAAACAGCATGGAAGCCACAAGCAGAACATCAGAACAACAACATGAGCTTCCCTAGAACATAAATTTAACATTGCCATTGCACATCAAGCATATCAGGTACCACTAATCCAGTGATCGGTAAGGTTATCAACAACAACAACAAGATTACATTTGTATAGCGCCTTTCACGTCAGGAGGACGTCCCAATGCGCTGTTTTGTCCCTGTCTGCCCTGTGACTGAGATTCCCCCAACCCCTCATTATAATAATCCACAAAAAGCAAATTTATCCTATAATAATTTTAAAGCCATGTGTGTTTGCACTGTGTAGTAAGTGAGGATAAGCAATGTCTCATGGCACAGAACTGTGGAGAGAGATGTTATGCTTGCAGCTTAGCCACACACTCGAATCATGACAACAGAACAGACGCATTAAGGATGTTACGTTTCTTTCAAACGTTCCGAGAAGCCGTAAAGGACGCTATAGAAATGCAAGTTGTTGTTTATATTTCATTTTTTGGCAAAGTTAATAAGTGTGGTGTAAGCGGCAATATTAAAGTTAAGCCATTAATTGCAAGGAACTCGATCAACTCTGGTTTCCAGACATTGCACTGTAAAACTGACGTAAATGTTACAAGAGTACAAAGGTTGCATCAATGGCTTTTATAGTGACGACCTAGTAAAAAAAATTCCCCCCCATGTTTGCAGGACATAAAACCTAGACTAAGGTGTGACTTATCCATCCAGTTTTATTGTAACGTTCAAGTGTGCCTTTGTTTGGGTGTTATCTCTGACACCCGTCCACATCCCTTATCTATGGCACAAAATCTACATCTACATTGATTAGTTTAGCCCACGTAGATGAGCTGTTGTATTATAATCCTTGCATTTGATACAGCACCTTATCACGTGGTCGAGACGTCTCAAAGCGCTTCACAGAATATATTGTAGAGGGAATTACCTGTGTATTTTGTGTGCGAAATAAGGATAAGGATGCAGGCAATAGAAGTTTGTGGATGGTGGAAGTGGGAAGGCCGGCAAGGAGGGCATTTGAAAAGACTCAGCCAAGGGGAAAAAGTGGGAAAGGATTTAGTTATTAAAAAACTCGACTTTAGATTTATCCACATAAACATCTACTTTGATGCAATTTTGAAAGGTTTTCAGCGTTGGGATTGTGTTTTATCGACCTAAATTGCGCATGACCATAGTTCACACTATCTCATACGGTAGGTAAATTGTTCCTTGTCTTATCTAGGTACAGTTCAAACCTGAAAACCGATATCTCTGTGTACTGGAACAAGAAGCCACCTGGTGGAAATTTACATATGCACTTTGAAGTGAGTTTACTTAACAGGGGCAATCCACATTTCACCCCATTGCCCCTGTCGTGTACAGCTAACTCTTGATAAATATGCACCTAACTTGCCAAGAATTTGTCGTTATACATTGCTTTGGATATATACTGGAGAGTCTGCATACACAGTATATGTATATACAGACTCTGTACACTGTGTACATAGAGAGACTTGGCCTGTAATCCTGGAGAATGTGTACACAAATGTAGATATATTTGTGATATATATATATATAATATATTTATATATGTATATGTGTCCTGCTCATAAAGGGAGGAATAGCAGAAAAGGCTCATTGCCCAATAATGATAGCAGCTCACTATGCAGTAGCTTTAACGAACATCTAGGAGAACTATAATAATAATAATAAATAATCCTTGCATACAAACTGGGTCAATTTCAATGCAATGTCTAATAGTTTTTAAAAATGTGTCTTATTATACCATGGGTCAAAATAATCTAGTAACCAGTGTTTAATTATTATTGCTAATAACATGTTATTGTAATTCCATATTCCTGTGTATTCTAAAGCTTTTCTTTCTCTCGAGCTTTTAAAAAATGCCCCAATTTTCAAATAATCATTGTTCCATTTTCACATAAAGCAGCAATTATTCACACAACATACCAAGCTGATTATCAACCCCCACCCCCTCACCCACCACCCAAAAAAGAGCCACAGAAAACACCTCACCAAAGCTGTTTTGGATGTGTTTAAACAGTATAGCATTAAAGTTTTGTAGCTCAAGTGCATTTCACATTTAAGGATTTGTGTACTGTTTGCATTATGTTATGTCATTGTAAATCCTGGTTCCCAAGAATCCATCATTCTCTGACATATTCATTGAGCTTCTAAGTCTTTGTAATGTGTTTACCTTTCTTACTTCTTTTTTTAGAAAAAAACCCATCAAATGTTATGAAAGTAACAATGCGTACAATTCTGCTTGCCTTGACTTTCGTCCCCTCTTTGTCTATCTCACATTCAATCAGGCACTGCACCCACTGTGAAGTGAGGGTCTCCTATGCTCACTCTGTATGGTTTTCATTCAGTCTGACAAACTTCCTGCCTCCAGTTAATAAACTCTTCAGTTCATTAATTCATGCTTCAGGCCTGATTGCTCCATATTGTGAATGAAATAGTTTTCATTATTTTTTTCCACTGGAAATCTGACCTGCTTAACACAGACACATCCACTATATCATTTTGACAAGATTCGCAGACTTGCGTCTAAAGAAAGCGACTGAACCTGAAGCCTTGGTAGTCTGTAGTACCTTTCTAGCCCTGGGGCAGAGAAATTGTGAGATTTTCTTAAACCTGAGAAGCCAACGTGAGTAACAGGAAAACAGGGGCTGCTTAAAGGTATGGTTGCCATTAAATGTGAGAGGAATGTCACTCAAAGTGCACGCTTAAGCAAAGCATACGGTGAACGGGATAATTAACGCTGTGAGGGTAGGGGAAGGCAGATGAGAAGAGATGGAATTTTTAAAAGTAAATAAACAGTAAACTTCCCTCCAAAAATCGGGTGGTTAAACATCTTTGACAGATGGTTAATATAAACAGATATCAGAAATGGATCCGCCCTGGTAGTTTGGCTGTGGAAAATAAGAGTCTGGTTCAAATTTCAGAGCTATGAGGCGAATGGACTGCCTTTTTCTTTAAGATTTAGCAGATTGAGCTAATGGAAAACAGAGGTGTAATGTTCACAGTATCTGCACGAGTTAAAATGTATATTTCATCTCCTTTTACCTATGTTGCTACAAACCTCAAGGGAATCCTTTCACAAACAATTAGACCTGCGGTCCATAACCCTGGAAGAACTGTGGCAATCGTCCTGCTTTAAAGCAAATCCCCACCAAGATTACACAATGTATTTATTCAAAGAATGTTCTGAACTCAGTCACACATCACTTTAATGTCAAAATCTGAACTCAAGGGTGACTTCTGTCTTCAATTGGGGCCACAGCCACGAGATCAACTGAGGAAATATCGAGCATAATTTTAATTTGGGAATGCTTTGATTAACGGTGTCAATTAACAACTAGTTGAAAATTTCACCCTGTCAGTAACTAAAGATATGGTCTCGTCTGTGGGTGTGATTAACTCCTCCTTCCCCTCTACCCCATCCCCGGAAAATTGCATCATTTTCTGGGCTAATATTAATAATGAATAATAATAATAATCCTTGCATTTGATATCGCGCCTTATCACGCTTCACACAATATACTGTGAGCGAAACTCGGCAGTCAATTGCGCACAGCAGTGTCCCACAAACAGTCGTGGATTGAGTGACCAAATTATTATTATTTATTTATTTTGAAGGAATTATTGCCCCCGGAAAAGCAATCCGCTAATCGACTAACAACTGAGTTCCTACTTACCGCGAGGTAAACAGAGGCGTGTGGAGTAAGGAAACTTGCCCAGCGTTTCGCCCTGCCCGGGAATCGAACCCGGGTCCTCTCGCTTGCGAGGCGAGTGCTCTAACCACTGAGCTACAGGATTCTAACTACAGAATACAAGGTAAAATAGAATATCTCCCTATTTACAGAATTTCTGGCTTTGCTGCTCTTTTCTTTTCTGAGATCCTGGATAGTTTCTAACTATTTTAAGGTGACTATAATAGCGTCACTTTAAACAGAGAGGGATGTAAAAATAAAAGTTTATAAAGCTTGTAAAATCTCACAAACAAGTACCGGGCAGCATCACCTTGAAAGGCCAGTGTCCTGATTTATTTAAGTGATGAATTACTTTGTTTAAATGAGCAAATCGCATATTTTTTTAATGAAAAAAAGCTTACACGTACATCAGAAAAGTGCAGATCAGAGCCCTTGCCTTGTGACCACTATTAATCTCAGTAAAGGACGGAAAGGTCTCCAGTGGGTGGCTGTGCTGTGCTTTGCGTTTCACTCACAGGAGAAAGAGACGTTTCTGCAAAGTGTCAGCAGATCTCCCTACTGGGGAGTACTCTTCTTTTGAACGCTCACGCACAGGATCTTCCCACCCTGCGTCTATTTTAACGAGATCTCAGAGGGGACAACCACAACAACAACAGCTTGCTTTTATGTAGAGCCCTTCACGAGGGGTGGCATCTCAGAGCTTTTAACAATGGCATAGTCTGATGCTGAGCCGGGGAGAAAGAGGAGGTGACCATAGGCACAGATATATGGATAGATTGGATATTCTCATAGGATGAGATGGGTTGAAATGGGCTGAAAGTCCTTCCTAATCCAAACCTCTCTTACTATCCAGTGAATGATGCTAGAATTCAGCACAGCGTAACATGTCCACATTTCCCGTCAAACTGCACTCTAGTGTTCCAGTCTTGCAGCAAATGCCCAGTCTTCCAGCATTGACACAACTATTATTGTAACGGTAACTGGAAACACGGTCGAAGAGGAAGGTTTTGAAATCCGAGAGAGAGGTGGTGAGGGCTTCGGGATGGAGTTGCAGAGAACAGGTCCAGCAGGTGGGTGTTTGCTGAGCAGAGGGAGCAGCTGTAGCAGTCGGGTTGCAGGAGGTGACTTGATATGGTTGATACAGAAGCCACTCGATTGTGTTGTGTGCCCTGCGTTTTAATAATATTTAAAAAAAATCCTGTTAGAGATTCTGAGTGAAGATTGAATGAATTCTCGCTGGCTACGTATACACTGCAGTGGTTCAAATCTATGTTCTGCCTCAAACTACCTGCTCAAGTGATCTTGGCAGCCAGGCTCCAGTGCGTGTTATTGTTGGGTTGCGCTGCTTAATCAAAGCATAATAATATAATCCTTACATTTGATACAGCGCCTTATCACGTCTTTGAGACATCTCAAAGCGCTTCACAGAATATATTATAAAGTGAGTTGACTGTACATTTTTGTGGGCGAAACCCAAACGTATTTTTTGTGGCAAATTAGAATGAATTGCGCTATATCAATAGGGCTATAATATAAATACTTTCGACCAATGATCTCAATTGCTAACCGTAAATTGATGACAGACACCCAAGGCTTGAAATTCAACCCAGTCTTAACTTGTAGGACCATTTTGTCTTTAACTTTAAAATCGGGCAGAATTATGGAAAACTCCACAACTTGGGCTCAATTTGGAGATTGGTTCTTTTTTAAGAACTGGGTAACCTCAGCTTTCAAATTCGGACTCAATTTAAGAACTTTCCAAAATTCCACACAACCACAAATTTTAAGACAAAATAGTCCTACAGGATAAAATTCGGTGGTGATAAAATTTGGCCGGCTTAAAGATTAATATTTCCCTCATTTGTTAATGGTTTGCTACTTACCTATTGTGTCATTAAACTTTAATTGACTAAAGTTAATGCAGGATACCATAACATTGATACAGCAGCTTGCAAGGACCTGGGCAACAGAAAACAAGCAATAGATTGGTTCCACAGCCACAGTCTAGGTGGCTCAATGGCACGGTCAAAGAAGATTGAAAAAATATTTTAGCTAGAGAAAGTATTTTGAGCAGGACTTCAAGATTCTGCGAAAACAGAGCATACCATCTCGTCAAATCCCTGACATGACCGCATCAAGGTTTCATTGCGAGGGCTCCTTCAGATTAAGACTTTAGAGGGGGCATAGCTGGGAGGTTCTATCTCCCTCGGACATCTTTAGTAAAACAAATGCTACCAAGGGTCACTTTTTTTTTCTCTCTCCATTTGGTACAACGTGAAATCGAAGCTGTCCCATGGAGAATTAGGGTCCCCAAGTGGGCAAAGACAAAACAGGAGTGGAGATTCCATTGGGATGGAAAGGTGCAAAGACAAGAAAGTGGACTTTGGAGGGTTTTTTTATGGATAGATAATTTTAATCGATCTCTTCAATGTGCAAAGGATAAGTCACTGAACCATGTCATGCCCATGTCTCTCAGTGAAGAGTTTGAAGGATATGGGCTAGATCAGTATGTTGTGATTTGGGATACTGAAAATATTGTTTCTCACAATTCTTCAGAGATACATAGCGCCCTCATGCCTCCCACAAGCAACTCCAGCTCACAGCTGCCATGTCTTCCACATGGCTCCATTCTCAATTCATCTTCATCTAATAACATTCTTGGCCTCATGATATGTTCTCTGATGTCAAGATAAACTCTCATGCCTTGTGCTTTACGAAAGCTCCCTCCAACAAGCTTGGTTTCTTCTCGTGTTGCCAAGCACTTTGTTTTCAGTTCAATAACTCTTATCACTCTGTAAAGTGTACGTCCTTTTCTAGCACCTGTCTCACACTCCTGAACATAATACAAGGCTCATCAACTAATAGATGAACATTCACTCCAGCCTGCCATCTCTCTCCCTCTCCCTCTCTCCCTCGCTCTCTCTCTCCCCCTCTCTCTCTCTCTCCCTCTCCATTCCAACCTTTATTTTCTCAGCATCATTGTATTTATTCCTCTGAACTAAGCTAATTACACCTTCATCTTACCTGACTCAACATTCTCACCCAGCCATCCCTGGATGGAATGAATATTCCTTTGTAGCTCATGCTCCAACTTGGAATCGATCGCCATTGACATATTGGGAATGTCCATGTGAGAACATTGGGCCCTATTTTTCGCTTCACGTTTTACTTGAAAATCATACAGATAACACCACAATGTATTCAGAGGTTAAGGCATTAAACTCTCCTTGTCAATATTTCCTCCCTATTCCTTGTTACTAAGCTGAGAACTGCTGAAATGCAGTTGCAGAAGGCAGCACCTCAGTTCAACATATGGTCAAAGTGGGTGTATCAACCTGGGTTATCTGATCTGGGTGAAAGATCCTAAACACGAACGATCACTTAAAATAGTAACTAGTTTCTATTATTATTGTAAATTTATGACAGTACTCCATAAAGTATCATTTTCTAATGACCGTGGATAGTAAAGACTTATTGCATGCATACACTGACATTTATGGTACGAAGATTGATGGCACATAGCTTTAGAGTTTTAGGCTTCTTTAATTCAAATAATGGTAACCGAGACCTGAAATGCCACCTAGTCTTTGTAAGACCATTTTGTCTTAAAATTTTAAATCACGCAATATTTTGTGTGTAGGAAAAAATCCTACTTTCAATCTTAATTTGGAAGCCTGTTGTTAAAAAGACTGGTTTCCAAATTTGGATTGAATTCAAGAATTTTTATTTTTTTCATATTCAGTGCATATTCAGGTACCATTGGTCCGATTATCGAAAACTGTGTAATCGCAGGTAGTTAGACATTAGAATGAGGGACGAAATTCCACACGTCAGTAAAATTGTCGATCATGATGATGTGCATTTATAGAGCTTAAATTTGTGACATTACATAATACTCAATGTAATAATTATCACATCAATCTATTTTGATAAAACATCTTGAATTTCATGTATAATTTCATGCTTAATGGGGAAAATCCTTTTACAAATCACGTCTCGCTATGGTCTTAACCTTGGACTTTCCAACTTATTTCTCATTTACCTTTTACTATTTGTGTGTCTCACGCGATTAATAATGAATATATGGTGAGCACAAAGCCTCAAATTTTATCACTCATATCACTCCAATTTTGTCTGCTGGAAGAGGTGGAACTGATTGGAAATATCTGAAAGCCATAACTGACAGCCTTGAAAAATATACTGTAATGAAACTTTTTAACAGTGACCCGTCAGCTCACTGGTTCACTGGGGAGCAATAACGACAGAACATAATTTTTGTAAAACCAAGCAGTAAAAAAGGAAACTATTGCAAAGAAAGAATGTCAAAGCTAGGAGAGGAGAACTCTGACTTTATATAAAAAAATAAGGGATGAAAATTCCAATTTTCATTACACATTTTATGTGGTATTGTGATATCTTTTGGGCAAAGACAAACATATTTTCCTATAGTCTCATGACTATAATAAATAATAATCCTTGCATTTGATATGACACCTTATCACGTATTCGAGACGTCTCAAAATGCCTCACAGAATAAACTGTGAAGCGAATTGACTGTTTATTGTGTGGGCAAAATGTGGTAGCCAATTGCACACTTGGCAGTATCCCACAAACAGTCATGGATTGAGTGACCAAATTATTATTATTTTATTATTATTATTTTACGGAAGGGGCCAGAAAATATTACACATTCGCAAAATGTCTCCCAAAATATTTTGCAACAAAAATATTGTCCACAAGAATCCCAGTGGAGTCATAACGTTTGAAAATTGGGTTCTCAGAGAATTGATAGATTGAATGTATTCGGTCTCTGATGGCTATAACACACATGGACAATCTTTATTTGGTTCATATGGGGCCACAAAATGTGTTAGAAAAAGGCACTTTTTAAGCAAACTTTACTTTGCATCTGACAAGTATGTAATTTACAGTTGCAACAAAGGGTAAATTCTTGCCATTTCTTGCCAATCAGTAAGAGTGACTGAAATAAACGGCATCCCACTGTTGGTCCCAAGGGGAAGAAAAGGTCACCAAGGAGCACGACACCAGGGTGAGAAGGAAACTCATATTAGTTATATTTTCCAGACAACATTGCACCTCTGACCAAAAGAGACACAGGGGAACTCTCACCTCACCCGATACAAAAGTTATCTGAACCACTATATTTTCCCACGTAAATAAAACTCAAAGGACAAAGACAGAGTTTTGAAAGATCATTGTTTTACTGACTCTACGAAGTTCCATTCACACCGAGGTGTGACCAAGATGCATTTGCAGAAATGCTGCTGTAAACAAAACACAATGGTTTGTCCTCGCTCCCTCCACCAGTTGAATAGCTCTTTGAAGCTCAATGAACAAACAAACCATCTTTGAATGGTTTGTTCAAGTTCAAAGTCCAAGGCAGACGTAGAGTTTGGAGGGTGCAGACTGGGCTATGGAAAAACGAATCTGTGAGAGAGACAGAAAGAAGAGGAGAAAACACAGGTGGCACTGTGACAAGCTGAAAGAGTGAGAGAGATGAGACACAGACAAGGGAACGACTTGCTTGTTCCAATTAAAACTCGCTGTTAAAACTGCATTCTGAAAACTCACAACTTTGTATGTAGTTTTCCGTTATTTTACTTTATTCCTTTTACTCAATCCTTTACGTTCCGAGTAGAATTACATGATAATTGGAAAACAAAACAAGTGAAGTTGTTGATATTATCCTCTCCTGTATACGAGATTGAGAAACAAAATCCCTAGATGTGAATTATTATAATAATAATAATAATAATAATAATAATCCTTGCATTTGATATAGCGCCTTATCACGTCTTCGAGACATCTCAAAGCGCTTCACAGGTTATACTGTAAAGCGAATTATTGGTTATGTGCCAACCTGGGCCTCAACGTCAATTACCCGTCCTTGCCACATAATCCCTTAATACCCAGGAGTAAGATATATGCAGGTTTAATATTGTCATTTTTTGTAATACAGATGCTTTGCATTATAACAAGAACTTATTAAAGATCTACAAGGAAAATAAGAAAACGTATGGACTATGTTATCAGAAGAAGGAAAGCTCAACATTGAAGACAAAATAATTTGTAAAGACAACATTGCTGTATTCAATTCATTATATTCTTCATTATTTAAAAAAATTGTTCAATTATTAATACTTCCAATTTCACAAGTTTCTTGCATTCGTAAATATATCCATCATTTTACTCATCAATATTTGAAATGATGATTGGATTTTTCTATTGAAAGAGTTCATTGATCCAACACACGATTATAACTTGACTAATGAGGAACTTTTATTTTCCTATTGATTTGCTTCTGTTCCTTAAAATAAATCCCTAAATGATGCTACTGAGTCCGGGAGACTGCAATACGTTGCAAGCCATGTTGGGCCAGTGGGTGGTGTGGGGGATATGAGGAAGAAAATAAGGAATTTGTATATTGGTAGATGACTACATTTTATTGCTCCTTGAAGAGGTTCAAAACAATCATGTGTTGGGTTAATAATTCAACAAACTTGCCTCTATTTGATCGGATATTCCCCTTTCCTGAGCCTCCCGAGCTCTTCCCCCACCATCAGCACTAATAAAGTAGCTACTGCTGATCATTTCACCGACTAGGATACCGATAGTTAATTAATGGTAGAGACATCTTGACAGAGTAAACGCTGAAGCAAAATTGATACTAATACAGTATTGTATTTATTCGTTCCAGATGAGATTTATTTTCTCCTGGAAATTCAGTTTAATTGGCAACAATGAAGATGAGTTACCACTGATGTCTGTCTGGCAGTATTCTGATAGTTACATTGAGTTGTCTTTGATCTGATTTTTCTCTGCTTAAGTGCGGAGAATCAAAGGGATTGACTAGACATGAGACAACCGGAGCACCTCCTTCAAGTGTACGTAACATACTCCAGATAGTAGCTTGATCCACCGAACTGGTCCTTTAAGACTACCCTTCGAAAGAATATATTATAAAAAGTGAACACCAACTTAGCTGCACAAATAAGCATTTTGATAATCCACGTGGGTTTTTCATTTTCAGCCGTAACACGTTGAATTGTTGCCAATGGTCTATCAAGGTGAAATGCTGAAATATATTTTAAAAAAGGGGAGAGATTGAAATAAGTTCAAGTGGAGGTTTATATGATTGAATGTTGGAAGATTTTGTTGAATTGGCACAGGGTCGAAAGAATTAAAAGAGAGCGACGGATTCCAAGATGACCTCAGTGTTTTCCAGCAGAGATTTCCTGGCTAGCCCAGGGTGTGACGATTACTCAATGTCTTACTGAAGCTACCCCACTGACAATAAAGTCACATTTGTCTACTGTAAGGCTTTGTGGCAGTAATAACACATGGCCAGGATTTTAATCAGCCTTTTTACACAACCGTATAGGTATTTGTCGGGTTACAGATCACATTGTACTTACTTCACACCTACCCCAGTTCTTATTGTCATGTTTACAGACATTTCACGACCCTATATTACATAGATAATAATAATCTTTGCAATTGACATAGCATCTCATGTTGCCAAAATGTCTCAAAGCGCTTCACAGGATTTACTGCAAAGTGTAGTGGCTGTGTACGTGTAGGCAAACTTGGTAGCCAAGTTTGGCACACAGCAATCTCCCACAAACAGCCGTGAAGTCAATAAATAATTTTATCCGTGGGATTGTTTCTCTTTCTCTTTTTTCAAATAGCGCTTGTGGGATCTTTACTATCGACCCGAATAAACAGATGGAATTTAACATCTCATGTGAAGAACAGCACCTCGACATTGCAGGTATCCCCCAGCACTGCACTGGACCATGAGCTGAAAGTTGCGACGTGTGGCTTGAACCTACAAGGTAAAAGTGCTACACCTGAGCCTGGCTGACGCCTGATGGGAAGGAAAGAATGGCAAGTGGCGCAGAATCCAAATCGTGTCCACTCCCAGGACAAGTTCCCATTTCCACCTTCCACCCAACACTAACTACACTTCTCTCCTACCATCAGTCATCCAGTCCCCAGCCAGGGGAGGTGAACAGCCTAAACATTTCCAAAGCTAATTTGGGAGCGGGGGTTGGGGAAGGGGGGGAAATCACTCTGGAAACCTTCTCCCCATTTCCTGAAGGCAGTCGAGCAAATTTCATGCTTGCCAAGCCCCCACCATCACAAGAACTGATTTAAATATCCCAATAACCCTGCCACAACTCTGTGAGCAGTATCATGTTTAGACTCACTCGCCTGTAACTGCTGATCCACTCTTGCCTGAGAAATCTGTCTAGACTTCTCTTGAACGAGTGAGTGTCTGCGCAGACAGTATCACTTGAGAGCCTGTCAAGTGATCTTGTGTGCAGAAGTACTTCCTCACATCCAGCTTGAAGGTGTGACCTCTAGTTCTGGAACACATATTAATGGCTTTTCATTGGGGCTGAGTGCTTTTGTAACTGCTCAGAACACAACATCCATTTTATGATGTCTCAAGGCAGCACAACATGGTGCATATTTTACGATATATTAAAGTGTAATAAAACACCCGGTTTACTGTGTCTGAAGGCAGTTTTAAACAGCGCCCATTTTATTGCCTTTCTAAGAAGGCACAAGAACAAAACACTCAACAGTTTGAATTGGGGATAAGAATTGAACCAGTTTGTATTAATTCAGCAAACGGCTGAATGTTACCCAATGTAAACTCCCAGTCTGTCGACTCCCACTCCCAGATTGGGTGGCCATACTTTGAGATGTTCTCCTGATATTTATTTTTAAATATAAATTAAAATTGTAAACGCAGAGAGAGAGAGAGAGAGAGAGACGAAACACTCCTTATGAGTCTCCCAGCATAGTGCTGAATGGTAAGCACATAGCTGCCAAATAGATATGAAAAGGTAGAGTAAAAAATTCTATTTGGCAATGTTGTCCACTAATGGGATTTATATCTTATTATTGCATTTGAAGCAGTATCTTATTCACGTTAAATAGAACTTCACACAATAAATTACTTTGTACAGAGCGACAGTTAGGCAGCTGTACTCAGCAATTAATCTGAATCAGCCATATTCCCCATGCCGTGTGCAATTGGCTGCCGCGTTTCGCCCACAAAATATACAATCAATTCACTTTACAGTATATTCTGTGAAGCTCTTTGAGACGTCTCAAAGACGTGATAAGGCGCTATATCAAATGCAAGGATTATTATTATTGTAACCAGGAATAAGAGAAATGTCAAAGTGTGATCTCATGTTTGGGAATTTGAGTGTGGAAAGAATATTGGCCAAGTAACTAGGACAACTCCTTGCTCTTCATTGAACTCCTGCCATGAGATTTTTATCATTCAGTTCACTTGTAACAATCACAAGGGAATTCAGTTAAAATATACCCCATCTGAAGCCCAGCACCCCCATCAAGTTTGTAAGCTCAAGTCATCATCAGCCATGATTTAATAGAATGGTGGTACAGGCTTGAGGGGCTGAATGGCCTACTCCAGTTCCTATGTTCCTACGTTTCTAAATCCTCATGCAGCTCTCAAATCCATAGCCTGGGAGAGAGGATAGGACTACGAAATATATCAAACAATTGTAAACATATCAGCAAGTTTTGCAAGTCACATGATTGGTTTGGATGAAGACGTTCCTCGGGCATATTTATAGGGCCAAAATGCCCACCCGATCGTAACATTAAGCTGTTTGTTTAATGAGTCCAGTGTCCTGGCCTCAGCCACCTTTCCTGGCAATCTGTGCCAATTGCTTAATTACATTCTTTGTAAAGAAAAACCTTCTGGTGTTTGTCCTGAACACCAACAGGTATATAATAGTCCAATATTATTCTGTCCTTGGTGGTGAGTAGATACTGGCTGAATATCAGCATTTATATTTTTAAATGAAACTGGGTTAACAATGTATTCTTGCCCATTGAGGAGTTTTCAGTTAAGCTGAATTCCAAGAAGAAGTCATTGTGATTCTCCAGAAACTCAACAGTCAGTTCTGCATTGAAGTAGGTCTTATCTCCTGCAGTTTACAAAAGTTCTGCACAAATGATTACAAAATAAAACTAAGAGCACATCTAATTGGTGCTTTAAAGAGGTCATTGGATGACTAATTGTTTCATACATGGTTCATAGGACATTTTTCAAGATTACAGTCTATTTTAACCCCAATATTTACATTGGTTTATTGCCCTGGAACTGCATGGTATCATTGTTCAAGTCATCATATCGTATGTTCACCAGCTGTTGAGTGTCACATTTACACACTGTAATTGTGATTAGAGTCCGAGTGTATCGATAATTCAAATAAACAACATTCAAACTAAAGATACACATGACTTAAAAATACTCCTATCTTTGCCTTTGCAAGTGACTAACTACATTATAGCTTGAGCTAACGATCATTTAAAGTGAAGTTTGCAATGCTTTAGTTAAAAGTTTGTTATAAGTGTATATAATAACCTTGGCAGTCTAAGGTTATTCTATTAATACATTTTTTGTGATCCTACTTTTATAACTAAAGACATGTTTTGCAATGGGTAGGGCTAGAAACAGGATCTAGAAAGCCTGAGGAGAAGATTAATTTTGATATAATTCATTGCTTTTCAAACATAAAAGCTTAGAAATTCATATTCATTTCAGCTTTAGTATTTTATTAACTATTAAATGATGGTAATATTGTATGACATTACTGTAGTTGAAGTTATCTGATACAAATGCTAAACCTGATTTTTACCTCGTAGTACTTAACAATGTCACGATATTCCTAAAAGTGCAATACTTCTGAAATTGTACTAATCTTAAAATTTCAATATTCCTAATGTGTTAGTTGCAGTGAAACAATTTAGGTTTGTTCTTAATGACCAATTAATTTGCATATCAAAGAATGTTTGATAGCAAAATACATACAATTCAGCACAATGTACACAAGGCCTCTCACGACAGGAAAGCATCTTAAAGCTCTTTACATTTGAACGAAACTGGATATTTCTAAACCATCCTGTGTTGTAATAGTGTAAGTCTCCCATAACTCAAGAGTAAAATGGTAATCTCTCTTGGAAGGGTCTTAAGATCCACTAGTGTGTGAAGTAGAACGAATTGCAGTGGGAGAGGTGAGGGGAAGGGGTATTTCTGAGTTCTGGTGTGAAGGTAACAGGGCACTTTGTTGTATATCAAGCGTGTGCTTAAAACTGACACTGCATTCTACAAATGGAAAATGTTCCATTTCACAGCACTGACACCCCTCACCTTATCAAGCGCCACTACCCCTCATACACACAGAAAGACTTACTTTGTTTAAAGTACACATTGACCGAAGTCATAATAATAATAATAATAATCCTTGCATTTGATATAGCGCTTTTCACGTCGGGAGGACGTCCCAAAGCGCTTCACAGAACACACTGTAAAGTGAATTGACTGTATATTTGTGGGCGAACGCGGCAGCCAATTGCGCACAGCAATGACCCACAAACAGTCGTAGATTGAAAATGACCAATTTATTATTGTTTTTGGTTTTGTAGGGATTATTATTAGGCTCTGTGTGGAGTAAGGAAACTTGCCCAAGGTTTCGCCCTCTGCCGGGAATTGAACTCAGGTCTCTCACTTGCAAAGCGAGTGCTCTAACCACTGAGCTACAGGACTCCACAATTATCATACGGACAAATGAAAGCAATTTTTTTAAATGAAGCAGAGATTAAAAGAAAAGTGCTTATGTTCCCTTCAAAAATGACTTTGTCGCCCCTTTTTTTTGGAACATTAATTCTCCGTGTTCTGGTAAACTGAATCGCGCTGAACCCCATTGGAACAATCCGGTTCGACAGGAGCTAACGCGAAAGCGTGGTTGAATATCAGAAAATGTCTCTTAATAATGTCCAACCCCATCGGCATTTTGAGTCAATGTGGCGCAAGAGTCTCAGTTAACAGTCAGGAAGTAACGGGGGCTTTGATCTGCCAGGCTGTTTTTGGCAAGTTTTGTGAAACATTCTGTTGTGTCAGAGACCCTCGTAATCTTCTTAGAGAAACAATTATAGTGCCTTGAAGATTAGGGGGAAAGTTCCAAGCGATGGAAATTGCAGCAAAGCATCTGCTATCTATGTCGGAAGATCTGCACCTCAATTCAAGGGGGTGAATATCTGCACAATGTTTCCTTTTGAGCTGCAGTTCCTTGACTTTCACAGGTCATATTTAATAAATATCCAAAAAAACTAACCGCCTTTCAAGAGACAAGAGACCTTATCCTTCCTCGCAGCCCACACAATGTCGTTTTTTCATTTGTCTTCAGCCTTGTTGCAACCGTTCCCAGCAATGGAAATCAACAATTCAAAGAAACAAAGAAGCAAATCCGAATATTTCGATTGCAGTCCGACCATTTTTTTAAAAAAACAAACGTGTTTTAAGAAAATTGAACTGTTTTGAGAACCAGGAACCAACGAGCGAAATTTCACGTAATATTTGGAAAACTACGCAGTCGCTGCGCTGCACAGTATATCCTGTGAAGCGGGCGCTTTGAGACTTGCTCCTGAGCGTGAAAGGCGCTATACCAAATGCAAAGAATGTTAATCAGATTCCCAACCTTCTTCAACAGTTAAAAACGTTTGCTTTGCAGTGAGCATGTTAATAATCCCAGTCAAAAGCTTCAATTTTTCCACAGACACAATTGGAAACAAAATGAAACATCAGAATTGCGCACTAATGTGATACGCGGAACACTATGTACTCCCAGTTGGTATTTTATCTGATATTAGATAAAAATCGGCATTCATTTCATAGCTGATGGTAGGTCTTCGCTGTGTGCAAATCGTCCGCCACGTTCATCTGCAAATGCACAGTCACTACACTTTACAATTAAACCCCATTAAGCACTTTGAGACATTCTGATAAGGTGATAAGGATTATTGTTGTGTATTATTTTAAGGTTGGCACCTGGAAATAGTGAACTGTTAAGCCAATGCCTTGGTCAAGTTCATCAAGTGTAAAGGCATTCAACCAAGACAATTGTCTTACTTGTCACAAGTTTATGAAATTGTTGTCTGTTGATATCCTCAGCCCGGCTCAGATTACAAGTCTAGTCACACATATTGTGACCGGAGCTATAACTCCAAGCACATTTGTGTAACACAATAAATATGATATGTTGTAAACTTTTCCTCTGATCTCTAATAATTGAAATTGGGTATTGGCAAACATTGCTACTTGCTGGTATTAATCATTTCCACTTGGATAGAAATGTTATTTCCGTTGGCCTAACGTATACTTTTTTTAAGCATCTGGTCCTGTAATTTTACAAGATAAAAGGAGATTGGACTATTAGGTAATTGCAGTGATACTCACTGTGCTTTAAGGACAAAGTTGAAGTCTGTGCTCTTCTGTTTGTTCCCTGTCCATATGGCTCCACAATCTTATCTATGAGGGGCACAGGAGATAGCTGCAAACATACAGTATATGTCATATCTAATTTGGCACACAAAACACCAATGAAACAGTAAGTCCAACAAGAAGGATCATTACAATAAACAAGTTCGCTGTTAATTAGGAGAGTTATTTGCCTGGAGCCAGGTTAGAGAAATGACCTTGTGAATCATTGCAAAAACATTCACGCTTAGGCATTTGACCCTTCACTGTGTAAACTCCACCAATGTCGATCTCAAATGGAAGTCCATTTGTAGTTACAAAAAGTAACATGAATTAGAGGTGCATTTTAAAACTATCACATTATTCTGAAACACGTTGCAAACCTAGAAGACATAAGCTTTGTGTCACTGTAATGTTTCAGAACAGAAGAAACAGTGAAATAATCATATAAGGTCATTTGCATGAACTTTCCTGTATTGCACAATTGTAGTATATGACATAGCTGTGGCTCTGATGACACATTCCAGAATGATGCTGTGTAAAAATAATTTATACATCCTTGAGCTCAAGGCTGACACACCAGTGGATTACTGAGGGAGGGCCCCATATTGTTAGAGGTGCAAACCTTCAGATGAGACGTTAAACCAAGCTCCTGCCTGCCTACTTGGGTGGACGTTAAAGATTTCCTGACTCTGTTTCAAAAAACGTTCACTGTGAGACTGTTTGCAAGGCATTGGTGTGCACAAATTGGCTGCAACATTTGTCCACAGATGCCCAGTGACTGTACTTCCCAGAAAGCTCTGTGAAGTGCTTTAACGCTTTGAGGTGTGATGAGGTGCTTCATCAAATCAAAGAATGGTTATTTATTATTATGGCTGTTTTAAGCTCGTCTATAATCGCTGCTTTTCCAAACCTCCTTCAAGTAATGAAAGATCTTGAGACACTTTCACATGATAAGGCGCTATATCAAATGCAATGATTATTTTTTATTACTGTAATCCCTCGTAAATGGCGGGCACCAGGTTTTACTTTGCAACATTCCATTAAATATGAAATGAAGTAGAAATCATCTATCTGTCTGTCTCTGCGATTAAGTGTTCCTGAACCAATTTGTCAAATGCATCACATCTGGTGAGCATTCACTTGGCAAACCTCTTCATCTCTCTCCTCTCTTAGAAAGCTGGCCCAGAGCTATTGACAGCCAATATGTATCTGCACCCAGAATCCGGCTTTTGAAATTCATCCCAAAATTTGTTCTATTTTAGCAGAATGCCACTTTCAATATCATCTTTGCTAAATCTATGCAGTTTGCTTGTAGATAGAATTGACTTAGTTACGAGTGAAAACGTTCTGACGTAAGAGTCTTATCACCAAAGGGGCAGAAATCCCCCCACGTCTAGATTTTGCTCAATTAAGCAGCATTTCAGAGTGCCGAAATTTGGCAAAATATTAAATACAGCCTCGATTCGGCAACGGGTTTTCTATAAGTTTCTCTTAATGAACTACAGACAAACGGCTTCAAATTTAAGACTGAATCTGTAATATGTGAAATTCTACATAAACCTGAAATATCAGAAGAATTTGAATGTATATTCCATCCATAACAAATACACTTGTTGGAGGGCTCATTGAATCAATGGTAAACACAGGAAATTAATGGTAGACAAGCAGGGAATTAACAGATTATGTTCATGGTCAGCAAGATTTATTTTTACAAGGTTTTTGAAGGCAGGGCAGAGGTAGAAAACTGCATTGGTTTTGTAGTTAAGTTGCAGAGGACTGTGACCTAATAGAATTGAACCATCAATGCTGGCATGAAGGATGATCAGGGAAAGTACATACAAATAAATAAATCATTATTGTATTTGATGTAGCACTTTACCACACCTTTCAAACGCTTCCCAGGATTTACTATAACGTGTAGTGTTTACAGATGGCACCAATTTGGTAGAACTGTATAATCAGGGGAGCCAGCAAAGGTTTGATAAACGTATGCACATGGGCTGATGACTGGCAAATGAAGTTCAATACAAATAAATGCGGTGTTTGTGTATCAGCAGCAAGAATAAGAAACACATGAACTCCGTGGATGGGATAGAACTTGCCAAGGGGGAAAGCTGAAAAAGGTTGGGGAGTGTTAGTTGACTCATCGCTCACCATGCCAAAACAATATCAGGCAGCAAGAAATAAGGCAAACAGAATGTTGGGATATATTGCCAAATCATTTGACTTCAGACCCCAGAAGGCAAACTCAAGCTATACAATTCTCTGATAGACCTCACCTAGAGTACTGTAAACAGCTCTGGTTACTATGACCCAAGGGGATAGCACAGATCCTGGAGGCAGTATAGAGGAGAGCCACAAGGATGATCCCCAGTGTTAGACGAATGAGCTGCTGACCATTCACATCATGCCTGTTTGCGGAACGTTGCTGTCCACCGCATAAGATAGCGAGGAAGGAATCTATGGATCTAAAAGAGAATTTAGGAGGAATTAATTCACGCAGAGGGTAGTGAGATTGTGGAACCTGCTGCCTGAAGCGGTGGTTGAATCAGTTGATATAAATCCCCAATCCCTCCGTCTTGCACCCTCCCTCCCCACTTTTAAATCCTGTCTAAAGACCTTCCTTTTTGTTCATGCTTACAGTCACCACCAGCCCCCACCCCTCTCCCCCTGGCTCGGGGTCAGACTCCATCACTGTCAAGAGTTGCGGGACACTACCCAGCGTGAAGGGCGCTATATAAATGTAAGTTGTTGTTTTTGTTGCTGTTGTAGATGCATTCAAGAGGAAGCTAGACCTTCACATGAGGGAGAGGTGAATGGAAGGGTACGGGAGGGAGTAAGGAATAGGTGGAGACTCGTGTGGTGTATAAACTCCATCACGGACTAGTTGGGTTGAATGGCTTGTTCCTGTGCTCTACATTATTTGCAAGGCCAGGTTTACCTACAAGTACACATTGATTAAACTTTAAAGTGAATTGTGTGAAGGTTGCCTGGGACATTGCTGGAAACTCCCTCCTCTGAGCAGCATTCATCCCTTGACACCACCAGCAAGGAGGATACCCCATGGAATAATGTCTGAACGATGTGAAAGAAAGTCCACCAAAGCTACTCGAGCAGAGACACAACATGTGATTTAATAGTAGCTCCGTCTGTTCTGCACTGGAGAACTGCAGATTACAGACTGATTGAAAGACTTGACCCAACTACCCCGAAATTTCCCTAGAACAGTATAAATGATCCATTAGTGCTTGAATATATAACAGCTACTTTTAATAATACACAAACCACAAAACAAGACATGATTTATTCGCAAACTTCTTTGATATTTCTAATCATGCTTTTAGCTTTCTGCAATTTACATAAAATCCCGTTTGCTTTTTATATATTTTCGAAGGTGTCTCAGCCGCATATGAGACATAAATAATTATAATCACATAGGATAGTGCCAGAGGCAATAAGTAATATGTCAAGGTTCCATAATTCAATCTCATTGGAATTCAGTGTTTTCTGCCAGTACTTGAAATGAGTAATTGCACAATATAATACCCAATAATCTATCATTGACCTAATCCGTACACTCGCCTTAAATGCTGGTTTAAACTAGGTCAGCAAACTGGAAATTATTGCTGTCTAACTGGGGAATGAAGTGATACAGTGAAACCCCGGAGGTTAGAATTTGGGGGTTATCATTAACTTACAGATCCAGATACCTTGGAGGAAGATAAAATTGACGTTGTGAAGGGAACACATTTGCGAGGCATGAGAGGCCATTTATTTATAACAATGATCAATGAGGCAACTCCGAGATTTCCTTTCCTACCCAAAGATGCATCTAAACTGCCCACAAAGGAAATGAAAAGGAATAACATGCAATTTTTATAGCAGTTCATCATGTCGAAAGTTTCAAAACTCTTTGCAGTAATTACTGCCAAGTGCAGAAGCTGCCTTTTGCCTTGATAGGCAAACAAGGCAGATGTGTTGCTCACATTAATGTCCTACAAACATCCAGGAATTGAAAATCTAATTTTATCTGGAGGGATTGACGTGAGCCTTCTTTGCTCCATACTATCTGCAAAAGTTGTCAGTTACCTTTCCAGAACGTGAAGTATTATTAATTAGAGGTGCAAGTGACATATGAAGTTGCAATTAGAATGCAAAGTTCCACCACAATAATTTGCATTTATATAGCGCCCTTCACGTAGGAAAATGTCTTGGAGAGCTTCATAGTGGTGGAGTTGGACACCAACCAAGTAGAAGGGGGAAGTGGCCATAGGTACTGTCGAAGAGGTCAATTTTAAGGTGGTATTTAAAGATAGAAAGAGACAATTATAAATGTAAGCTTTTTAAAAATACAGTTTTAATATTCAAAAGGCACTAAAGGAAAAGTGCTTTCCTATCATCAAACACATGCAAACCTGTCTCTTTTTGATAAATGAAAAGTCTGATTGTTTTGTTGAAAGTAAGATACCATATAAATCGAGTCTTGTTGATGTTATCGCACTTGCTGAGGTGGGTAACAATTTCCATATTTAATGCCAAAAAAAATCCCATTTCAATGTCAAGATACACTCCGCTGTCCAGAATAATTTTTAATATCTGTGATTGATTGGTTATGACATGGGTTTTAAATCAAAAATAAACCTCCTTCACTTCCATACAAGGTGATTAAACGAATCAATGTCAGGAGGTTAGTTTATCAAAAAAACGTTGTACATGAAATGTCCTTGATTTCATTAAATCAAAGCCCTCAACTGATTGTACAGGAGAAGGTTGGACCAGCACACAGTCAGGACTAGTAGGAGAAATGTTCCAATGGAGTCTAAGATGCAGGTTGGGAGTAGCATCTATTAGTACATTTTAGGTCCCACACAATCTGTTGCAGTTACTGGATCAGTGTCAGGACAGTTTTCACCAGGAGTATTTGGGGCATTTTATAATAATAATAATAATAATCCTTGAATTTGATACAGCGCCTCATCACTTCTTAGGGACGTCTCAAAGTGCTTCACATAATACACTGTAAAGTGAATTAACTGTATATTTTGTGGGCGAAGCTCGGCAGCCGATTGCGCACAGCAGCGTCCCACAAACGGCCGTGGGTTGAGTGACCAAATTATTATTTTTTTAACAAGTCAATAATTAATGAAAATGGAAGGGATCGAGGGGCAAAGTCCCGGATCAAACCCCGTTTTAAAAAACACTGCTCAGTGTTGTAAAAACATGCAGCTGAGGTTGTGACCTGCTGTAGACAAAACTCCAGCAGAAGTTGAGGCCTTTTTTTTTGTATCAGTGCCGATTGAAGACAAGATAAGATCTCAGAGAGTGTCATTCTGCAGACTTACCGTTCAAATAACCCATCCACACCCAGGTAAAACCTCTGTGAGCACTGTTATTTTTACCTAATAGGAACCATGTAAAACCATTGCAAAATAAGACAGTAACATGGGCAATTGCTGAAAATCCTGCCACTTAACATCCAATATATAAATTACAAGACTGTAAACATGTTTTGTTGGTACACAATTAGTATCTAGCCTTGAAAGGGTTTAAGTTGCAAGACAATCACTGCCTTATTTTCTGGTCCATCATGTTTGTGCTTGTTGCCATCCATCAATGTGTTCTAGTGAGTCAGACAAAGATTAATGAAGGTGCAGGAAGAAGGGGGGTGGTTGTTAAACTGAAACAAAAGAGACAACACAGACATTTCAAGCAGAAAAAACAAGCCACTCAGTATTAAACAGCAATGATCCAAGTCTGAGAAACTGTGCTTCTTGTTGTGGAGTTTCTACTCTTCCACCATTCTATAGCATCTGAATTTTAGTTCAGTGTAGCTTTTCTAAAGCTCACCTGGAATTAGGGAATGTGGCCAAACCAAATAGCAGAGATTCTTTGATACTCCATCACCTCTAGAGAAATGTGCACCACACCAATTCTTTTTCCAAACTAATTACCAGTCATCCACTATTCTGTCTTTTTTACATTATTTTGATGAGGATTATTTATAAAAATACCTTGATCAACTCTGGCACAGAGATCGATGGGACATTCTTCCTTGAAGGTCGGATGGGTAAGGAAATGTACCCACACTCCTTAACATCGACTTGTGCTTCTGCCTCTCTGGTTCAAATTTCTCCTGCAGAATATACAGTCAATTCATTTTACAGTGCATTCTATGAAGCGCTTTGAGATGTCTCAACAACACAATAAGGTGCTATATTAAATGCAAGGATTATTATTATTATAATATTATAAATTAGGTGTGCAGATTTTCAGCCCCTCTTCACAGCACGTGGTGGGAGGATTCTCTGGGCAAAGGTGGGTGTTTATTGGAACCAAACAAATTACCTTCATTGCCAGAAATTTCACGTCGGGAGGATGTCCCAAGGTGTCAGACAGTCAGGGATTTGGACCCGAGCAGGTGGTTGAGATCAGGTTGGGGGTGGGGGGGGGTGGAGTAGGGGTAGGAGGGTGACCGAAGGTGTGGTCGATGAGGAGGGTCTTGAGACGTGTCTTGAAGGATTTCCAAAGGGATGTCATGTTCTTGCAAAAGTACGTGGTGTGTTTTTGTTCATTTTGTAAACGCCCGACACTAAACCCTGTTCAAATGCATTCTCCTCATATCTTTCGCACGTGGCGTTATTGTGACAAAAACAGAATGAAGCTCAGCTCCTTTGACCCTTCCTCCTAACCCACCCCCCCCAAAAAAAAACCTGGACGGTTTTCCATTGACCATAACGTCTGTTTAACCATTTAGTTGCTGAAGCTACATGCGTTTGTTTTCTCTTTGCTGTGTGTAAGGCCGGGCCAAAGTCAAAGTAATGAAAGACGAATGCTGTCAAAGTTGGGTGTTACTTTCCCGCAGATGTTTTAGTTACATTTGTCAATTCTTTCTGTGTTACTGCTTGATTTTCTTTGAGCAGATTTCTCTATTCATCACTGTCAGCCTGGACTGCACCTGCCTGTTTAATTTTTTTTTGTGCTTTCAATCGCCTAAGGTTACCTTTCACCATTGTGACCCTGGATCATTGCTTAGGCTCTACCCACTTAGGGGGAAAAGGCTGGCTGCGGGCTGAAACTGGTTAAAATCACAAGTGGAATCAGTTTGGCAGTTTCTCGGTCTGAAACCCTAATAGGCGCCAGGTGTCAGTTCTCAACAAACTGCAAGACGAGAGTGGTGTGTGCGGATAGCTCCAATCCCCAAAGGAGTTGTGCAAGCCCCCAAACCACGAATAAAGCTGATCGCGGTGGCATTGAGGCTTTGGGAGGCAAATATCGCTTTCACCTTTATCAGTGCCCAGTCGAGGGTGGATAATCGCAACGATGTGTTGCGGAGACTGGCTTCTTTACAGCTCCCTGTAAAAGTCTGGCGGTGCGGGTAAACAGACACTCTTAGCCACGCATCTGTAAATATAACAGATTCACTGCTTTAGCTATGAACTGCAGAGTGGGCACTCTTTGAAAGTTATACTAGCAGATGAGCGTGCGGAAAACATGAGCATATCGTGAACACATCAAAGAGGTACACACAGGATTAAACTCATGGCACCAATAATGGAAATATAGAAACATAGGAAGTAGGAAATCAGTAACAGGGCGAGACCATTCATCCCATCGCATCTATTCCACCAGTATATTTGATTTATCCCTTTACCAAAGAGTGGGGGGGTCACCTGCTATCTAACTTGTCAATTACTTTATCTGCAAAATACAGTTATTCCAGTTTACAGTACAGTGATCTTGTTTCTGAGACAGAAGGTTGTGGGTTGAAAGCCCGAAGGTGGGACTTTGAGCTCATCATAATAATAATCCTTGCATTTGATATAGCGCCTTATTACATCCTCAAGCCATCTGAAAGAGCTTCCAGAATATATTGTAAAGTGAATTGACTGTATATTTTGTGGCCGAAACAGGGAAGGGATCTCAACCCATCCCACCCCCCCACCCAACACCCCATACACACACATACATACGCACACTGAGCATCAGGAGGGAAATCACTTCACAATATTAAATGGAAGGATTATTGCTGCGTTCGCCTACAAATGCACACAGTGACTACATATTACAGTAAATCTTTCACTTTCAGATATTTCAATGAGGTGATAAGACACTGTATCAAATGCAAGGATTATTATGATATTATTATTAATAATGAAACATTAAACCAAATAAGGAAATAAGGACACTTTAAGAAAATAAACTGAAAAGGGCAAGGCCTGTTTTCTTATACAGGGATCACTTTGAAAACTGCTTCCTGTGCTATTTTAGAAAACGTCAAAGTAATGTGCCTTGTGTAAACCTCAGTCATTGCAGGTTATTATCTGGAGGAAGTGAAGAAAGTGTTTTGAACATATACAGCGCACAGGATGGATAGAATAATCACTTCCGTGGATCTCAGAGGAAACAAGTCTGCAGGCTTCATTGATCAAACTTCACCCGAGTAGGAGGAAGATGTCAGAGCAAATGATCCAGTTAGGACAGGACAGAATACTTGAAACTTGGAAACTGCCTGGAAACTTGCTGAAAGGTAGAACAGGAGAATCTGTCAGATGCCTTTCCATCTACCTTGAGAGGTGAATGGAGATGCCGTAGGGCCATTCCTCCAGTGTCACACACATTGACACCCTGTGATCAATTTTGCAGGTTTATTCTTGCCATTTCAAGACATTAATTGTTCGCAGCAGTTAATTTATTAACTAAAAGGGGAAAGTGTCAAATAAAGTATTAATTGTCTGTTGAACAATCAATTTATTTATAATTTATTTTAACACAGGTTCCCCAACCCGGAGATATGGGTTAATGCATGAGACTGGGGTGAAGGATTCTTCCCACTCAGCTCCTTTTAACCCTGCAAGTCAAATCGTTAATGGGTAGGATGCCTGGCCAAGCAGCAGGAAAGCTCACTAGACAGTGCTTTCAAGGACAAGCGATGCGGTTTCAGTTGGTTAAACATCAGCAATACCCAAATACACACTTTGTGATTCCCAAGACTTGGCTCTTGCCAACCTGTGCCTAATATTCTGTGGAATTAGCTGTCCCTCAGGGGAGAGAGTGCGCATTCCATTCCATACATGGACGTTTCCATGTGTAGGTGGTTTGGATACTCTCAGGCATGGTGATGGGTTTCTGTATGTGTCAGACACCCGGCTCCAAACGAAACTGACATTGGAAGACAAATGAACATCACCGATAAATTTCAATTATCTCATCTCCAATTAAAACTGAAATGATTCATAAACATATGAATTACACGTACATTAGCTTGGCATTGGAGTATCGGAATGCATCATGTTTCAATAAACAATACAGTTTTGTTCAAGACGAAGCAATTCACTGAATATATCCAATTCACACCTGTGGAGTTGAAAAGATTGAGAATTACTGATACATCAGATGTAGACAAGTGATCTCTTAATCCTTTCTAGACTGGATTACTGTTTACAATCAACAGAAATATTGGTGTACAGGACAAACATCAAAGAGACACGTGTGCAAGAATTGTCACTTTTTAAATGTAAGAGGATTAGGGAATCACAGGATGACTTGATCGTTTAAGAGGATCAAAGGGAGGACTGTAGACTTCATTACTTTCTGCTGTTGGGGTTATCGGTTTACAAACTGCTTGAAGTAACCACAAACCCAGAAGGAGGTGTCATCTTTATGACAACAATCACTATCTGAAAGTTACTTTTTTATTCAAAAGATGAATTGTTGCAGATGTTTTTGATTCCTTAGATTAATGGGGTGGGGGGGAAATGTAGAGATGGTATCTGGATACATGGGCACAAAGATTGTTTTTGGATCGGTTTAACCACACATTAGATTTTCATCGCATTAACTGTTCCCCAGATGTTTTGAAGGTGGATTCCTGGCACCTCTCTCCCCCCCACCACCACCCCCATACACACACACACCTTGCAAAGCAATTCTCAGTGGTGAACATTGCTGAAGCCAGATCTGTGGTATTGGACATTGAGCTTACAACATTGAACTGATGGTTAGTAAGACACCAACTACTCTACACATTTGGTTTTAGCAAGTGTCCAGTGTAGTGGATTCAGATTGGCTGGTGTAAATGGACGCTTGATTCTGTTTCGGTCAACTGGGTGTCCATCACATGCTATATAACCCATCTCCGTGCTTGAGTACCTGGCACCCGCCATCCACCTAGTGTGGGCTCAAACCTGTATTTGTCCAATGTCAAATGATCAAGCAGTGACTATCCTCTTCGGGGGGATAGTCGGGGGGAGAGGTAAGCGGGTCCTCCTTGATGCTGAACTGGTTCCAAGGCAAAGTGCTTGGTAATGGAATGTCGGAATCAAGTCAATCTTCTGCAGCAGTCTCCGTTATCCAGTTGCTGGTACTTAGTACTTCATAAATGCTAGTATCAGAGCGCACAGTTATTCGATGCAGGTTTAGCTGCTGTCAGCAGCTAACCATTCTGTTTCCGTATCACGGAATTTTCCCATTTCCCATCCCCAAAGTTTGTATTTTATGCATATTCCCAATTCTCGGTCAGTTTATTTAATTTCTCTACATTTTTTGTTCCGTTTGCAAATCCGGTAAATCTAATTTCTAATTTCCGATCATGGGACACATACCTCACAAGGATACTATTTTTAGCTAAGTTATTTTCTTACTTCCTCCTTTTTGATCGTTCCTGAAGTGTACCACATACCTTGCTTGCATGGAAGAGAGGGAAGAGAGAGGAAACTAGACACTTTCTCACATTCTTTCAACAGGGCCAGAAATACAGTATACAAGAGGTGAGTGGGTTTCTGATTTCCTCTTTCTCTATGGAGCTATCCATTACCTCAGTATGGTTGAGACTGGGAATTTCAGGCAGGATAACATAAATATACTCTACAGTACAGCCTTTTGGAGATACATTACATTAGAATACATTGGAATATACAGCACGGATCAGGCCATTCGGCCCAACTGGTCTCTGCCGGTGTTTATGCTCCACATGAACCTCCTCCTGCCCTTCCTCAACTAAGCCTTCAAGCATAACCTTCCATTCCTTTCTCCCTCATGTGCCTCTCCAGCTTCCCCCTAAATACATCTATGCTATTTGCCTCAATAACTCCTTGTGGCAGCATGTTCCACATTCCCACTACTCTATGTGTGAAGAAATTTCTTCTAACTTCCCTATTTGATCTATTTGTGACTATTTTATATTGATGGCCCCTGCTTTTGGTCTCTCCCACAAGTGGAAACATCTTCCCTATGTCTACACTATCATCACCTTTCATTATTTTGAAGACCTCTATCAGGTCATCCCTTACCCTCCTCTTTTCAAGAGAAAAGAGTCCAAGTATGTTCAGCCTTTTCTGATAGGTAATAGGTATAACCTTTCAGTTCTGGGATAATCATTGTGAATCCCTTTGCACCCTCTCCAGTGCCTCTACATCCCTTCTATAACGTGGGGTCCAGAACTGCACATAGTATTCCTAAGTGTGGTCTAACTAAGGTTCTATAAAAAATTACCATAACTTCCCTGCTTTTAATTTCTATCCCTCTAGAAATAAATCCCAATGCCTGGTTTGCTTTTTTTATGGCCTTATTAACCTGCATTGCTACTTTTAGTGAGTTGTGTATGTGTACCCCTAGGTCCCTTTGCTCCTCTACCCCATTTAGGTTTTTATTTTCCAGGATGTATGTGACTTCCTTATTCCTTCTAACAAAATGTACCACCTCGCTCTTTTCTACATTGAAATGCATTTGCCATTTAAATACCCACTCAGCAAGTTTATTAATGTCTTGCTGTAATTTGTTGCCGTCCTCCTCTGTATTAACTATTCCCCCCAATTTGGTGTTCTCTGCAAATTTTGAAATTGCACTGCTGATTCCCGAATCCAAATCATTAATATATATTGTGAACAATAGTGGTCCCAATACCGATTCCTGTGGAACACCACTGCCCACCCCCTGCCAGTCTGAGTAGCCATCCTTTACCCCTCCTCTCTGTTTTCTGTTTTGCAGCCAGTTTGCTATCCATTCTGCTATTTTTCCCCTAACTCCACGTGCTCTGACTTTATCCATTAGTCTATTATGTGGTACCTTTTCGAAATCTAAATATATTACATCTACCGCATTACCCTTGTTTACTCTTTCTGTTACCCCTTCAAAGAATTCAATGAGGTTGGTCAAGCATGACCTTCCTTTTTCAAATCCGTGCTGACTATTCTTTATTATGTTTTCCATTTCTAGATGTTTTTCTATTACCTCCTTCAATAAGGATTCCATTATCTTTCCTACCACCGATGTTAAGCTGACAGGTCTGTAGCTCCCTGGGCTTGTTCTATCTCCCTTTTTAAATATAAGTACAACATTAGCTATCCTCCAGTCCTCTGGCACTACATCCTTTTCTAATGAGTTACTATATATGTGTAATAGTGCCTCTGCTATCTCTTCCCTCGAGATTGTGTGCGCTATGTTACGGTTCTTCCCCCAGCCCTTGTTTCCCAAATACTGAGAAGACAGTGGGTCATAAGTGAACACAACCTCTAAACCTATGTTTTTCCAACAAGTTTGCAATTAATATTAATATTAATATCAATTTGGCCATGCATTGTGAAATGTAATGTTATTATGTTAGTTTATGTTAGCTATCATAGATACACCTTGAATTTGATGTAGAACCTTATCACGTTGAAATGTATTAAAGCACTTCACAGAGTTTTTCTGTTAACTGAATGGCCAATTATTTTACAATATGGGGTAATGTTCATGAGGATTAAATATAGATCTTGGTTCTAACATCTCATTCAAAGAATGGCATCTCTGGCAATTTAGCCGTCCACCAACACTATATTGGAGTGTCATCTTAGACTATGTGAAACTTGAATCCACAACCTTCTGACTCAGGGGAAGATTGCTACTGCCCCAGCCAGGCTGTCACGTATCAAAATACATGTGATGTATTAACTCATTTTCTTCTCACAATAGATGCTGCCTGACCTACTGTGTGTTCCCAGCGACTTCTGTTTTTATTTCTGTCACGTATCAAGTACCTTTATAAATTCCATCACAATACAAATACAAATTCCAATCCCCAGCTTCTTAAATCCAGCCTAGTTTCTCTCCAAATCCTAAGATTGCTTTTAAGATAGACGTTAAAACAGTACAGTAGTAGCAAAAGGTTCTAACAGCCCGTGTTTTAACTCCGTCCTCCTTTACAGTGTGGTGAAAAACATACTGCAGGCTGGTAAAGGCATTCGTTTGTTAGTTTGATGAGGTCCATTTTTATTACCATCAAATCAATCAAAATAGATTGTTTTTCCTTGCCCACTGCCACAGGCCTGAAGCATGATCTTTCTGTTTCAAATGTAAATGCTGAATGACTTGTGGCATGGTTTCTATTAAGTTTCCCCTAACATTTCCCCATCGCCTACTCAGCTTTCACAGGGATATAAATTATGGTGGCAGGAGGAAAAGAACAAAAGAAACGAAACTGAGAAAGAATGAATAGAATAAGAAAAAAAAACACAGATAAGGAACCTGATCAACGATACAGAGGTTTCACTGTATTAACTGTATTAACTGTACTCCATGTACAACTGTCCATGCCTTGGGACGTCCTCCCGACGCAAAAGGTGCCATACAAATGTAATCTTCTTGTTGTTGATATGTATTACAACAACGACAACATGTACTTATATAGCGCCCTCCACGCAGGTTGGCGTCTCAGAGCGTAATAAATTGTGATGCACAAAACACAGTCGTTGCATGTTACAGAATATTCTGTGAAGCGCTTTGGGATATCGTTCCGACCCGAAAGGTGCTATACCAATTATAAGGATTATTATTATTATGCACTGCTGTGCTCAGTAACTTCACAACACTGTCTAAGGGCATCAGCTATCTGAACAGACCTGGTCCTCTCCCTCTCATAGGAATATCATGATTCATCCCAAATAGCATCACTAAATCAAATTTCCTGGTCAATGACATGGGCAATTTGCATTGAATAAGATGTCTTGTAGATATTCTCACTCCTGTTGAAATCTGTTGAATTAAAATATAAGTGTGAATAATTGGAAACTGTTGCCTCAGTTATGAATGGAAACACTCTCCCCAATACCACAAGTTAATAATTCATCGCTCAAGGGGATCAATGAAATTCTTACACTGTTTTGTCTGAACAAGTTGGAGAAAAAAAATTGAACTTATCTCACAGAATATTCTTTTCCTTCGAAGAGGTAACTTTTTACTTTCAGTGCTACTTCAGAAAAAGCTGAAAGCAGAGTAATATCACATTGTTGATAATTGTAGTCAAAGAGGTTGAGAACCAAAAATTGTTCAATGACTTTCATGTCAGGATGATGTCTCGAAGCACTTCACAGGATATACTGTGCTCTGGAGTGACTGCACTTTGTGGACAAACACAGACGACAATTTGTGCACAGAAATGCCATGAAGTGAATGACCAATTTTGCTTGCCTTTTTTGTGATCACCAGGACAGCAGAAGAAACTCCTTTCTCTTTTCGACAAGTGCCATGGCATCTTTAAAGTCCACCTGAAAAGCAGACAGGACCCTGGTTCAACTATTCACTCAAAGAACGGTGCCTCCAACATGAGACACATCCCCAGCACTGCATTGGAATGTCATTATGGATATGTCTGTTCCAAGTCTCGACTTGGGGTTTGAATGCACAATCTTCAGAGACAGAGGTGAGAGGGCAACCAATGGAGCCAGGCTGACACACTCCAAAGCAATCTAATGTATCTTTAGGCCATGGAGCGTGGCAATTTGCATGCCAGTTCACAGGATACTGGCATAACTCAAAAAAAAGATCAGCTGGTAAGCCACTAACTTACATTCCCATTGTTTAACTGCATGGTCTTATAGATCAACATTGTGATAATTAACATATCATAAGTCACAATCTTCATCCCTGTTGCCTTGATATATACAAAATCAAACCCAGGCCCCCACTCATTGTTTAGTTTAACATGGCAATTTGAGTTTAGCAAATGCACACTGTACATCGCAAATTACTGCCAGGTATATTACGGTATATTGTTACAGAAGCTCAACAAATCTTCAGGAAGATAATGCCCAGCAACATTCTGGGCTCCGTCCCAAAATGCTGTGAACAAGGAGAATAGGCAGACTGCAGACACATTCTCAACTTTATCTGGAATTAACAATAATAATTCTTCCATTTGATATAGCGTCTTTGAGACATAGAATATACTGTAAAGTGAATTGACAATATATTTTGGGGCAAAACGCGGCAACCAATAGCGCACAACAGTGTCCCAAAAAACAGTCATGGATTGAAGTGACCAATTTTTTAAAAAAAAATTTTGAAGGAATTATTCCCCCCGGAAAAGCGATCTGCCAATCGACAATCCGCCAAGCCTCAGGATTTCTCCCCTGAAGGAAAAGAAGCATCTCCAAGTGATCTGCCAATCCATTCTACGTTTTCCAGCAGCTCCATTACCATGGTTGTGTGAGAGGAAGGGAATCTTTAGAGAAGCAACAGAGAAAAGCCAGCCTGAGACCACTCGCTGCTGAAAATAATACAATCGTCCACCCCAGAACCTTTCTATCAGCTGTTTACTGGGCAGAGATCCATCAGTTGTCCCTGTAGAAGATGCCTTGGTAGATGAGAACTTTCAAAATTGGCCCCCTTTTTTTTGTCTAAGCTATCACGATCCCAAAAAACATGCAAAATAATGTGCAACACAGCTCGCTGTAAAAGAGAAACGCACTTTAAAACACGACTTTTGTTATTGGGAGCTGCTCAAATCCATCTCGGGTCTACTGAGATTCTTGTCTTTGTTTGAACCGAGCCTTCTGAGCACTTGCTTGAATACTATCAGTGATATTCTTGCGTGTCGTGCACTTGATTCATGGAATGTGACAAGCAAATCAGAAACAACTGGAGCCATTTCTGGTGCAAAATATATTCTACTATAATGTTCACAAAGGTATGCCTATAAATAGCTGTCTCTAATATTTATGCTTTGTTTAGTCTAGTCGCAAACTTGTATTTGAAAACCATGTATGAAATGTGGCTACTAAATGAATTACTGCAATGGGGCTTTGTTTTCTACATCATTAGATTCCACCCTTAATGTCTTTGTATTATATGTATCATTAGTTCCTTTAATGCCTGGAATGAGGTATAAAATGTGTGCTTAGAATTTGTCATTCAATCACTTTCAGGACAGTGCAAGGGCAAGTGAAGAAGGGGAGAGAAGCATTGTACAGATTGACTCTGCAACAGGCAATTTGTTCTTCATCAGCTATAATTATCACATCACATATTTTCCCATCTCTCCTAATAGCTCATTCCCAATCTGAGAAGTTTATTATTAACCATAATCCAAGGATTCAATAGAATGCCCAATAATGTCAATCCAATCGTCGCAAAGTACTTCACAGGTAAAGTAACTGTGGCTGTTTATTTTGTTAGGAAATGCAGCAGCTAATTTGCGCACATGAATGTCCCACAAAAAGGCATGAAGTGAATTTTATCTGGGGTGCTGGTGGCTAGGAGACCTGAACAGGTAGGTGGAACTCTGGCTTGACATCTCATCTGAGGGCAGGCACCTCCAACAATGCAGTGATCCCGTCGCACTGTATCACCCTGGACGGTGAGGTTACAGTCCGAATGGGTGCTCGAACCCACAGCCTGCTACCTCGGAAGCAAGAAGGCTGCCAACTTAGCCAAACTATCGCCTTCAAAAGAAAAGAAAACAAAGAAGGGAAGTGCGGTTACGTTCCGCGTACAAAGTTACTGTTGGCACAGCTAAGAAACCATTTCATGTCCAGAATTAAGCAGAGTGAATTCATCAGTCCGCGTACATGATTTAGAATGACCGATCGTCCAAACCGCTCACGGATATAGAGAAATTTCCATGGAAGATTTCAGCCCCTGAAGGTTCAGCTTTTGTCTGGAATGTTTATGTCCATGCTGTATTCCCGATGTCAGTGCCACGCAAAAGAGTCGCAGTTCAGAACTAGATATAAATAAGAACAACAGAGTTGAGGAAGTTGAACCGAAGCCTTGTTATTGAGAAATCGAGCGTTATCCTGCCTGTCCTTCTATTAGCTTCCTCACGTGGTTTTCTGATGTTGTTATCCGAAATCCATACTCCCATGGGGAGAAATCGCACCTGGGTTTAGATTTACTCTGTTTTCTTAGCATTTTAGAGCGTGCAGAATATTGCAAATTCTTAAACACGGTCTTAATTTTGAAGCCAGTTCTCCGCAAATTCTTTTCAGAGCTGCAGAAAAGCGACTTCAAAGATAAGACAGAATTCAACCCTGCCAAGTTCTGGACTTTCTGAAACGCTACATAAATAGAGAAAATCTACACCCAGGTGGAATTTCTCCCCAGCGGTCTTTAGAAGATTATTTTCTCAACGGATTAACGTAGAACCCAATTGGCTTGGGCTTGTTAGCAACCAGCACATTTTGATCCAATTGTGAATTCAGACACGTACAGATTCCTGATAGTAGCACAAGCTATTTTAACTCAATATTTGCTGACTTAAAGAAGCACTTTTCTAATGAAGTAGTGTTAGATGAGGTCTTCGCTATTATAAATTGGTCATTTTCAATCCACGACTGTTTGTGGGACATTGCTGTGCGCAATTGGCTGCCGCGTTCACCCACAAATATACAGTCAATTCACTTTACAGTATATTCTGTAAAGCGCTTTGGGACGTCTAGAAGACGTGAAAAGCGCTATATCAAATGCAAGGATTATTATTATTATTATTATAAAGGATCCTCTGAGAGTAATAAAAATGTGAAGCCTATAAAGTTCAGTTAGACGATGGAGCTATTAAAATATATAGATAGGAGCCTGCCACAATTTTCTAACTGTACTTTTAAAGGCTACTGGATTCAAATATCACCTCTATCCTGGTTTATTTCCAGTTTGCCCCTTCTTATCTTACTTCCTTCACATTGAGTTCCTGAACTTATGCAAAAAGTTGGTAGGAAAACTTTCAAACTAGTTGAACGAAGTTTGCCATCTGCAGCAGAACAAACCTTTTGGACAGTGAATGTGGACGTTTTGCCCACAAAATGTACAGTCAATTCACTTCACAGTATATCCTGTGTCGCGCTTTGAGACGTCTCAAAGATGTAATGAGGCGCTACATCAAATGCAAGGATTTTTATTATTAATATTAAAAGACAGACAGAGCAAAACAGAGCTGGTACTAGTCCTCCATTCCTGACTGTTATAGTGGAACCACTGGGTCTCATTAAACTTAATGGTTCATTTGGAAAAATACTGTTACTCCTCCAAAGAAAGCCCAAGCCTTGCAAAATGCTGCCATTCTCATGATCACAGTGAGCAGTGAGCATTGTTTGGAGGACAGCGTGGCTCAAAGTTAAGCCTTTTTCACAAGCTTACTTTTGCTTGTGTAAATCCGTCACATTGTAAAAGATTGTTTTTTTTATTATTATTCTCTGAACTTTTAGTTGGAGGTGTGACTGGTTTGTCAGATCTGAAACGATGCCTGACAAGTGCTGAGCTGCAAGCGATGGGCATCGGGAACTGTGTAACAGTGACAAAGGCTTCATATTCAGAGCAGCTACAATTTTGATGAAAAGTTCTGCTCCAACTACAACAAATTATATTTATATAGCGTCTTTTGTGTGGGAAGGACGTCCCAAAGAGCTGCGACTCGGCTTACCTAGAACCTCAGAAACACATTCTCTGTGACAACATTGTGAATGTTTCCACTTCTCACCCCGGGGCTTGTTTGGACAAAATATTTAATACAAAATGACACCTTCTGGTCCTTCAGGTCTGGACTGGTGTTTGTCTCGAGGCTTGACTATGCAAACTCCCTGCTTGTTGGCCTCCCCAACTCCTCCCTCCACAGGCTGCAGATCATCCAGAACTCTGCAGCCCGTGTCCTCTCTCACACCAGGTTCCAAGGCCCTATCCCCCCCATCCTCGCCCGACTCTACTGGCTTCCCATCACACAGAGAAAACAGTTCAAGATCCTAGTCCTCACCTTCAAAGCCCTCCATGGTCTTGCTCCCTCCTACCTCTGCAACCTCCTAAACCCCTACCATCCTACTCGCTCCCTCCACTCAGCGGGCTCCGGCCTGCTTCACGTCCCCCGCCTAACTCGGCCAACATTGGCGGGCGGGCCTTCTGCCACTCTGCCCCCACCCTCTGGAACTCCATCCCGCAGTCCTTCGCTTCGTCCCCTCCCTTGCCTCCTTCAAGACCCATCTCAAAACCCTCCTCTTCAACCGTGCTTTCGATTATCCTGCTTCCCCCCCTGCCCTCCACCTTCCCCGATCCCGACCCACGGCTTGGGTCCAAAACTCTAACTGTCCAGCGCCTTGAGACCTCCTCTTGACTTGAAAGGCCCTTTACAGATGTAATCTTGTGTTGTTGTCTCTAATATGAGTCACCTGGTCTGAAGCTACTCCGACCAAATCCCACGTGCAAGCAAACAAACAAATCCTCCTTGGGAAGTCAAGGCTTTGTGCCCGAGCTAGGGATTGGAATCAAGACGGGTGGAAGGCAGGGGCATGAGGGTGGGTGGATGATCAAAGGCACGGTAAAGAAAAGTTCAAGTTTAAAGCTTGAGTCAGTAACCTGAGTGTGAAGAAATGTTTGCTTGGGAGCACAAAGACGTCATCTGTTCTAACTGTCAGCTGTGCTGACATGTCAAAAGTCTTAAGAACATAAGAATATGAGAATTTGCTGGCGAAAGAAGGCCAAGGTCCTAACTAGTTTGTTTTCCACCATCTTGGCATTCGCTTGATGTGTCATGTCCCAAAGTATATACTGTATCTTTCCCGAAATATTATTTTCTAGCAGAAATCTATCTAATTTGTTCTTGAAACAAATGATATTTTCTGCTTCCACTGTCTCCTCAGGAGCCTGTTCCATAAGTTCACTACTCACTCACTGAGTTCATTGCCGCCCCTTGTGTTTTTTAATGTGCCTGATGCTTCTGGTTGTTGTGCGAATAGCGGAGTACGAGGAGATGCATTGCAGCAGGTGAAGTAGACCAGCGGAGAGGACTGAGTGTAAACTGGAGCCATTCCAGTGGTGGCCCATGGTAAGTTGTATGGCAGGCTGAGCCTTCTCTACTCTGTTTCTATGACCTGTTGTAACAGAATGCTGATTCTAACTTCAAAAGAGGTTGGGACATTATGTAGGATTTTTGTATCGTTGTCCTTCTTTCCTCTTCCACACACACTCCACCCCCGCTACTAGGCAGTTTGAAGCACAAGGGGTGCAAAATGCGAGGCGTGATGTGATAATTAACATGGCCAATAATATCACATTGACAGAAATCCTGGCCCCGGTCAATGTTTCAGCTGTACACATTGAGTTAACGCAGGATTCTTTGAACGGGCATGGAAGTGCCACGATTCATGGGCAACAGGTTCGATGGCAATGTGAGCTGGTTCAGTGGCTGCTGCAGCTGGTTTGAGGCTAATCCATTTAAATAAAGTCCGGAGGAAGACAGGGATTGGGGGGGTTTGGGGTAAAGGATGTTCACTAGACGTCGACTGAGATATTGACAGGGTTGGAATTTCCAACAATGTGATAATATTACCAGCTGCAATTATCATCTCAAGCATTACATTTTTTCACCCCATATATGGTTTCCACAGCCTCGTCTGACTTACATCAGTTGTTTCTACAATTCAATAGTTGACTTCTGCAATGCATTTCAAAACGTATTATTCTTTGAGCCACAGAAGGCTGTTTGTGAGGAAGAAAAGCATTTCTTTAATTTCAAATGCTCTCACGGGCCTGAAGGGGAAATTCTTATAATAATTGCGTCGCCAAAGTCTTTTTACTGTTAAAATAATATGTACTCAAAGTCAAACAAAGAAGCGAGCAAGGTATTTAAAAGGTCAAACTGCTGTCAAAAGTAATTTGTCTTGATTGATGTTTCTGCTCTGCAAGTATCTCTCTGATGTACAAAGCATCTTTATGTTGGTAAAGGTGTGTATAGCCAACGGCAGAGATTAACCGCTGTCTTTCTTACTGTCTGTGCATTTCTTGGCCTAGATAGTTAGGCGTGTGCCTGGAGGTGAAGCTTTTCAAAACTGATAGACACTATTTCATTAATAGGTGGAATGTCTTCTCAAAGTTCATTTTCCAAAAAAAAAAGTTCATGCTGTTGCTGTGTTCTGGGTATGGAGTCCAATTACTTACATTCTGAATGACTGCAGTCAACAAAGAAGTATCTTTTTTGTTCTAACCAAGGTCTCGTTCAATAGCAGAAACCAGAATTAACCACTTAAATGATATTAATGGATCCAAAACCCAACTAATTGGTGCCCCCGAGGTAAAATTCAGAACATAACTTGAAGATGGTGTAAAATAGCAGAAAGGAATTTTAAAATCTTAAATCATCGTACATTTCTACTTCTAGTTAACCTTCAATACCTAATGTAGATGGCCCAGCTAGCAGGTACACACATAATGCAGTTAATACAGTGCCTTAGTGGAGAATATGTCTTCTAGAGAAGCTCAAGAATATCGCTTCAACAACAATACCTTGCATTTATATTGCGCCCGTCATGAGTGGTAGCTCATTGCCAGACTCCGCCACTGCCTCACCCCTCAGGCTGCCGAAACCCTAACCCACTCATTCGTCACTTCAAGGCTCAATTATGGAAGTTCCCTCCTCATCGGCCTCCCAACTCTTCCCTTCACAGGCTGCAGGTCATTCAAAGCTCTGCAGCTCATGTACACTCGCGCACCAGGCTCCGCGACCCCATCACTCCCACCCTCGCCCGACTCCACTGGCTCCCCATCCCCCAGAGGATTGAGTTCAAGATCCTCGTCCTCACTTTCCATGGCCTTTCTCCCTCCTACCTCTCTGACCTGCTGACTCCCTACCAACCTGTCCGCTCCCGCCGTTCAGTGGGCTCCAATCTGTTCCATGTCTCCCGCCGGACCCGTCCTACAATCAGTGGCCGGTCTTTCAGCCTCTCTGCCCCCACATTCTGGAACTCCATCCCACAGTTCCTTCGCTTCACTTCCTCCCTTGCCTCCTTCAAGGCCGGTCTCAAGACCCTCCTCTTCGATCGTGCTTTCGGTCGCTCCCACCTCTCTGCCTTCCCTCACCCCTACACCACCCCTCCCCCATGTTCGGCTCCTGACCCCTGACTGGCCAGCACCTTGGGACGTCCTCCTGACGTGAAAGGCGCTCTATAAGTGTAATTTTGTTGTTGCTGTAGTGTCCCGGAGCGCTTGACAGTGGCGAAGTCTGACGCTGAGCCAAGGGGAGGTGACCGTAAGCACGATCAAAGAGAATGGGAGAATGGAGAATGGGATTTGAATTGAATTGGAGTGACTCACTTGGCAATTTATTATTCAGCATTATAAACTGCATTTGATAAGTGACAGCTTGGCATCTCGGTAGGAGCTTCACAAATAATGGCTGAGTATCCCGAAGTCAGATGATACATCATTGCGTTTTCTCCTTAAATGAATATTAACGTCTGTTTTATTCTTGGGTGAGGCTTGAAATGACTCACTGTTAGGCTCAACTTGTTTTTGCAGGAATCACAGTGTTAATAATAGGTTCGAACAACTTATACAGGCCCTAGAGGCAGTGCGGAGGAGAGCAACAATGATGATTCTGCAGTGTTCGAGGAATGAGGTGACTATGAGAAATGATTAGGTAAGATAGGGTTCTTCAGTCTTGAAATAGATATTTTAAAGAAGGTCTTGTATAAGAGGCTAAATGGGATTGAGAAAGTACATTCAGAACAATACTTTTAGACATATCAGAAAAGGATGACAAAGGCTCAGGCCGTGAAGGCAATTTCTGGCCAGATGTCAGGAAGTAATCCTTTACCCTGATTTCATTTAAACTAAGTTTACTCTGTACTCTTTTTTTGTCCCTGCCAACCTGCCCGCTCTGTTCGTTCAGCGGGCCCCGGTCTGTCTCCCGCCCTACCCTCAGCGGCCGGGCTTTCAGCCTCTCTGCTCCCACACTCTGGAACTCCATCCCACTGGACCTTCACCTCCCTTCCTCCCTGGCCTCCTTCGGGGCCGGTCTCAAGACCCTTCTCTTCGATCGTGCCTTTGGTCGCCCTCCCACCTCTCTGCCTTCCTCACCCCTCCACCACCCCTCCCCCATGCTCGGTATCCGACACCTGACTGTTCAGCGCTTTGGGACGTCCTCCCGACGAGAAAGGCGCTCTATAAATGATAATAATAATAATAATATAAATGTCATTTGGTTGTTGTTGTTTGTACACAGTTGAGCCACACATCAGAGATTCATCCTGGAAGCCATGTGCTGTGACCATTCTTGAGGAAACATCTTCAGTAGGACATGAATTTGCACTACTAATCAGAGGAAAGGCAGACAGTGCTAATCAATTTGCTCTCCACTCAACTATAGCCCTTCCAAAGCCCTTGGGTAGTCAGTTAGACTTTGGTGTGAGCAGTTATTTGCACGTGTGAGGAGTTCACAGCCCCAGCTCAGGGCAATTGACATATTCTACTCTGCTGGAAGCAATGTCATACTCTTTTCAGTAGTATAAACCGAGGCACCAATTTGTAACATAACCCAGAGCTCAGGTACTTTTCAATCTTACTTAGACGTGTCTTAAAATTTTGTATTTCAAGATTTTTTTAAGAAAAATGTTAATAATCTTAACTGGGTCGAAAAACTTTGAAAATCCTTGTAGGATTCCCAGATCTGATCAATTTATGTTTGGTTTAAGACAAGTACCAAGATAATAAGACCGGAGCTATTGTCAAATCCATAAGGAGATGAGAGAAGAGGACTGAAGGCATAAAATAACTTACAGAGAAGGGAATCAATAGCACCTATGTTTTTGAGCAATCTGACAGAACGTGACAGATGTAGAGACAAAATGAAAATAAATCATCGGTGATGTACTACAATGATGTTTTCAAATTCCAGCATATAAAAGAAATACAGCTCTTGTTTTAAGGCCTTCAGGGAAACTTCTTGTTCCTCCCCAGTTTCTTAAAGAGTCGAACGTCTGAAATTCAAGATGAGAACTGAAAAAGAATATAAAAGGTAAAACGTATGATTCGCTGCTGTCCAAAACATATGATTAACATCAATTCGCTATAAAGGGATTTATGCCTGTGTCCCTTAAACCATCTTTGCCCAGTGGCAGGAACCAATCATGAAAGTACCACTGACTGGAGACTCTTAGGTCAGTACATGCTTGCTAATGGGTGGTGAGGACAGGGTTGGATTAAAGCTTCAATGAATAGCGACTGTAATAGTCCTGGATTGAGATTCCAGTCCTACACTGACCAATTCTTTATCAAAGTGAAGGATGAAGGTGCTGGATGTGGGAATATTTCCACAGCCTTTCCCAGTTCAGTTATGTTGTATAACCCTCTTCTTCCAACTTGCGGTCATATTGGTGAGACTTTATTTATGAGTACGTTCAGTCTCAGAAATCCCAACGGTTGAAGAACAAAGGAAACACATTTTCTAGAGACATTGCATTTCCTTATATGTAGTTCTAACTCCAGCCTATCCTTAAGGCAAATCCCTAACCATAAGTTTAGAGAGGTTTAATTGTAAAGTGCATTAACTTCATACTTTAAATTGGGAATCCACAAGAACGATTCTTATATTAGGAGAGTAATCACTGCTATAACTGATATAATTACTGATCCCGATTGGAACGTTGATTTGTCCCTGGTTAATACATGAAACTTTTTCTGTCTTTTCAAAGTCAAAGGAAACTCCAATCTGTTAAGAAAGGAGAATGTAAAAACCCCGAAGACAATTATTTGAGAAGCCAGTTTGCTCCAGTGATAGGGTATTTGATTGTTATTTCATTGATATTCTAGACTCCTATTTGACACATTAAGTGCAAGGATTATTGTTACATTATCATGGATGAGTTTGGATGCCAGCTTTAACTGTATCACGTATCCTCATCAGAAGAAGTTCTCCAATTCTTAATAATGATAATCCTTACATGTGATGTAGCCCCTCATCACGTCTTCGAGACGTCTCAAAGCACTTCACAGAATACATCGCAAAGCGAATTGACTGTACATTTTGTGGCGAAACGCGGCAGCCAATTACGCACACCAGTGTCCCACAAACAGTCATGGATTGAGTGGCCAAATTATTATTTTTTTTAAGGTATTATTACCCCCAGAAAAGTGATCTACCAATCGACTAACTACTGGATTCCTTCCTACTGCCAGGTAAACAGAGGCGTGTGGAGTAAGGAAACTTGCCCAACGTTTCGCCCTGCCCGGGAATCAAACCCAGGTCTTCTCACTTGCGAGGCCAGTGCTCTAACCACTGAGCTACAGGACTCCACATCTGCAGATCTGAAGTGATGGCAACTATCTAGAATTTCCCTGCTGTTTGAATGCGGATGAGATATACGGTGAGAGTCAGAAAAGTGGGAACCGAGTAGGAATAAAATTGAACAAACATTAGAAATTTTAAAACTGTAACCTCAAAGACGAAGAGAGGTTCTGTGCTCTTAAAGCAGCCACATTAACAGTCAGAATACATGTCTGTACTATATATTTATGTTTCAATGAGAGCTCTATGTCCCATGTTACAGATGTCCTTGTTCCAGACAGGAGTAAAGGAAGCCTTGTAATGCCAATGTTACAGAATTAGATCCTAATAGGAGGGTTTAAGCTTGTAATCTAACCATGACTGCCAGTCAGAACTGACTAGTCTCTTTGAGCATGTCTCACCAGTTCTTAACGGTTGGAAAGTCTATCACGACATTTGTCTGCTGGTCAATCATGAAGCAATACTGATAGCAGTCAGTTAAGAGATAACAGATAAGTGTGCCACAAAGACTGCTCTCATTGATAGGAAAACTACAGTGGTTGCGGGAATCTGAAGGCTTAAATTCCTGTTGATAGGAATAGAGCGAGTGACGTTGTCGAATTCTAATAGTATTTCTACCTTATAATTGCACATCATCAGCACCGCTACATGAAATGCTGACGGGGTTTTCAATCAATGTGTGAAAATCAGAGAAGGATGTCCAAATGTTAAACAAATCCAAAGTAGAATTATAAGACTCGTCACAAACATGAAAAGACTCTTCACTCTCTACTGCAAATGTATTCAGTCTACAAAAGCAGTAAATTAAATGAACACAGGAATGCAAAAATAATTTAGTTGAAATATTTAGATTCATTTCCGCTTGTGTGCTGTATTATGTCTGGAAGATTAATCGCTGACTTGTTTTGAACTGAATTTCCGAGTAGAATACTTTATACTCTAAGGAGAAGTATTCATTTGCTTATTCATGAGAACGTCTGCATTTATAACACGTTTGAAGCTTTTCTTCACATGCTAAAATCAAGCACAATGCAACTGGCAATATTATCACTTATAAATGCAATGTCACTATAATTTGCAGTATTTCACGCGAAGCCCTTTTGAAACATCGCAACGTCTCAAATGCAAGTATTATTTATTGATTAATACATTCCATGCTTCACATTGTTGAGGTTTTATTTTCTGGAACCAAAGAAAGAGTACAAGAAAACTGTGCGTCTCTCACGCACGTTAGCACTGCCCTCAGTCAACTGAAATCCTCCTATAATAGAATCCTAGAGTGGTGGGTAGGAGGCCCAATGGAAAATTGGCTTCCAAACTGAGTGGAAGAATTTTCCATAATTGAGCACAACCTTAAATTTTAGAAGTAGCATGGGCCTCAAAGGTGGCAGGACTGACTAACTCTGTTCGTCGTCTCTTCTTTTAAAATGGTTGACCCTTTCCTAGTTCAGTTCAGTCAGTAAACAGGTGGACGTAGCACTGTACTGTGGTCTGCATTGATCCCCATGTGGTACAAATGTGATGAAATCAGCGATTTCCATCTGGGGAAGGAATTCAGATTTCATTCTTGTGGTAAAGAAATGTCAGCTCTAATCTTCTCATGTTTTGAGCGTGCTGGCTGGAACAAAACACTCACTGGTACAAAGAAGGGACTGACTCCAGTTCAGTTTAATGTGCACTCAGATAACCAGAATAAGTGACCCATCTAATACCGTTTACTTCTCCTCCTGAATTTCTGTGTACATGTTTGGATCAACGTTGGTCCCAGACTAGACAGTGTTTTTTTAAAGTGATTGCATGCAACAGTGAAACAGAGCCGGATACCACTGGAATCAATGATCTGGATTGATAGCCGCAGAGCTGTATTGTAACGTGATACAGAGGTGCTATGTGCCAGCAAAGCAACATGTATTATTTTGATGTAAAACGCTTTTCTCCTGGTCAGATGTCTTGTTGTAAAGCACTTCCTCTTCTTGTTACATGAAACAGAGCAATATAGAAAATTCATTGGTTGTAATGCACTGTGATATGGCGTAAACAATAAACTACAGACGGGCATAGCTCTGAGAAAGTGATCAAAACTACAAGAAGCATCTATTTGGGAATGTGTTCAGGACATTGTTTAACAATGTTAAACATTCCAGAGCAAGTTACAGTTTGATTTATGCCGCTTCTGAATAACTGCTAGCAATCGTCGGGAACGCACACTTGGACAATCAAACGTGCTCGAAATCACATTGGTTTGTGTTTCTCTTCTGTGGTCAAAACAATTGCCGTGTTGTGGTTAACACGGGATATAACAGCTTTGATACCATAAAGTGACTGACAGGGTGGAGCAGACATTACCAATCAAGGCAAAATGCTACGATTTGAGATTGTCCTCTTTTCAGTATTCAGGAGCCTTTGAAAATGTCAGATGAGGAATTACTGCAAAGCTTCCTCATGTTACATCCCTGTAAAATGCTTTGTTACACCTATTGTTTATACATCAGAAAGTGACCCGCACTACTACAATCTGTGCAATTGGAACTGACCCGTAGAAATTTACAACTCTGTTGGGGATTGACTTTCATCAACTGACTCAAAGAGACAGAAACTGCAGTAACACAAGGCCTCAGAACGTCTGTCACCAATCTTACAAGGTGAATTCCTTAGACACTGACACCATATACTTAGTCATACCTCATTTGATATGTACTACATCATAAGTAAGTCTTGAGGAGACTTTCTCAGTTCGATTAGAAATCTGGTAGAAAGTCAGAGTAAAAAGATGTTTTATAAAGTGCCTGTGTATCACCTTGCAATATTTTAGCGTCTCTAACTATCTAGAGGTATGGAATCAGGTGAACATGAAAGATCCCATAACTTGCTAAAGTTCTCAGAGACCCATGATCTTTAAATGAACATTGCTATGTTTCCATTTTGTAAGTTAGTGCTGGAAAAGCATCTAAATGCCAGATCATGAATTCCTTAGGAAGAGCTTCTGACCCCATCGATTGGTGGGGTGAAGTCCATTGTAGGTTGAGTATGAATATGGATGGAGTGGACTTGATAGTTGAAATAATCTTTGCTCATTCTATACCTCTTAAGTTTGTAGCATCTACAAATCACTTCTTGCCTCCCATCACACTAGGCTTATGTCAGACAAGGCAAGTTAATTGGGCATCAACTTGGTCTGGCCTGGAAACACACGGTCAAGTAAGTAACACTCTAGAATGCAAGGATGAGCAATAGTGAGGTAATCTGGGGCTATGAAGGAATGCAGTTTCCTGCCTTGATGACCCATACAGACGCTCCAATAATCTGTGTTGTGACATCTTCCAATCAAGTCATTCACTGCTTAATTAACCTGTGTTCATGCAGATAAAGTGTACTGAAAGGAACCCTATTAGTCACAGCCAACCTACACCAGCTCACAAAGGGAATCACAATAAGAGGCAGCGAGTAGTGAAACATGATACCAGAGATTTTTATTAAGGAAACATTATACTGTTGACATTTGGCTTTTTTCTTATGAGCGAGGTTAGGGGCTGTTCACTGGGATCTGAATCCCTTGGAAAGAAAAGGAGGATTGGGACAGGAATTGTGCTTTTATAGCCTGCTGACAACATACTGAGTAACACGTAAAGCCAGATGAACAGCCTTGGGCAGCAGCTGACAGGATGTATCATAGTGGAAGAGTGCACATAGGTGGAGCATCACACAAAGAAACATGGGTCTGAATTCTGCATGTGACCAACCACAGTTTAGCATGCGAGACAAATACTTGACCCACGTGTAATAACGGTGGAAAATGCATTTAGTCTTTACAAACATTGCTAACATATGCCGATTTGGCACAATCTAATGTCGGTGTAGCTGATACCACTGATTCATTCCTGGTGTGTTTATTTAACTGGTGTGCATGCAAAATGATGGAACAGAACAAGCTTCACTTACTCACTGAACGTATTTTTTTTTCGTTTGACTTCAGTCCTCGCTGTAAAACGATCCCGCATCAACGAAAGAAAACAGTAACACGAGATCCGTGCTGTGCTGTACATTAAGGGTGGAGCACATCTGATTCTGCAATGCAAATTATATCGTAAAATTAGAATCAGATTCTTTCCACTTCACATTGAAGTAAGATTAATGATTACAGTAAAGGCTGAGGATTTATAAGAAATTCTGAGCCATCAACTTGCATTTACAACAACAACTTGCATTTATATAGCGCCTTCACGTGGGATAGCGCCCGGGGGGGGGGGGTTCCCCGTGGCGGGGTCTGACCCCGAGTCAGGGGGAGAGGGAGGGGGAGACGTGCCCATAAGCACGATCAAAAAGGAAGGTCTTTAGGCGGGATTTGAAAGTGAGGAGGGAGGGGGCGAGGCGGAGGGTTTGAGGGAGAGAGTTCTAGTGTTGCGGGGCGTAGTGGCTGAAGGCTGAACGTGCTTCATGGGACTTTCTTTAAAGTGGCGGTATATCACGTAGGAAAGTTGGCAGGTAATTTGTGCACATCAATGTCCTACAAACAGCCACAAAGTGAATGACCAGTTTCACCTGGGGGATTATTAGCCAGGAGAAACTCCCTTCGCTTTTCAAGTAGTGCCATGAAAACCTGCATTGATTCGTCTTGTTGCTACTTTATTTCTAACCTTTCAAAAAGAATAGTCCCATTCTGGGGAGTCAGAAAAAAAAGTATATATCATGGAACTACTGTAGTCTGGCAAAAAAAAAAGGATGATGTGATTTTTAAGGGGTCAAAGTATAGCCAGTGAACATTTAAACAAGAAGTGTTGGATGTTTGTTTAGGTTATATATAACAATAAAGTACTTTGTTTCAAACTCCGTTTTAATTTGCCAGCATTTGAATTCTGCCCTAAGGTAGCACGAGTTACCCAACATGACTTATGACTACAGTTGGATTAGAGCCACGATCATGTGCTTATTTGATTATCTAATCAGTCACTATGGCTTAAATGCTGTCAGTATTTATCCAATTTGTTATATAATGCATGAACGCAGTTTGTCAATTCAATGTGCGTTGCATGAGTTTTAATCACATGAACAGTATTGCATGTAATTTATTCTTACCTGGATGTAAACTCATGGCATGCTTTGGAATGCTGGATAAAGGTGCACCATCAAAGTAGCTCTGAATTATCCCCTCTAGTTTCTAAAGATGTTAAAGCACCACGTTGTTGCCCTCCGGACTGAAAAGTAGCCTGGATTTCCATCTTCCACTGAAGTTCATCATACAATTGGCAATAAACTGACAAGTGTTCATGACCTAAGATCATCCCTGATAAAAACAACTCTGTTGGTCAAAGAAAATGTTTTTAAGGAGACTAGATAGAGGATACATGGTGAGAACCAGTTAATTATGAGTTATATCCCATAACCATCAATATAAACTTAGGGGACCACAAACACAAGAAAACACAATAATTATTCCTTTGCTGCTGGGGATGGGGGTTACAGTACATAACTGAACAGTTGAAATTGCAGCATTTGTTACCCCAAAGTCATAATTAGTGCAGTGACTTCCAGTTTGAGAAACCTACATTTTCAATCCCAATGACTGCGGAAGGAGCTGGCCTGATGGGACTAAAGTGTTTTCTCATCCCATGTTCTTAAATGTACCATGTGACATGGCATTGAGCCAAACAGAATAGGAATGGCTCCGAAGTTGGGTCAAGAATGAAGAAACCAAACATGTTTTTGAAGACACTGCCTTGTGTTGGGATACAGTACCACAGGAGGTGGCAGCCCTCTGGTAGCTTCCCCCACCAGCCGTAATTCATGTGTAAGTTAATACAGTGAGCAATGACAAGCCGGTTGGTATTGGGGGGAAAGAAAAAAGGGCCCCAGTGTCAACCTGGTTGAGTTCAACTAACAACGCAAATCACAAACCAAACATGGAACTCTACTGATTTGTGTGGCTCAGGGCCACAACACATGGGGCATTCATCCCCTGAGTCTTCTGAGAGCTCCACGTTGTGACAGTGAAGCTTGCCAACAATGCCTACATGCTAGTTCTTTTGAGAAATAATGAAAGTAACTATTTGTCTTGGAAACCAAATTCCTAATTACCAAAATGAACTTGGCTTATTATAAAAATGAGAGATACAAATGGTGATAAATAGCAGAAATGAAGACTGCAATCAGTCTGTGTCCATAGTTACAGTTTATGTTGATGCCTATCCATCAAAATAACCAAAACATTGTCTGGTTTTGTTTCATTGCTAATGTGTTGCCAATCTGCTGTAATTACTCTCACACAACTGGAGGAAATTAAAATCACTGTAGCAGAGTAATGGGAACTGGAGGAACATTTGTACAGAGTACACAATTTTGTACCCAATTTAAACAAACAAATTGCAAAATATGAGCAATTATTAATAAATAAGCTGTAGAAAATATTATTTTCTATTTGCAAACATATTTATTAAAAAAAATTAAGTTTCCACGGTTCCATGGTTGGTGCAGGGTTTTAATCTAATTTTTATTTTGACCATGAATATCCTTTGTGTACTTCATCATTCATTATTTTTGAGTTGGCAGGAACACACAATATCCTAGGCCTTTAGACAGGCCAGCAGTTCTTTGGGCAATTAACATTCAAATCATCCAAATTTGGACGAACCAGGCTTTACGCTCCATTAGCCACGTAACTTTATTAATTATACTTAATGTAAACGTCGAAAAGAAATATGTTTCGTTTGGTCGTGTTTTGAAGGAAGTCAGCTTTTTCAAGTCTAAGAGGCCCTCTACCTTGTAGTCCTGAGTGAGTGTAGTATCTCTAAGGCAAATCTCCCTTTGATTGCATGCGCTCCATTCAGGAATTTGCTGAGGGATATTTGGGGCATATTTTGGAGCAGTTTTGTGGTTGCTGCTATTATAATTTTAAATAGTGCAGAGACAGAAAAACATCCCACTGTGCAAAATATGATCTCGCTTCTGCTATTCAATAACATGTTCATGTAAATGTTTGCATGTCAGATGTTACCGTTCATTGGCCAAACTTTATGTACCACATCAGCCAGTTAGGCAGTATTTTCCAGCTTTATGACTTATGTAGTGGAACAGTGGTAGCACCTTAACTCCCATAACAATATATCCTTGTTCAGCTAGGAAAAAAATAAGTAACTACATTGTGTAAATCCAGTACTTCGAAGTCCAGTTATACGTCACTCAGTCTAGACATTTTCTCGTATCATATCTGGTAACACTTTCTTACGGATTTATTCTAACTTCTTTCAAACTATGAAAAGGGAGTGGTGTAATTTAGTTAACTGTCATGGTGTATCATCAGCTACTCTAACAGAGAGAAAGAGAGAGAAAAAAGAAAGGAGGGAGGGATGGAGGGTAGGAAAGAAGGAGGGAAGGAAGGAGAGAGGGAGGAAGGGGGTTTGGATTTTTATAGCACCTTATATGTTGAAAATCTCAAAGTGCTATTATTGTCAAGGGAAATGATTGATTTTGTAGGCAAATGCAGTAGCCACTTCATGCACAACAACGTTCCACTAACAGCCTCTAACTGTTGACTTACACATCACCTCTTACCCGTATCGTATGTCTTAATCTTATCCAGCCAATTTTTTTTACAATTGTGTAGCATGTAAGAACCTTTCAGCTCTATGAATTGGATTTGTATCCAGCTGTGATGGATAGCATGACTGTTTCTTCTCTCAGGCTGCTCTCAGGAGCACAAATGAGATATTTTCTGGAGTCCTGTAGCTCAGTGGTTAGCGAGAGGACAACCCGGGTTCAATTCCTGGCAGGGCGAAACGTTGGGCAAGTTTCCCTACTCCACACACACGCCTCTGTTTACCCAGCAGTAAGTAGGAACCCACTTGTTAGTCAATTGGTGGATTGCTTTTCCGGGGATAAAAATTCAAAAAACAATAATAATAAATTGGTCACTCAATCCACCGACTGTTTGTGGGTCACTGCTGTGCGCAATTGGCTGCCGTGTTTCGCCCGCAAAATATACAATTCACTGTACAGTGTATTCTGTGAAGCGCTTTGAGACGTCTCGAAGGCATGATCAAGGGCTATATCAAATGCAAGGATTATTATTATTATGCTTGGGTTGTAATGAACCTTACTGGAAAGGTTTCCCCTTTAAAAGAGAAGTTTGACTAGTTCCCAATGGTAATGTGTCAAGTGGCTAGCAACTAGGCTGGAGGCAAACAGTTGTCGATGTCGAGAGTTCCTCTTGCTTTAATAGTTGCAGTTTCCCTAATTACTGTGTACTGTAGAGTATCAAGCTCATTTTGTTGAGGTTTGATGTACTAATGCATTTTTTTAATTCAGACTTGGCTGCATCAGTCCTCTTGGGGGTGAATTAAAGAATACATTAAATGAAAAATACATTGCATAATTCTCAACATGTTGAACTAAGTCCCAGTTTGAATGGAAGTGCGTCATTCTAGTGTTATAGACGTTCAATGTACTGGATTGTAATGGAATAATGCCATGTGATAATCATCCTATAAATCTAGTTGTTCAAGAGTGACAATGACATGGTCAGGAAGCAGGGAATCTCACCGTGAAGAGAATCACAGTCACAAACTGATGTCCTCGTACTAAACGACCCAAAACATGGGAGGTCCAACACCATATTTCATCATTCTGGCTTTATCCCTTTGAATATTGGTTGCTGATATCTGCTATTTTGTGGGGTATGTTAATAAACCTAATCGAATCCCGATAAGAAGACAAATTTACCTCTGTAAAAAATATTTATTCCAGTGGTACATGGCAGACGCCAGGCTAATTAAGGGAAAGAAGGAAGGGCTAATAATAATATTAATCCTTACATTTGATATAACACTTTATCACGTCATTGACACGTCTCAAAGCGCTTCATAGGATATACTGTAAAGTGAATTGACTGTAGATTTTGTGGGCAAAATGCTGCAGCCAATTGCACACAGCAGTGTCCCACAAACAGTTATTTTTCTTAAAGGATTATTACCCCCAGAAAATGATCTGCCAGCAATCGACTAACAACTGAGTTCCTACATACTGCAAACAGAGGCGCGTGGAATAAGGAAGCTTGCCTCACGTTTCGCCCTGCCTGAGAATCGAATCCAGGCCCTCTCGCTTGTGCGGCAAGTGCTCTAACCAATACGTTACAGAACCCCAATGTTGGATGAGACACTGTGGTATCTGCCTGGTTCAGTGGGGGAAAGAGGGAAGGGAGAGTGAATGTAATAATCAAAGAGAATCTAAGTTAAATACAATTTTCAAAGCTGCCCACCAGGATTGAAGGATTGGGTGTGGAGAAAATCAAATTGCCTCTTTGGTGTACCTTTTTGAAGCAGAGATGGAGGTGCATTATAGAAGTAATATAAGGAGAGTTACATATCAGAGCTGACCTGTGCACCGTGTCACATAGGTGTGCTTGATGCTGCCAACCAATGGAAAATGAGAATGAATGGTCTATTTCCTAGTGCTGTTATTCAGTTTGACAAGCAAGCCATTAACTGGATACTTGGTGGGTCTTTCGCTTTTTCTCCTATTAGTGAATCATTAAGTGTCAGCCTGGCTCAGCTGGTAGCAATCATGTTTCTGAGACACAAGGTTGTGGGTTGAAAGCCCGAAGTTGGGACTTTGAGCTCATAATAATAATAATCCTTGCGTTTGATACAGCGCCTTATCACGTCTTCGAGACGTCTCAAAGCGCTTCACAGAATATACTGTAAAGTGAGTTGACTGTATATTTTGTGGGCGATACGAAGCAGCCAATTGCGCACAGTAGCGTCCCACAAACAGTCGTGGATTGAGTGACCAACTTTTTTATACGTATATATGTATACTCGTAGTCCAGTCTGATACTGCAGTGCAGTACTACAGTAGTATTGCACTGTTGGAGACACTGTCCTTTTGATGAGACATTAAATCAAAGTTTAATCTGTTCAGATGGATGTTGAAGATCCCATGGCACCATTCGAAAAGAGAAGGGGGTTTCTCCCATGGCTGTTTGTGTAACGTTGCTGTGTGCAAGTTGGTTGCCACGTTTGCCCCCAAAAAATACACAGTCAATGGACTCTGCATTAAACTAGAATTAAAAGATTTCGGTTTAAATTTAGTGTGCCTCAAACAAGATTTTGTTCCCATCAGAATAGTGGAGTGTGTGGTAAAGAGGCAGATATGAACACTGATAGCCTTGCCACATTCAAAATAGAACTAGTTAAGTGTTAGCTTAGCAACAGTTCAGAGGTTATAAGGATAGGGACTTATTTTGCTGACTGATAGATAAGAAATTATTAATAAGGGCACCACTTATTATAACAGTTTCCCCCTGCAGTATTCATAACAATATTTTTATAGCAGCTTTCCTTGTGTTTGAAATGTAGGAAAACATTGAGTTGGTGGATATGACCCAGTCTATAAATACTAATTCGGTACACAAAGGATAACATCTATTTGGTCTTGATTTTCACATAATTATACTGGTTGAAACACAGAACAATTGTCCACTCTCTCCATTCGATTTGGCACTTAGCATTGGATTCAGGTGCCAATCAGATTAGGTGAAGTTATACATTTGCATTACTGCTTGAAACTATGGCAGGAGACCACAATTAATGGTGGGAAAGCATAAGCTATTAACAGGATTGATAACTGGCCCAGACGACCTCTTCTAGGCTTAATTTCGTTTTCCTCAAAAGCTTTCCAAGCCAACCTGCCAAGGCTTGAACCCTGACTGAAATGAAGCTGCAAAGTGACCATGATAGCAAATACCTTTTGTTTTGTATGTATAAGCTCTCATAACATCAAAACTCTCTGTGTAACTCCTACACTCAAACATACAGTCCTGGGGTTTGGAGGAATAAATCTTTTAAGGTACAATTTACTTTTTTGCAAGTCTACATTGGCAGTATTTCAAAAACCATAAAAATCCAATCCATCAGGACAAATGTCAGCTTAGCTACAAACCATTGTACAAGTGACTCTTTTTGAAAATGGTTAACCATTACACAAAAACAATTAGAGAGAGATCATCGAGTTTCACTGTGTTAGTGAATTGAATGCCAGTTAGTTGTTTGTCTCATTTCTGCTCAAAATGAAAACCCTTTTCTTTGTTAACTACCGAAAGTTGCGTATTATGTGATTGGTGTGATTTGGAAAATGTCACGCATTCCACACCAATCACTCATTTAACAAGTTACAAACTTCATTTCATTTATAGTAGTTCTTTTTTTGTAACCAAACGAAAAGATACTTGTGGATTATTCTGTTAAAATCATGACTGATAATGTGAAGGAATTTTATGAAAATATCCAGAAAATGCTCCACGTTTTTGCTAATGATTAGACAAGCTGCGGCTTTTTACTCTTGAAAAGAGACGTCCCAAAGGGGATTTTACAGCGGTGTATAAAATTTTGATTGGGATTGAATTTGTAAGCTCGGAACAGTACTTTCATATGCACTGAGATAGCAGAACAAGAGGACGAGGATTTAGGATTCCAAAGAGCAATTCTAAGACAGACACCAGGAAGTATTTCTTTAACCAGAGGGTAAGTAGCAACTGGAACAGGTTACCAGAAAGGGTGGTTGATGCCAGGACGCTGGACTCGTTTTGAAAACACACACAGCTTGATGCTGTGTTGGGAAGATGGCAGGGCAGGTATTCAGTAAGGCTCTGGTGGCCAACCTGGGGCCCACGGGCCGGAAGTGGCCCAAAGGAGCCATCAAGAAGCAAAGATTCCTGCGAGTCTAGGTAAGTCCGTGTTCAATCGTTTGTGTATTTTCAGGGTTTTTCTTGATGGAATATTTCTTGATTTATGCCATAAATCAAGAAATATTCCATCAAGAACGTTTATTTTGTTGCCATAAAGGTTGCCCAACACTGCTGTAACGATAAGATCAAAAGGGCTGAAAGGCCTTTAGATGTACAGTAATTTAATGCTTTAATAATGGACCATGGTTATTTATTATGCTAAGAGATTGATCAGCAGTTTAGTCACTGCCTTACAAACCTATCTGAAGGTTTGCCTTATATACTGGATTTCACGATACTTAAATTCGGTTTGCTTATTTACCGTTTTTCTTTCTTATGCAAGTTAAGGATGAGTATCAAAGAATTTCAGGTTGCAGTTGGACTTCGACCTTAAAGATACATTGAATCTCATGTAATCATAAAGCCCAGTTATTGCAGGCAAATCAGAGCCAACCTTGACCCGGGGAATGCCAAGAAAAAAAACAATTCAAAATGATCAAGGGTGATCAACACTTCAGGTGGTCGGTCATAGCTTTACAATCTTAGCAATTTTGGGGGGAGGGCAAGGGGGCAGGTTTTAGAAATTCAGTTTCCCACTCATTTGTAGCTCCAACATTAATTTCCGCTCTCGATATTTAACCCTTTTAAAACCCTCATGGGGAGAAGGAGAGACCTGTCAACCCTACTACTGTTCCAGACCTACTCTCCTACCTGGGGGCAAAGGACAAACCTCTGTTTAAATAGGGTTCAGCTTTGAATACACATCATTCTTTGTTTTTTACTAGAATTGAATTTTAACGTATGACACTATCCTAGTTATTCTTTCCTTCTTGGAGCTTTCCCAGACTCTAAATGAGAAGTCAATTGTGGTTCACAGTAGAACATTATATTCCTCTATGAGTTCATTAATGTAAATTTACAAGAAAATAATTCACAATGGATTCATTTCACTGAGCAACTTTATACACAACATATAGTACTGCCAGCAACACATTTGATCACGCTATCTTTTCCAGTCTATGATCTGAATTTTAGTTCCAGAGCTGCTGTATTTTCCAATGAGAAAAAATGATTTTTTTTGACAATATGTTACCTACAATTAATGTAACATTAGTATTAACGTGTTCTTTTTCAAGGTTCATAATTTCCACACTCTCCAAGGTTTGGCACAAGCATATTCCCTTAACTGTAATACACGTTTCACTCCATTATTTGCACGTTCTATTTCCCTAATATGCGTATACATCTTGATGTCTGGCCTGCTCCACGTCCCCCGACCCACCCGCCCCACCATTGGCGGGAGAGCCTTCAGCCACTCTGCCCCCAACCTCTGGAATTCCATCCCCCAGTCACTCCAACTCACCCCCTCTTTAGCCTCCTGCAAGTCCCGCCTCAAGACCCTCCTCTTCGACTATACAATCTGCCACCCCTCTTCCCCTCCCCTCCCTTCCCTCCTCCCCCCCCCCCCCACACCGCCCCCCCAACCCCAGCTCGTGTCTGAAATGCTGTACTCTGTCCAGCACCTTGGGACGTCCTCCCGACATGAAAGGCGCTATACAAATGTAATCTTCTTGTTGTTGTTGTTGTACTGCAACGTAACCTCATTATTTTGCTGCTTTTCTTTAACTCAACGTATTTTCCGCACCGTCCACATAGCGCACTGGCACTGGGCTATAATGTGGTTCTGCAATTGGAGCCTCCAATGCATTTTGGGGAAAGCTGGATTCTCACCAAAAATGTCATGGCACCGCTCCATTTTAGGCTTTATCCCAAAATCCGAATTTGCTATTCAGCTACTTTCAGTTTGAATTCCGCACTCCGCTGTTGAACTTGTGGTCTTTATCAATTTTATTCAGCTCAATTGGGTTGTCAGCTGCGTCAGCAGATCAGATGTTCATTGTTGCACATGCAGCAACTGTCTGCTACTTTTTTGTTACCAGAACTGATGCAATTTCAATGGGGTTGAAGTTTTCCCCCACGTCAGGAAAATGGAAGCACAAACAATGCCTGGAAGCCACAGGTGGCACATTAGTGCATAAAGATCTATTATTGCTAAAAAAAAACATACATAATAAAAATGATAATATAATAATAATCCTTGCATTTGGTGTAGCACCTTCCATGTCAGGAGGACATCCCAAAGTGCTTCGTATGATACACTGCAAAGTGAAGTGACTTGTGCGTTTTGTGGGCAAACAAAACATGACTTTGACCCACTCGAACTTGGCACCAATTTTTAGTTGGAACCAAGTTCTTTTGAGTAACACATCCTGAATTTCAAGGATTGAGTTACAGTTACATTGCCCGGAATTGTGTGGTGGAAACCAATATGAGTAATCTACAAGGTTCGAGTCAAACTGACCCAAGAGGACAAGGCAGAAATAAAGGCACAATTTCTGAGGGAGTCTATTGTTTATTCTCATAACAAAGTATAATCTTTTCTGGACTCTCCTTTCACCAGCTTATTCCACTTTTAAATTGATGTACTCTTGGCCTGGTTCCCCAGCTAGAAAGGAAAGTGGTTCCTGTTTACTTTGGCAATTCCCTTCATTATTTTTCGAATACCTCAATCAGATCATACACTCTAAGACCATAACCCTCAGTGTGCTCAGCCTCTCATCATACTGAAGTAATTTCATCCCAGGTATCATCCTGATGAACGGTCATTGGATGTCATCAAAGACCTCTTGACTAGCTAAACCTTTTTACGAACGATCATCTTATTCAGCCCCTTTAAAATCCAGTTAACTTCATTTTCTTCTCTCCAGCGTAAGCATTCCTGGGTTTTCACAATCCATCCCTTCAGCTCAGGTACCTAATCCCACACATCAATCTAGTCGCCCATTTCTGTAGCTTCGCCCATGCAAGTCTGATGGTAGATAGTGCTTTGTCGATCTAGTTATTGAACTGGATTGTTTCGATTTAAATATTCTATGTCAGAAATTTTTCAGTTATAATTTCTCATCTTTTTATGGCTTTCAGTGGGCTGCATGTCTACTGCTGTGAATGATTGCGCCCACAAAATATACCATCAATCCACTTGACAGGATATTCTGTGAAGCACTTTGAGACGTCTAGAAGCCATGTTGAGGAGCTATATCAAATGCAAGGATTATCATGTACTGGAGGTAGGGTATGCAAGAGTGCCTATGATTTTGTCTCTCGTTTTCGCTAGGAAGTATCTGCCTCCACTCAGCACCTCCAATGACTGAGATCGTGAATTCATAGACAACGGGTTATCTCCTACTATTACCATAGGGAAGACGATCAGAGCTCAAAAGCATTGTACCATTGTGCTGTCTTATTCAAGTAAACAGAACTGCAAATCAACTACTTATTCAGGTATTTTGAAATAATTGAAAGGAAGAACTTCCAGTATCAAGTGTAGCTGCTTAAAGGCTGAGTATGGGGAGCGGAGAGGATTATTCTATTTATTGGTGAGTTGGATCAGGAATATTAATGGTGCCCGTGTTTAAGTCTAATTTTTGGTTATACCCATTCTCTGGACTGAAAAGGATATCATCAACGTGAAAAGCTGAGGAAGGGAGAAAATAAGGAATGTTATAGACATATAATGTTAGATCTATGTTAGATAATTATTTGGGGAGGACAAGTTTGCAGGGCTATGGGGAGAGAGCGGGGGAGTAGGATTTCAAAAAGCTGGCACAGACACGATGGGCCCAATGGGCTCCTTCTGTGCTGAATAATTCTATGATTCTATGATACAGAATCCGACATCTAAATACACTGAGCCTAAGTATGGAAACTAAAAAGAGTTTCATCTTATTCAGTTGAAGAATTGTAAGAGGTTCAACATAAACTGTGAGCAAAACGATCTTAATTCAGTCACCTTGGGATGCTTCTCCACTGGCTGAATCCAGACTTGGTGTTGTAGTTTTAGGAAACAAATCTTTTACAAGTAGCAGGAAATAGCATTTTTTTTTACATTTTGGATGCCAGCGTCTCATTTTTCCTGCCATGTGCCACAAAAATAGTTTTGATCTTGAAAAAATGCCTTTCAATCATGATTTCCAGCAAAACATTGTGTTGTTTGGCAGATATGATTAAAGCGGAATGCAGAGTTAAAGAGGTTAAGTCTCCTTTACGGTCATTGTTAAGCTTCCTCAGTAGTGAATCAGATTGATAAACTCAAACAAACCTTATGTTCTACGTACAAGTGCCAGCAAAGTCTGTAACATGTGCAACAAACTTGCACAAAGCAGCCTGTGTTTCACACCAGATAAAACCATATCGCAAAAGTAGGTGGAACTAATGGATGAAACTGGAGTTAAACTGTCCTTAATAGCCCAATAAATAAACAGGAAGCGATTGCATTTTAACGGCATTTAATTTGGAAACTGATACCAATAGTGGAGCACTCAGAAGCATCTGATTTCAATTTCCTTGTAAAGAAAACTCTTTTTAAAAGGTGCAATAATGCACTGAACAGGATCTGACCAGGGCTTCCTACAGAGCAGATCATGTAGCTATTTCAATATTGGCTTCGGTGCATAATTTAATTGCAATATATCCCATAGCGGTAAAAAAAAATGTAAAAAAAATCTAACATTTCTACGATTTCTTTGTTTATTTGATCCTACCCAGGACCAAAGTGTACAATTACTTTGTGCTTCTTCAACAGTGCCAGAGATTACAAATGCCAGCTTCCTTTTACGTAGTCTCTCTGGATGTATATTGTCTCTCAACGAGAGTTATGCACTGTTCTGGACAAGGATTGGGAAAAGTAAATTGTAAACTGTTTCTAATGCGCCCAACATAAATTCTCTTGAAACGTTAATCTGGGAGACGTGCTGGATTCTAAGTAGTCACATATTATTTATTCTATGTTCATGTTGCTCAAAAACAGTTGATGTAATGCTGATGAGGATGAAGTGCACAGTGAATCAGAATCTGTTTCTTCCTGTAATCTGGAGGCACTTAATATCTGGGACTCCTTACCACAATTTCTTAGTTTATTTGTGACACTCACTAAAAAAACACACACAACATTATCACTGATCAGAGACCTCACAAGTATTTATGAACAATAACGACCATTGATGTACAGGTCAGAGCACTTTTTGATACCATGTGATCTTTGATGCAAAGTGTTTTAATAACCAGATCAGATTCCTTCTATAAAATACAGCCTTCACCATTACATCCTGTTTTTTGGTAAGGTTTCCAAGGAAAGGATTGCAGTAACCGAGCATTATAAAATCTAATAGGAATTTAGCTTCGAAATCCAATTTTTAATTGGGATCAGATCGTAACATACCCTCAAATTGTTCGAGCTGCAACACAAGAATTACAGGGTTGAATTTGCAAAGAGGACGTGAAATATAATTGGGCAGTAAAAGTGAGCATTATATGAGTTATTTACTGCCTAACACCAAAACACATTTTCTCACTTTCGTGAGCATCAGAATTAAGTTAAACCACCCAGCCGGAAATCAAGTGAAATTGTACAAATGAATCAACTGGGACAATTGTCATGGGAGATGCACTTAAGAAAACCATGGGATGAAACGTGACATTTCATAGCTGAGCAGATGTGATTATGAAATGTTGCCTATTTCTCCCCGTTATTTCAGGAGCGTCAAAACGTAGTTGTTCAACTGAGAAATGGTTAAAAAGAAAAGTAGCACTGATAAGCTCCGGAATCCAAATCCCAGCATGAACCATAGTAATGTGTTTTGATGCTTAATAAGCACATTGTTAAAGATGGTAAAAGATGCAGATGATTGTCAAATTGGAGATAAGTGATAGATCAATGTTTACTTGCGCATATTAAAGGAGTGGTCTATTCCTATTGCAATACTCTTACAAACTCATAATCCATTAAAAAAATAATAAATTGGTCACTCAATCCACTGTTTGTGGGACGCTGCTGTGTGCAATTGGCTGCCATGCTTCACCCACAAAATACACCATCAATTTACTTTACAGTATATTCTGTGAAGCGCTTTGAGATGTCTCGAAGACGTGATAAGGCGCTATATCAAATGCAAGGATTATTATTAGTATCATACCAATACATTAAAGAGCTGTATGTGTTGGTTTAATGGTAAACACAACACATTGTTGGGTTCAATAGGTGGCAATAACATTTTATTGAAAACTAGCTTATAATACAATACAAAATTACATTTGTAAAGCGCCTTTCACATCGGGAGGACTTCCCAAGGCCCTGAACAGTCAGGGATTAGGGATTAGGATCTAAACGGGGTGAGGGTTGGGATCAGGGAGGGCAGAGATGGTAGGAGAGTGGCCGAAGGCACAGTCAAAGGCGGACAGGTTGATAAGGGGTTAGCAGGGCAGAGAGATAGGAGGGGGCAAGGTCATGAAGGACCTCGAAGGTGAGGACGAGGATTTTGAACTCCATCCTCTGAGGGACGGGGAGTCAGTGGAGCCGGGCGAGGGTGGGTGTGATGGGGTTATAAGCCCTTTACTGCACCTCATCGAACTGCAACTGAAATTCACACCTTGAATACTTTGAATATCTGGGAAGACTGTGAAAATAAAAGATCGGCAAAATGACTGAGGGCCAATTACTAAACTATCTTTGTAATGCCGGTGTAATTACTGCAGCTCCATTAACATCTGGAACTTGGCATTCTTTACAGCAGAAAAAAAAACATCTACAGCTGTTAACAATGCACCAAAGGTACTAATGGGAGGTTTTCCTTGCACTCAGGGAAGAGACTTCACCTATTGCTGGGAGGCCAAAGAGATCTCAACTGATGACCACAGTGCAGTGTGGAGTATAATTGGAGTACCTGCCCTCTTTCCCCTGTAACGTCCATTTTCTTCTCTTTCTTTCAACCACAGAGGGCTGGAAATGTGTTGTACAGTAGATGTGCTGTGCAAAGCTCTTGATTTTAACTGTCTTGGATTAATATCTATTTGCTGCTTTACCCCAGAAGGAAGCAATTGTGTTGTTTTTCATCTGTTATTATCTTACACGCCGTTACATAGAGTGAAATGGCTCGGAAACAGACCATCCCACCCTACTCGTCTGTGGCTAGTTTATACTCCACATGAACATCCTCCCCTCCTGTTCCCTCATCCCCTCGCCTAAACCCCTCTATTCCCTTCTCCCTCATGTATACCTCAAGTTTATTCTTGAATACATCGAGGCTATTTGCTTCAACCACAGATCCTGTCAGTGAGTTCCACATTCTCACCATCCTCTGAGTAAGATAGTTCCTCCTAAATTCTCTACTGGCTTTAACTACTCAACCGTACCCAGTGATCTTGTTAGCAAGGAACCAAGTGGAGAATCCAACAATGCAGATCAGACAGACAGACGATGCTTGTGTTTCAGCAAAACTCCTGAAATATTTGATGAAACATTGAAATTAACCGATGAAACATTGTGAGCCAAGGCTCTGATTTAGTTCTACACTGGTGGACAAAAACAAAGGTACATAATCAGATACGATTTGATTGAAAGGCTTCCCGACCACACTTGCTTGTTAGGAATGAATGGTGCTGTTTGCACTTAGGCCAAATTCTGCACTGTTCATTCCCCAAACTTAACATTGGGCCAGGAGCCAGGAGAATGTTTGGCGATATTCCAGGTCAAAAGAAGGAAGAATATCTGAATCAGCATGATATCTATTTTTAAATAATTAAGCTACGCCTGAAATTTGTTTTGCCGAATTATTGCAGTAGTAGCTAGTCACAGCATGTGTCTACCCAGAATTTTCAAGACACTGCAATTGGCTGCCGCGTTTCGCCCACAAATGTACAGTCAATTCACTTTACAGTCTATTCTGTGAAGCGCTTTGAGATGTCTAGAAGACGTGAAAGGCGCTATATCAAATGGAAGGATTATTATTGTTATTATCTGTTTGTCAGTAGCATTACTCACCTTTCAGGGCAAGAATTTCATAATGTCACGTCTTTGAGATGTCTCAAAACGCTTCACAGAATATACTCTAAAGTGAATTGACTGTACCTCTTGTAGCTGAAACATGGCAGCCAATTGTGCACAGCTGTGTCCCACAAACAGTTGTGGATTGAGTGACCCAATTTTTTTTTTTTTTTTGAAGGGCTTATTACCCCCAAAAAAGTGATCTGCCAATCGACTAACAACTGGGTTCCTACTCACTGCTAGGTAAGCTGAGGTGTGTGGGGTAAGGAAACTTACCCAATGTTTCTTCCTGCCCGGGAATCGAACCCAGGTCTTCTCGCTTGCGAGGCAAGTGCTCTAACTACTAAATTACAGGACTACACTGTAGCTAGAACGCGGCAATAGATGGATATTCTGAATGGATATTGCTCAATCGCCTTTTGAATTCAGGGAACATCTCTGAAAAAGTCTTCCACCTTAGCTATCTCAGTTGAGTTGAAATATCTCAGGACAGTCTGAGGTCTTTTGGTCTGTGTTTGATGTTGAGCTATATCAGGCATCGCCTTTACCTGCTGAACCATTGGGACAAGGAAGCCATTGAGATTTTGACTCCACCACTTATATTTCTATAAGAGGATCAGTTCAAGATATTGATGAGGAAAAACAGCAGAGAAATGGGAGGCCAAAGCTCAACAACAAGAAGATGAACAACAGATGTGATATGTACTTAAATGTGTGTTAAAGGTTCTTGGATAGAAAATATGTACTTTTGAGAAAAACAATTCTCAAAATTAGTGTTAATATGCGTAGAGAGAAACATTCCAAAAACATTCAGCGTGCCTAGGAAAATAACCTTGAGAAGCAAACCGTGAGAGTAGAGAAAGAGCCAGTTCAAACTTCAGTAACAAGCTGACCAAAATGTACAAGAAGCAAAAGTTTAATTACAAAGGAAGTAAAAAAGGTAAGAGTATTGATTACAGGATGGGGCCACAACTATGTAGCAGAATAGTGGGTCCAAGACCAAAGGAAAAAGCAAGAATGTGAGTGAGAGAGAGGGAGAGAAAGGAGAGAAAGACTTGGCTGCACAATATCAGTAGAATCTAATAAGAGATTGGGAGGTTAGCAGCATCGACCATTGACATCTTTTGAAAGGTATTGCTCAACAACTATAATCCTTTCCTGAAAAATATGAGATGCAGCACAAATTTACATTTATATTGTCGGGAGGATAAAAATGTCGAGGTAACAGGAAATAGAAAAGCAGTCCTCCAAATTCTAAACATCTGAAACAAAAAATGTTGGCATTGCACAAGTGAGTTAATGTTTTGGTGAGACAACATCCAGACTGCTCTGTGGTTTTATTTGAGATATCAGCAAGGACTAAGCAGCCTGTATAGGTAGCACAACATTCCTCTCTAGGTATATTGAGAAATGTGCTGAGAAGGAATCACCTTCAGATATAAAAGAAGACTATGAGCCCAAGGTCTGACATATCAGAGAAACATAGCATCAGGAGTTGCCCATTCAGCACCTTGAGCCTTGTTTGCCATTCTGTAAGAACATGGCTGATCCATATCTCAACTCCAATTACCCGCCCTTGCCCCATACCTCTTGATATTCTGACCTAACAAATGTCTATCCACCTCAGTCTTGAAGATGTGAATGGATCCAGCATCCACAACCTTTTGGGGGAAGAGAGTTCCAGATTTCCACTACCCTATGGGTGAAAAACTGTCTCCTGATTTCACTCCCAAATGGCCTAGCTCTAATTTTAAGATTATGCTCCCTTGTTCTGGATTCTCCTACCAGAAGAAATAGTGTCCTCAAACCTTCTAACCCAGAGGTAATATTGCTACCAATTGAACTTTTGAAATAGTGCCCATACCATTGGGCTTTTGTGAATACTGGAATTAATGAAAGAAACCCTAAGATGTTTAAGTTATGTTTCCTCTTTTCTAAAAAGACTTTTTAGAACTACAAAGGGCAAGAAGTACTGTCTACAAAGTAGGTCTGCAAACTGCTTTCTTTAACGTATTCCAGTCTTGTCATAAAATTGTACATATTTTTGAGTAAATTAAGTCAACTCTGACAGCAGTACGAGACAAATCAGTGGTCAACTTTGTTCAGACTAATAAAACATTATACTGTGGCACTAACATTCCATATTTAGAGAACCAACTTTTAATACTTTGCAAACAATCAATCATTTCAAGAAATAAGTTCTGATAATTAAGGCTTTTTCAAGGCCTTTGTACAACAGCCAATGTGACCATCTACCCCCACCCCTTACACACACACACCAGCCGTAAAATAAAGACTTCTGTTTCTTTAACAAAAGCGTTCTATAAACAGCTTCATTTTTCTGCCATTTCAGGTAATGCAGCCTGACTGAGACTGAAGCTTGGTGGGTCCTGGTGAATGTTAAGAGCTTTTTTTTAAAACAGGAAGAGCCTAAAATATTAACACTATCCAGAGCTCAAGGGTGATAAAGTAAAAAGTAGTCTTGGCAAGACAACAAAAACGATTGCTGGCTGAAATGACATACGAACGTTCTGTAATTACAACAGTGAGCACCATGTAAACTCGAACCAGGCCCCACTCAAATAAACACAAGACTCCTCTGGCTATAAACAGTTTAAATCAAACACGGGATAGTGAGACCGTCTCGATGCTAAATGAGTTAAATGTACGTTTCTCTTTTTTTTTGTTTAAAGCAGCTGAAGGGATATATTGCAAGCAATGCTATTTATATTTGAAACCCCAGGGACGCTGTGGCAAGGGATGAGATGTGTACAGTGTTTTAAGCAGACAAACCTAGAACTACATACACATTAAAGTAGACCAGTATTTATTTTATATCCTTTTGAAGAATGCCATAGGAACTCGATGAGATACTGTATTCTTTTGTCAGGAAGAAGCCGTGGCCCAGAGAATTCAACAGTGTACGAAAACATGAAGCAATAAAAGAAAGTCCATCTCAATCTACCAAGCTAATGTCCCACCCTCCACACACCAAACCTACTTTGTGATCATGCAGCAAATACCATCTGCTCCGATCCACCTACAGACTCGCTTAACCCCAAAAACAAACGAAAATTGCAGAATATTTCTATCTTTGCCTCTCCATGATATTCCACAATCTGTTCTATAAAACACCAACAACCATATGTTGCATTCTTCACGTAAGATAATGTCTTGGAGCACTTGATGGTGATTGCCAAGCAAGGGAGAAGGAAAAGGGGATGCGGAGAGGTGGGAGGTGACAATGTGTGTGTAGATAGTTTTCCCTATACTTCAAAGTGCATTGCAGATGTTGTTACTTAAACTCCTCTTCTATGACCTTCTGGTGTGGTTTCATTTCTGCTAAAGAATATGCATTGGCAGGACTACTGACATTTGGGCTTGTGTGCTCAGAGTGCTTGGTTGCTGGGGGAAGAATCTTTCTCAGCCTTAATGCTGAGTTTAGACTTAAAATGAAAGAATCTGAACTTTGAACACATCGAGGCTGGATCCAAACGTACCCAATGACTCAACCCATCTCTAACCTGTTTTTTGCAACCAGGCTACAACATATAATTTGATAGATTGATTAATAAATGAATGTGCCCTACATAGCTCTGCTGTGAGATATTGTCGGGAGATTGTTTTTTGGCACCCGGTCACATTATCCACACATATGACTTTACTTAATTTTATCAGGCTGAGGATTTATTTTCCATGGACCATTGGATTAAACTCAAAGTGCATTTTGACCTACCGGCACTTGCTATTATACTCAGGTCAAACTCAGTTCTAGCAGTGAATTCTTGGGAGTATCATCTTTGTCTCGATTGTCCTATCTAGATGGTGGTTTGGATCCATTTGGTAAATGTCAGCCTGGCTCAATTGGTAGCACTCTCACCTCGGAGTGAGAAAGTTGTGGGTTCAAGCCCCATGTCGGGACTTTGAACTCGTGGTTTAAGGTGACAACACTCCTTATGTTGGAGATACTGTCTTTCACATGAGACCTTAAACCAAAGAACTATCTGCTTATTCAGATGGACATTAAAGATTACACGGCACTGTTCAAAAAGAGAAGGAAGCTTTTGTCAGTGTCCTAGCCAAAAATCCCCCCCAAATAAAAATTGGTCATTCACTTCATGGCTGTTTTTGGAACACAACGGTGTGCAATTTGGCTGCTACAATTCCTTGCAAGATACACAGTTACTCCACTTCACAGTACATCCTGTGAAGTGGTTTGAGATACCCTCCTGCTGCGCTATATTGAATGTCAGGATTACTATAAATGGAACAAGATTTGCAGTATTCCTTAATTGGTTCCATCCCTTAAGTTCAGGAATGGTATGAAATTTGTGGTTAACAGTTGGTGATAATTGGCACCAGCATTAAGTATCATCACTGGTTACAGCAAGCAGATTAACCATTCTTTAACTTTATGCCAGCGGTAATTAATGGCCAAGGAATACCATAAATTGTTTTTCTAGGTAGACATAATTTTTCAAGTTAATTCGTTGTATCTCAGCCTTTTTATCACTTAAACCACTTCAGTCTTCCTCGTACAACATGAGAAACAGTACGAGACTGTTGCTAAGCTTGAGCTGTGTAAAATATGGGAAGAGGTTTGCTGAGTGCTTAATATTCTATCATATGAAATGAAATGTTGCTTTAATTAAGTTTTTTAATATGATTGTATCAACATCACAATCAATCAACATGCCAAAGAAAATGAACACTGTAGGTTAGGTCATGAGATTAGACACAAAGGATTTGTGAATGCAATGTAAAATAAAAGCAGCTGTTGGAAACCCATCATTTCACCAAATAGCTCCTTCAAAAAACTAACAATGTGGAGTTTTGCCTCAATTACATTTTTATTGAATGGCAGCATTTACATTGGTCAATGTTAAATGTTAGTATGGTGAATAATGCAACAACCTTTTCATGTAAAAGAATATCTCAGCAAATAGTTTGGTGGACACTGAGAGAGGAAAGAAGGTTTAAAGTTTTTGGCCAAAGCCATGGTTCAAATGATACGCTTTTCTGAATACATGAAGAGAGCTAATAAGGCCAAATTATTTTGCAATAGAGTTCCAGACAAGGTTAATGGTGGAACAAATGGAATGGGGAGCAAGCAATAGCAACCGGTCAAAACAGTTGAGTGTATGGCCAGAATATAGGGTTGGAGAGGATTGCAATTGTAGGGTGAGGAGAGACAGTGGAGAGATTTAAAAAAGCTGAACAAGCATCTTAAATTCCATCCCATCGTCAGTGGCACTGGGAACCAATGGAACTTGGTGAGGATAGGAGCAATGAGCGTGCAGGAGAAAGATTGGGCTGCAGAGTTCCAGATCAATTGAAGCTTCTGGAGAGGAGAGTGTAATAAATACAGAGAACTTAGGCAAAATGCACGCTGCCAAATTAAGTGTCAATGCAGAGAGGGTTTAATCTGAAGACTGAGGCTGAGTGTATGTTATTTATGACTTGAATGGAGGGTGGAATCCATCAGTGTTCCAAATCTTGTGATCTCGTAAAAAAAAGTTAGTGAATGATGTTGCCCATAGACATTTGCAAACCTTGATGTGTCTGCGTAATAAAACTTTTAGATTCTTAGCGGCTTTACATTTACTTTCGTAGCAGTATCATTTTCAACTCGCTGCTTTAGTTCATATTATTAAATCTTCTTTGAGCTTCACACAGTGTCCAAATTTTCTTTTTTTTAAATCTCTGTTTTTAATATTCATCAGAAATACAGTCACCATTGACATTATATTACTTTTGTGGCCTGGCAAAGTGGAGTTATAAAAATCATATTTGCCAAATCATCAACAAGATACCAGCACAAAAGAGTGCATCCAGCATCTAATGTTATAATAATACTTGAGTTTGATATAGCGCCTTATCACGTCTTCGAGACGTCTCAAAGCGCTTCACAGAATACACTATCAAGTCAATTGACTGTGTATTTTGTGGGTGAAACACGGCAGTCAATTATACACAGCAGTGTCCCACAAACAGTCATGGATTGAGTAACCAAGTTATTATTATTATTTTGTGTCCTAGTCTGCAATACACTCCCGTACGACACTTAGGTTGGAAGGACTTTTGCCAGATAACAAGGTTGAAAAGAATTCACCTTTTGTGTTCCATCAAGGCACAAATCTACAATCCATTTCACCTCTTACTCCGTGGAGTTAAGCAGTTTAGGGGTTTCAAACAATCCATTTATAACTTAATTCTCAAAGTGCTGCGTATGGATTTGTCCGTGCATTGGAATTGATTTCCAGCCTAGCGAATGATAACCCGATCAATTTCTGAAAATTCCACCTGGGTCTGGACTTTATTAAGTTAGCATTTCAGAGTGTACAGAATTTGGCAAATTGTTCAATTCAGTTTGGAATTTGAAGCCAATTTTCTGTAAGTTTGTGAAAGCCATTGAATGACGAAGAGAATTTATCCCTCATCACTACCACACAAACACCCGAGATCCTGATCCTCCTGCAGCTTCCATATTGTGCAACAGTTTCTCGTTGGCTGCCTCCAAAATCCTGGAGCTCTCTCCAACTCCATTACAACCCTGCTTTCCCTTCAAAACAACAACAACAACACACAACAACAAGATTCCATTTATAGAGCGCCTTTCACGTCAGGAGGACGTCCCAAGGCGCTGCACAGTTGGGTCATGACCCGAGCAGGGGGGAAATGGTCAGGGTGAGGGGAGGGAAGGGAGGGAGAGAGGAGGGGGGAAATGGTCAGGGTGAGGGGAGGGAAGGGAGGGAGCGAGGAGGAGGAAGAGAGTCGAGAGGGGAGCTGAAGGCTCGGTCAAAGAGAAAGGTTTTGAGACCGGCCTTGAAGGAGGAAAGGGAGGAAGCAAGGCGAAGGCACTGGGGGATGGAGTTCCAGAGCCTCGGGGCTGAGAGGCTGAAGGCCCGACCACCGATAGTAGGGCGGTTGGGGCGGGGGACGTGGAGCAGACCGGAGCCAGAGGAACGGAGGGTACGGGCAGGTAGGTAGGGGGATAGTAGGTTGGAGAGGTAGGAGGGAGCAAGGCCGTGAATGGCCTTGTAGGTGAGGATGAGGATCTTGAAATCAATCCTCTGGGGGATGGGGAGCCAGTGGAGGCGAGCGAGGGTAGGAGTGATGTGGTCCCGAAGCCTGGTGCGGGACAGTACACGAGCTGCAGAGTTCTGAATGACCTGCAGCTTGTGGAGGGAGGTGGCGGGAAGGCCGGCGAGGAGAGAGTTCCCATAGTCCAGCCTTGAGGTGACAAAGGCGTGAACCAGGGTTTCAGCAGCGTGAGGGGTGAGGTAGTGCCGTAATCTGGCGATATTCCGGAGGTGATGGAAGGCGGTGCCAGTTGTGGTGCGGATGTGAGGGAGAAAGGACAGCTCAGGGTCGAACAAAACGCCGAGGTTCCTGACTGGCTTTGAGAGGTGGAGAGTGCAGCCTTGGATGCTGATGGTGTCAGCGCCTGAGGTGCGGAGGCGCTGACGTGAGCCAATCAGGAGGGCCTCGGTTTTTCGCACGTTGAGCTGAAGAAAGTTGTCTCTCGTCCAGGACTCGATGTCGGACAGGCAGGCTGTCAGGACATCGGTGGTCGTGGAGTTGAGAGTAGAGGAGGAAAGGTAGAGTTGGGTGTCATCCGCATACATGTGGAAGTTAACCCCATGTTTGCGGATGATGTCACCGAGGGGGAGCATATAGAGGGTGAAGAGGAGGGGACCGAGGACAGAGCCCTGAGGGACACCACATGAGACAGTACGGGGGGTGGAGGAGAAGCCATTCGTTGAGACGAAGTGAAGACGGTGGGAAAGGTAAGAGCTAAACCATTCAAGGACAGTGCCTTGAAGGTTGAGGTGGGAGGACAAGCGGTGGAGTAGGATAGCGTGGTCGACCGTATCGAATGCTGCCGATAGGTCGAGGAGGACGAGGAGACAGAGGGAGCCCTGGTCACAGATAGTCAGGATATCATTGGTGACCTTGACCAGGGCAGTTTCTGTGCTATGAGCAGCACGGAAACCTGACTGAAGGGGTTCAAAAAGAGAATGGGTGGAGAGGAAAGAGCGCAGTTGGGAGGCGACAACTCTTTCCAAGACCTTGGAGAGAAAGGGGAGGTTGGAGATGGGCCGGTAGCTTGATAGCTGCGACGCATCAAGGGAGGGTTTTTTCAGGGTGGGCGTGATGATGGCAGTTTTTAAAGGAATGGGGACAGAGCCAGAGGAGAGGGACAGGTTTATGATGTCAGTGATGTGTGGGGCAAGAAAATGGAGCTGGGAGATAAGGAGTGGAGTGGGGATGGGGTCAAGGGAGCAGGTGGTTGGTTTTAGGGATAGGATGAGTTCAGTGACAGAGGGTGGGGAAACGGGTACGAAGGTGTGTAGGGGAGGATGGGTAGGAGTCGGAGTGTGGGAGGGAAGGGGTGGGTGGTGGGTGGAAGTTGGAGGGGAAGTGACCGCGGAGCGGATTCCCTTGATCTTGGATTCAAGGAAATCCAGCATCTCCTCGCAGTGAAGGTTGGAGGAGATGACCTGCGCGGGGTGGCGGGGGGACGGAGGAGTCGGGATGTGGTGGAAAACAGTAGCCTGGGGTTGTTCTTCGCCTCCAGGATTATCCTGGAGTAGAAGGACGACTTGGCCGAGGCTAGAGTGGAGCGGTAAATTTTGAGGAGGTCCAGCCAGATTTGTCGGTGGACCGTTAGGCCAGATTTGACACAGGTGCGTTCAGCAGCCCGCACCTGGCATTTCAGTGAGCGGAGGTGGGTGGTGTACCAGGGGGAGGAGCGGGAGTAGGAGACAGTGCGGGAAGTGATGGGGGCAAGAGTATCGAGTGTGGAGGAGAGGATATTGTGGAGGAGGGAGAGAGGAGAAGAGGGGTCGGTGAGGGTTGAAGGCCAGAGGGAGAGGAGTTCAGAGGACTCCAAGGCATCGGTTAGGGATTGTGGGGGTAACTTCTTCCAAGGGCGGTAGAAGATGGTGGTGGGTCTGGTGGAGGTGGGGAGGGGGGTGGAGGTGGTGAAGGAGATGAAGTGGTGGTCAGAGATGGCCTTGTCGGTAATAGTGACATCCGAGACACTGAGGCCCCGGGTGATCACCAAATCGAGTGGGTGGCCGTGACTGTGAGTGGGGGAGTTTATGTGTAGGGAAAGGTTGAGTGAGGAGAGCAGGGAAGAGAAGTCTGTGGAGATGGAGCAGGAGGGGGTGAAGTGCAGGTTAAAGTCGCCCAGGATGATGAGGCGATCAGAGGAGAGGCAAAGAGATGTGAGGAACTCTTTTCCTCCCTCTACTTCTCAATATCCTATATATATCATCCCTCCCACCCACTTCAAGTGACAAGCTAAGACAACATGTCCTCTATTAATGGGGACAGTTATATTTCACTAAATCCACATCAATGTCGCTCTATGATCCGCCATTAACAAACTGCTGAGATTCAAGTCCAGACAAAGCAGACACTCAAACGGGACACTGCAATTATAAGCCTTTCCAACCGGCAGCCAGGCTGAGCGAGAAAGCCTCTTCAAAAGACAAGAAAATCTTAGGACTTGGATCAGGACCCACTGGTTAGGATTCCCAGTCTATTTCTCGAACCTCTGTCTGGCTTCTTGTGCTTCTTGTACACTGTTTAGTTGTGCCTCTACAGATTTATTGATGTTCCTTTGAGATTTGTTAATGCAATATACCTTACATTCATTCAACATAGATGTTCCCTTTAGTATATGTGAAAAAAAAATCAAGCTTCCTGCAAATGTCAGTATCGAAGTGATGTTAATCAGCAAAAAGGTGACAAAGTATTGGCAAACCTATCCTGTAAATGAACTGTAAATGTACTGTAAAGTTTAGCATCGCTGCATTGAAAAGCAGTGTGTAAAACAAATGGCTTATTATGCCTTGCAGTTGAAGCTATGAACCATACTTTCTCTAACATTTTTCTCTGCAGGATGCACTTGATACCAGCTTTACAGCGTTACCAAAATTATTTTTAAAAAGGCAAAAATTGTTTGAGAAAAAAAGACTACCCTTTTTGCAGTTATCTTACTTGGCAGCACTTTCAAGATTTGCTACGAACCTTCAAGAAACTGTTAAATAAACACGGGACAGACAATGTTAAATGTGAGAGCCAACATACGGCACAATCCAGTAATGTTGTCTCCAGCTTTCATTTCTTTCAAATACAGCCTGCAGCAGGCCAGATGGCACTGGGGCAATTGCCAGAAAGTCAATACATCTGGCCACATTCCTGAAATGACACATCTGATGGATAGCGTTCCTGCTCCAGCACAAAGCTCCTTTCAGAAGCGAGTCATTACTAGGCTGCTCAAAGTACTGCCCGAAGTGTGAAAACAAAAACTGAGCACACTAAATCTGAGAAAATGCCGGGAGACATTAAAATATTGATGCAGAGATACAGAATGGGCCCACTGTAATTCGGAAAGAACAGGAAAAGCGACGAAGGGTTGACCTTCTGGGAAGTGCAGTTATAATTCTCCATTCAAATGTGAAATGTCGTAAATGTGTGTGGGTTTTTTTTTCGCGGAGGGGGGAAATGTTCAAAACTACTATAAATTAAGAAATTTTCTGTCGAGTAACGTATTTAAAAATCTGAAACTAACAGAGGTGTGCAGAAAACTAATTGCATTGTAAAGGGTTTCCCAATTGGAAAGCTGAACAACTAAAAGACATGTTCAACATTCAAAAGTTTTAATTAATAATGAACAATAATGATTGTTGTACTTGATTTAGTGCCTTTCACATTGTGAGGCCTCAAGGTGTTTCATAGCTTATACTATAGTGTAGTGACTATATTTTGGAGGTGAACTTAAATAAATAGCACAAAGCACAGTCAGATAAACAAATATCAATATTTTATGTTTCGTTAAGAGTTTACATCAGACGTTTTTTTAAGAGAGGATGAAATGATGTTGTGTACACCCTATCAGTCTTACTGTAAAACTGTGTAAAAAAAAGTATGTCGAATAGAAGTCACCAATTAGGCAAATATGGAGACATACAATACAACATTTTTAAGTCAAGAATCTATGTGCTTTTCATCAAATGATTAGTTTGCGCACGCGTGTGTGTGCGTGTGTTAACTGTGGTCTAAAAGTAGTTAAAATCAGTCTTTGTTCAAGGGATGTTATGTTGTTATGTTGTCATCTGTCTTGATTACCTTTACCATTATTTTTTACCCTAAAGTCTTCATTTAAGGATCATGTGTCCAGGTAAGGAACTCATTTACAGCAGTTATCTCATGGAAGGTGACTTGCTAGAAATCTTCCCTGTTGCTATTCTCCCTACTCTTGAATGGAGACCTGATATCATTGGCAATCAGACATCTGTTGACATGACTGACAGGCCAGTCAAGTTGATCTCAAGGCTGGCAGTGATTTGGACTCTTTTCATTCCACAATGCCCTTTCAGGAGGTTTTAGCCCTTTTAAAGTTCCACATCAGTTGAGCACCCAGGAGAGCTGAGATACCGATGATTTTTAAATGACTGATGCCTCTCACTTAACATTTGACGACTGAAAACAGATTGGTACAAACTCTGACCCATCTGCTCATGGTCCCACCATGGAGGAGCCTTTTGTTAAGCTGCAAACCCAGAAATTCAGGGTTTAGCTAATAATAGATTATATGATCTTCTTGGAGGATCTTCTCGTTTCCCAGTCCTCTTCTCACCCCCTCCAGGCAGTTAGCATAGGTCTGTTGCCATTAATGGCCAAGCCTTCGGTCACTACACCTCTACACTCTGGAATCCCTGCTTCTCTCTCTCCATCACATGGAGTCCTGTAGCTCAGTGGTTAGAGCACTCACTTTGCAAGCGAGAGACCTGAGTTCAATTCCAGGCAGAGGGCGAAACCTCGGGCAAGTTTCCTTACTCCACACAGAGCCTAATAATAATCCCTCCAAAACCAAAACAATAATAAATTGGTCATTTTCCATCTACGACTGTTTGTGGGACATTGCTGTGCGCAATTGGCTGCCGCGTTCGCCCACAAATATACAGTCAATTCACTTTACAGTGTGTTCTGTGAAGCGCTTTGGGACGTCCTCCCGACGTGAAAAGCGCTATATCAAATACAAGGATTATTATTATTTATCACGGTCCCTCTCTATCGGTCTTTGAAGTCCAACTTGAAACCTCTCTCTTCGACTGCACCCACAGTTACCTCCACATTCCCCTTCTCCTTCCTCTTTGCTCAGCACTGACCCTGCCACTGTGAAGTGTTCCAAGATGTTATATAAAGTTGTAGTTGTATTATATAGATCAACCATATAATCATAGATTATGTACTGCCACATACTTCTTGAAGGCTCCCTAAACCAATAGCTTGCCTACTGCCGAATACATCAAGTATTTCACAAAATGTGTTGATCCATTGCTTACAGCCAACTTACAGACTTCTTTCAGTTTTGCCAAATTATCTTCCATGCTGTCAATACCTGTTTCCAAGGCTCTGGCACATGATCTTTCCCCCAAAAGTTCGAACTAGGAAATTCGGAACAACCAAACAATCTGAGGAATTTTAAATAGTATAATCCAGAAAGTAACTACTCTGAAATACTCTGTGAACAGATGTAATAGAATCTCAAGTGTCGATAGACACACAGTCTGAGTTCAGCACTGTGCGTATTAAACTAATGGGAGTAATATAAGCCGTATAAAAAGAGTTTTTACTTGGATCAACCCAAAAGAAGGCATTCCTTCTTGCGAGCTTCATTACTCTTCCAATACCTAACCACTTTTCCTGATTAATCCACGCACCGCACCAGAATATTTGCAGATCAGATGCAGAAGAAATATATCCATTATTGAGCTCTTCACGGTTTGTCACGCAACGAAAATGATCCTCATGATCATTCGTGAAATGGCTGATCCTGGAAAGTGTTGTAATGCAAAGCAGAAAAAAAATATTTGTCATAAAGACCAGAACTAAATTATTATATAGTTGTTTCCTATTGAGCTAATATAGTCAGTTGTATTGGCCGCTGCCCAATTAATAAGTCAGTTTATTCCAAACTGGAATTACTGAATTCTTCATTGCTTTCAGCATTCACTTTTCTAAGTAGCCAAACTAAGCAAAATATATTTCATTTGGGTTGAATGTGGACAGCAGTATAACGGTAAGACTAAGGGGATTAAATAAGCCTGCTTCTACTTAACGTTCAGCTAGGTTAGTTCATTTGCCAGAGATTGAGTGAATGAAGCCAGAATGTCAACAGATAACATGCAACTAAAGAAGGAGCAGAAAACATATTTGCCATAATCCTTTCAAGCTGCCGATGATGAATCCAACCTGTTGAATGGATTTACTTCAAATAAATCATATTGATATACCATTGTCAAATAAGCACGATATTAATTAATTTTTTGATGGGCTCTTAGTGATTAAAAACAATTCTGAGGCTCTTAAAAATGTATTAATCTAAAGCAGGATTCTGGATAAAATTATTGATTCCAGTTTCAGCATCACCGCCATTCTTTCAACCATCAAAATGATGAGGGGGAGTCAAGAAATAAGGAACATAATAATAATCGTTGCATTTGATACAATACATTATTACGTCGTTGAGACGTCTCAAAGTGCTTCACAGATTATACTGTGAAGTGGATTGACTGTGTATTTTGTATGCAAAACGAGGAAGCCACAGCAGTGTCCCACAAACACCCATGAAGTGAGTGACCAATTTTTTTTAGTTTGGGGGGAGAGATTATTACCCTCAGAAAACCATCCACCAATCGACTAACCACGAGTTCCTACTTATTGTTGGCTAAACAGAGGCGTAGAAAAAGTCAAAGGTTTAGGCTTTGTCGAGTTGATTGCACATCTCAAACAAAGTACAAATGTACCAATGAAATCATAACCTTGTAAATGAATACAAGAAATAAAAGAAAAAAAATGAATAAAAGAAAAGAAAAAAATGAATAAAAGAAAAAATAATAAACTCGATAAAAAGATGAAGGCTATTTTCCTTTCACCCTCCATCGCAAACTTAAATAAAAGGGACTTTTTCTTTCTCTCCCTCAATGATTAAAATGACATGTTACCATAGCCAAAATATCATTGATCAGATACAGGATAATGAAGATCTCTAAAATCCTTGAAGAAATGTTAAATTGTTCTCGGTGATACAAACTGGGTAGAAGAACCAATTAGTGTCCTGGCCTCAACCACCCTTCCTGGCAACCTGTTCCAGTTGTTTATGAGCTTCTGAATAAAGGAAAACTTCCTGGTATATGACTTGAAATTGACCTTTGCGAATTTAAACCAATGTCCTCTATTGTCTTGGTTCATCCCAAAATACTGTTCTGCCTCATGATTTAAATCCCGTATTTGATCTGTTTGGATTTACTTGGAACATGAAACAAGAGGATTTATACTTGCCCAATGCAAAGGTACACCTGTATTGTGTATATTGCAAAATTAATTTGACTTGATTTATAAATAAGCAACGATTTGCATAGTGTGGATCCACGGTGTGATTTTACTACAAAATAAAAGTTTGACATTGGTCCAAAATTGCTTTTGAACTTGTTTCTTTGTCAACTGGCACCATTTCTTTTACCTATTTTTTTTTAAAAAAACATACTGTTTAGTTGATTAGCAAATGTAAGTGGGTTTTCATAATGGATTTCCACCTTAAGATTTCAAATCCAGACCAATGAGATCATTTCCTGCTACAGTACATTACAGCTATGGACTATACAAAATGCATTTAATAATAATAATCCTTGCATTTGGTATGGTGCCTTTCATGTCAGGAAATCCCAAAGCGCTATACAGGAATTACTGTGGAGTGACTGTTCATTTGTGGGCAAATATGGCAGCCAATTTGTGCACAGCAATGACCCACAAACAACAACTTGCATTTATATAGCACCCTTCATGCGGGCTAGCATCCCGGAATGGACCCCAAATAGCGGTGAAGTGAATGATCATTTTTATTTGGGGGATTATTGGCCAGGACAATGGAAAAAACTCCTTTTTCTTTTCGAATAGTGCTATGGGAAGCCCTTGAACAGGCAGACAGGACTTCAGTTTAACATCTCATCCACAGGACTGCACCTCCAACAATGTTGTATTGCAGCGTCAACGTAAGACTATTGTGATTTCAAATCCTGATGTGGGTCTTCAACCCACAACGTTCCTGACACTGAGCCAGGCCGACACATTTGATCTCAGCTCCTTTGTGAAATCCATAAGGACCTTGTGTGTTAAGTGTCTAAATATTCTCTCCAGATCCATGGGTCAGAAAGTTAATCAAGTTAAAGTAATCGTAGTGTGCAATTAAATATAAGCAAAAGTTATTTGTACAGTGTCCGCAGATTTGACTCCAAATCTGAAACACAATCGGGCTGAAAGCTGTCCGGCAACATGCTATCTACCCATGTTATCGCTGGGTAAGAAACATTCAAAAGGGTTAATCACCCAGATAATCATATTGTAATCATAGGTTTGTTGGAAGGATCAGGAAAGGAAAATATATTGCTCTAAACTGAAGTAGCTTAGTCATAATAGTCATTGATATCTTTATTACAACCAAATGCAATGGAATTGGAGAGGGCTTTTAGTCGCTTGGTTCATTACGAGCAGGTGTTGATGTCCGAGATTAATCTGTGGTGGTAGCCGGGCTCATTATTCTCGAGGACTATTACCTCCTGATCCAATTTGACGATTGTGAAATCACAGACCGGAATCGGAAATTGTCTATTACTGGGAGACTGGATTCCTACTTGTTCTAGTTAGTGTTTTTATCCCATTTATAACCTCTTATCATCCAGGCTCTCTGGACAGACATGTTCTTGTGGGGCACCAGCAATGAGTTGGCTGTGATCCATGTGCACAGAGATGCATCGTGCCATTGTTCTGATTAACAAAGTCAAATGCCCTGTACTACCAATGTGCACCTTAAAAATGGTAATGTAAAAGATAAGCAGCAAAACAAATACGGGTCAATCCTTTCAGATATGCTAAATGTTGCTGTTACTTCACGATGAACTGGTTTCCATTGTCAGTCCACATTCATTAATCCTGCATTGGCCAGAAGAGAATATTTGTAAATATTTGAGTGTGTTGCGTGTTTCCCCACACGCTTGGCTGAGTTTTCTTGCTTTGTTTCACTACTAATCTTTGCCAAACACAAAACAGGGTGACGCCCAAATTCAAACAAAGTTGACATTTATATTCCTTACCAAATCCACGTTCCAAACACAAACACCAACAATTGTGAAACTGATAGCTAAAGCCACAGTTTATTGCTATTACTAGTGGCAAAACACTGTTAATACAAAAGCGTGTATTTCCATGGGCTTCAATAGAAATTTTCTTACTCCCCTTAAGCAGTCCCAAATAATCAGCCCCAATACAACACCAAACATTTAAGTATCTTTGTGCCTGTCAACAATTGTGCAAGAGCACTACAGCGAAATGAATCCCGAGAGTTTAAGTGGGGTATAACCTTTGGCTTTTAAAGGCAAATTAAACCACTCAATAAAAAAAAATGTTTTGGTTACACTTTGTTCTTGCCTGAAATATGTCCAGCAAATAATTAAGAAAAACAGTTTAATCGTATAGAGGCTTTCATATAAACAAATCATTTACAGCCATTCCCAGGCGTTTTAACTATTTGAAAATCTATTACAACAAAATAGATGCTTCTTGTAAAAAAAAATTTAAATAAATTAGATATACATCACATATTATCCTATGCAGAGCATGTACAAATTTGTACCTATGAAATGGGACAGTAAATGTTTTATAAAAATATTGTAATGTAGCAAGAGTGAAGAAGGTATATCCAGATCAATGGTCTTTCTCTCTGAAACAGGTGACTAATATATTATTATAGTTCTGTCTTGTTTGTTTACCTGCCCATTATAATCTATTACATTGCCTAATTGCAATCACTTTCCAAATCTGTATAGGGACAACCACCAACTTTTGCTTTCACGGATTTATTTTAACAAAAAAATGTGAACCGTAATGAATGTGAAATAAAATCTTTAGGCTTTATTCCTCATTCTTTCAAGAGTCTCGTGATTCAGTCTTGATCTTGGTCTGAAACAGTAGCCTCTCTCTGAAAGACGGGCCTTGAAAGATTAAGTAAATTTGGAACGTGCTCTGTCATGCACAGATATTTCCTCAAGTGGCTCATGTTGAGCCCAAACAACTACGCCTAGAATTGGCAGCCAAATCATTGGGTTATTGATCGTTTCTGTCCAAAAGGATCTCGCTCTGGAACAACTACTTGCGTTTGATTTGTTGTTAAAGTGCACTATTAAATCATTCAGGAATAGGTCATCCACCCAGCAATCGGAGCAAGGTAGAAGGACTAAGCAGAAAGCTAGATCACACAGATCACAGCAAAACACAAAGGTTAACTGAATAATGTGGTTGCAATGTCCCTGAATCCTCATCTAATAGCTGCAAGGTTTTCAAAACAATCTCAATCCACGGTAAAATGAGTTTCATTTGTGGAACTGTAAATGGATGTCAAATAAAATAATGGTGGTCTCATTCTTAAGACGAGAGTGCACAATCTATTCCAGACTCGGTGAGATTGCCACGTGTAGGTGGCAGTCACATGTGGAGCTCTCAGTTTGGAGACTCTTTAGCACAGTGATGGGTTTTCACGTGTCGTACAACTAACCAAAAAAAAAACTGAAGACATTATAGGCCTGTGAGACCATTTTGCCTCTAAAGTTCTGGATCATGCAGAATTGTGGAAAATGCTTAAAATTGGCTCAATTTGCAAACCCTAAGAGTTGGATTTTTTTTTAAAACTAAGGCTGAATATTAGGATTTTCATTAGTTTGACCAGATAGGACCACCACTGTTTGAAAATGTTTAAGTCAAGACTAAAGACTGAATGTCGGACCTTAGTCTGAAGTTTAGTCTTGACGGTACCTCAGATAACCATGGATATGTTCCGGGCTTTGAGGCTGAACGAGATTGTGTTTCATTATTCTGGAGAGGATTTCATAAATCTAATTTTCATGGGAAATTGGAGGTAGTTGTTTAGGACTTCAGCACGACTCCCTCCACCCTAATAACATTCACATGTACAAAACTGTTAGGAAAAACACATCAATAAACTGCACTGGTTATTTAGTGAACACGAAAGGCATAAAAGGGGCACTGAACCAATTTACTCGAGTACAATGCTGAATTGTCACCTTGGTCTTTTAGCTACGTCAAATCATTCAGTACGTTTAGGGTTTATTTTCAGACTTGTATTGCCATCAACTAACTCTTTTTCGGCTTTTACAATTAGTTGGGGTCGAATACACAGAGGGTTTCTAAGAGGAATCCCAGTAACCGTGAAGTCATCCGGTTTCCTTACTAAGGAATTCTATCAAAAATCGCTTTACACTTCACCCCCTTTTACGTCCGTGTGCAACTCCCACTAGAGTTTCAAAAGAACGTCGAAACCCAGCAAATGAGTGAAGCCCTCCTTTCAATTAATAGAATGTTTAACGTCAGGCAAAGAGTTTGAAACTTACTTTTGTTTAAAAAAGTCAAGCCACATCAACGCCCAACTGATGTTGCACACTCTTAACAGTTAACTTACACTGTAGGTAATCCATAGCTACTTCGTCTACCTCTGGATAGTTTTGTGTGAAACAGATATTTGAAGGAACGCTAACAGCATTGTTGTTTTCTTGGGAGCCTTGTGTAAACTAAAATATAACATGTTGCAGAATCTCTCACATTATTTGCGTAAGACGTGTGCATGAAAATAAAGCTGGTTTTAATGTAGGTCCCGAGACATAAAAAAAAATGGGGTGCATTAACAAAATAAAAGCACCTTGGGTCGTGCTCCCGAAGTGAAAGGCGCTATACAAATGAAATTTTGTTTTGTGTTGGAAAAGAGGGGGATGGCATGTCCAAACGCAGTGCCACACCGATGAGGTGTTGTGCAGCAATGCAGTTATATACACAGAGCTTCATGGTTCAACTCAAGTTGATTGAACAGAACTGGTATCATCAATCTGGTTTAATAATGCCTACACAAGTGTTAAGCGAAAATCTATTTGCTGTTTGCCCTCAACTCCCCCTCTCCTCTCCTCCAGCGAGGAGCATTTCTGAAGAGAAATGCAACCAGATAAAGTCAGAAAATTATCCACTTCGCTGTGCCTCAAAAGCTCAGTCCATGTCTTGCCCAGCAAAAGCCACGCGGAATACAAGGCATGTCAAGGGTTAATTATTTTAATTGTTGCTGTTAAATACCAAACGAGTTAAAATAAATTATCGTTCCCTGAAAACAAAATAATTTTTTTTTTTAACTTTGAAGTGTCTTGAACAAATGTTTCAGAAGTGAAGTGCTAAGGAATCACTGTCGAAGAACAGTTTCGAAAAAGCAGTTAACTATTTAACAAAAGGTGGCTTTCATTTTCTGGCTGCAATAGAATCACCGTTATTTTTATCCATACAAAAAATAATTCACTGTAAATATATATATAATATATATTTATACACTTTTTGGGTATATTTACAAATACTGCCCACACGTACACTCCATTTAGCTGCGAAGTTTCGTGCTGGATAAATTTCCCAATATTACAAATTAACAATCAAGGCAGAAATTTCCATTCAAATCTGCCCAAAGTTCCAACTCGATGGAAACGAAAATAGCCCTGGCTACCACATCTCCGCAAATATTCAGTAATCAACGTGACATTTTTTTTTGTTTTGTTTTGTTTTTAAATCTGTCAACTTCTCCCGTCTTGTCTTTAGTTTGTTTTTTTTCCTGTAAGAGCTTTAGATTTGCACATTTCTTCATGTACAGTGCATTCCTGTCCATGTATTGCATCGTTTCCACAACAACCGTACCGTACCAGCTTTCCATTATGGAGTCCCATGTTCCTCAAAAAAAAATATGGCGTCGATCAGGGAAGGTCACATTTAAAGTCAGATTGGCAAGTCGATGCTTCCGATTCATGTTTTAACAGTGCCGTTCATGTGCTGTTGATACTTTGGAAGACATGGCTCATTGGGCATAGGGTCAGTGAAAACAGAATCATCTCCTGACGAGCATGAACTCCTTGTATCAGGATAACTGGGTGAATACTGTTCCAGAGGTGCAGAAAGGTCCAAATATTCCTGCCAACAGAAAGTTACACAGACATTAAAACCGGCAACTAGTGTTATCGATCCCATTTATTCTCATTATAAATCTACATTACACTCTACAAAGATATCCGTCATAGGTGTAAACGTAACAGGAGTGGTCAATGCTGGTACTTGTACCTTTGACTATTTGCAGAAACGCAGTATCTGACAGGATCAGACTGAAACCAACCCACAATCTTCATTATCACGTTCCTCAGCAATAACAATGGGGAAGGAGGCACGTACCAAATGGAAGGGTGACCAGTTTCACCACCTACAAATGCCCCACAGCACGTACAGGGGGCACCTCCACAAATCCCTCTTTGTAACATAATTTAATCCAATTTACGCGAGTCATAACCACAATAGTTTGTGAAGTTGGCAGGAATGGAATCCCAATCTGCTCTTATCTGACACCAGTCACTTTTGTCTCTGCGCCCTTGGGTGAAATCAATGGTTTCCGCCCCATTTATAATCCCCGTATCGCTGTGCACAACTAGACGTTCAGACCACGAAATGAATGAAGGGGCCAATTTCCTGAACTGGACGACACTGTGATTTGTTGCTCACTCACCTCGTTCGATGATAAAGTGAGAATTCGGTCCAGATCTTCAACCAACTGTTTAAAAGTTGGTCGTTGTGCAGGAATGGCATGCCAGCAATCTCGCATCATCATGTATCTACGACAAAGACAAGGGACACATTTGGCTTGGGTCACAGTTGGCTCAAACCAGGAAAGTTTGAAGTTTATTGTTAATAGAATCGTGCTGTATGAAAAGCCTGTAGCCAGTGCAAACGGTAAAAAAAAAATGAATGGCCATTATTTCCTTTTCTGATCCAGTTCTCTTGTAAGAATTTTTTTTCTCTAGCAGCTATAAAGGTTGAAATAAACATGCTGAAGCACAGCAATGTCCCACAACAACCATGAGATTAACGACCGCTTTTTAAATCCGGAAGCCAAAACGTAAGGAGAAATTTACATTTCTTTCCAAATTGTGCCAAGGGATCTTCACACATAGATGGCTCTTGCTTTAACATCGCAGTGTAGTGACTCCAACAATGCAGCATTTCCCCCCCCCCCCGTAGCCAACTGAAACGTCAGCCCGGACTACGAGCTCAATTCCCGAGATGAGGTTGGAACACACAACCTTCTGACCCAGAGGCGAGAGAGCTACCAAACCAAGCCAGCAACTCTCGCGGCACTTCACAGGAGATCTGGAAAGCGAAGTGACTGTGTAATTTGTGGGCAATAATTCCTAAGCGAACCTCAACGTACTATCTGCTTGAGGTCACCAACGAGAAGCCTACCTGAAGATGAGAAAGGCAACCTTATAACTCAGCCCAAACCGTCTTCAAATACAACATGCGAGTGAATCCTTTGGTTGAAAGTGCTGTGGCTTTTCCATTCACACACATTCAAACCACAGCATTACAAGAACCACAATGCTTACAAGTCATTAGTACAGTTGGCAGGTTTGTCCATCCTGTGGCCTTCCTTCAAGAGTTTGAAAAGCTCTTCGACCGGAATGCCTGGATACGGAGATCCTCCCAGGGTGAAGATTTCCCACATCAGCACCCCAAATGACCACCTGTAGCATTCAATCAGATTCAGAAGCAGTTTTAGTTACAATTCCTTATTATTTTTTTCTCCATACTCCGCATTCCTGTAGGCTCGGACGCTTGGATTATATTTCCACCGGTATCACATCGCGGAAGCTCATCTCCGGTTTTATAATCCGGGGATTATATTCCTTGCATTTGACATAGCGCCTTTCGCGTCAGGAGGACCTCTCGCAGCACTTCAAGGAAATACTGTAAGGCGGAGTGACTGTGTAATTTGTGGGCGATAATTCCTAAGTGAACCTCAATGCATGATCTGCTTGAGGACATACTCCCGACCTGAAAGGCGCTCTATAAATGCAATTATTTTGTTGTTGTTGTTGTTGTGTCCAACAAGAAGCCTACCTGAAGATGAGAAGGCAACCAGATAGCACAAGTTATCAGGCTATTTAACTGGGGGCGGTTAATGGGAAGGGGAATACATCCTGATATTTCCTTCCTT